>NC_134372.1:43453801-43755787 GCF_035582795.1 Mycteria americana
GACTCCAAACCCTCCATTTTAATATCCTAGATGTGCCTAAGTCATTGGCTTTCAAATATATTTTGGTGTAAAATTTGGCACATTTACAGCCAGTCAGGTTTATTTATTTGACTGGCTTACATTTTTCCGGTTGATTTACCTGAGGCAATGTCGGTGTGAATTACTCCACAATGCATTGACTCCAGTGTTCATTAAAGGTAGTTAAGTGATCCTGTGTCTAATATTAAAGCAAACCCCATTAACCTTAACTAGTATCATATCAGCAAAACAAAAAGAACTGGATAAAGCAAAATAGATCGGGTATTTATAGCTCTTGGAAAAGATCCAGCAAACTTACATCAAGCTCCTAATTGTCCTAATAAGCACTTGCTGGTTATCCCCATAAAAAAGGAGGCGGCTGGGTAAGGACTGTGTCTCTGATACGCCGCTTAAGCCCCACAGGACTTTCTGAAGGGGAGGCACTGGAGGGTGATGCCACAGAGCATTTCCCACCCGCACGCTGAAGGGCGTTGCTTGACCCTTTCCCCTCTGCTTTCCTTCCAAAGTCAACATTTCCCATTTGAATGGTGGGTTCTTTGCCCCTGTCTGTATGGGTGCCCTGGGTCTGTCAAGTCCACGTCGGTGAGCGAGCAAGCTCCCTTGCTAGGAATGAAGAGCCTTAGGAGAAGGCTCTTAGGAGCTCTTAGGAGAGAAGGTCTTAGGAGAATGGAGGTGCCATTTCAATCAGTGACAGCTTCCACTGCTGGCCGTGCAGCAGATGTTGCCCATGGTCTGCCCAGAAAGTAACTGACTTCTGGGACCTCTACTTGCAAAACCAGATAGAGGTGAAGCAGCAGAAACCCATGCCAACTCTTGACTTCTTTTTTTTTTCCCCTGCTTTTTCTTTTGACATCCGTAAGACAAATTTCAGATATTCTCAGACCAGGCAGGTTTTTTTATTAGAGAAAGACTTTCCAGCAACACTGCAATAATTTGTCTTATATCAAGGTTGAATAACTCCTTGTCAGGTGTTAAGCTCGTGACCTTTCAAGCCAAACACACTTATACTAACCAGTTTACCATTGGAATGATCAATATCTTGTAAGTGAGAAAGTCTAGACAGATCTTATTTTGTCCTTTGGTATCACTTGTGGCTTTGGAATTGATCATTATATGTGGCTGGGGAAAAATTGCCTATACATTTCATGCTCTGTATTTATCTTGACAAGGTTCTCTAGGATTATATTTTCATAATCTGAATGGCAGTGGAACAGCTGCTCAGAGTGTGCAAGCCCTTCTTATCAGACTGAATTTAAGCTACGGTAATTACTCTTTCTCCTTATGTATTTCTTTTTTAAACAAGCATGTACTATACATTAAAATGTATGGTTGGGGCGGCAGGGGGGCATGCTGAGAAGCTTGGAAAACACCGCTAAAATGTATTTCTTTCCATCCACAGTGGCTGATGTAGGCTTGTATTTTATTCTAGATGTAAGCCCATGCCTGAGCATGCATGGGCTCTGAAGCAGGATCCCCACCTACGCAGGGAATACATTGTTTCATTAACAAATCTTTTAGAGTCAAGATGCCCTGAGACTGGAGGCGGTTTAGGAAAACCAGAATAGCTGTTGGTAATACCCGACAGCAAACGCGCTACTGACTGAAGCCTTCGCCCGGTCCCTTTGCAAAGAGGGAACCCTTAGCGAAACCCATCCCCATCCCCGGGGGAAGCAGCCGAGCCATCACCAGGAGCGCAGCGCCCGAACGGGGATCCTCGCAGCCAAACCCTCTGCCTGCTTCAGCCAGCAGTCGCCGAGAGCTGCGCTGGTGCCGGGCACTGACGGTGCCTGGACGACACGGTGATGGTAGCATTGAAATATGGCCGGCAGATGTGTGCCTGTTTGCTGATGTCCTTCACCGTGGGACAGAGGCAACGGGAAAACAGGTATCTTGGAGAGAAGGAACGTGCTGCTTTTCTCTTGATTTTTTTTTTTTTACAGTGCTAACTATGTTATTGACTAGATGCCTCTTCTGGGCTGTGCTTTTTCTTCTCTCCCCCACCCCTGTTGCGTTTGCAGAGTACTTTCCAACCGGTGTTTCGTGAATTAGCTTCATGCTTTAAAAGAGAAGATTGCTCTGGCAGAGAACAGCATAGTTGTAAAAGTGTCAAGGTGTTATGAATGTCCTGATGATAGAGCCCAGTTGTTATCTGCTGGGTAGTGAGGGAGGATAGCTAATGATGTGCAGCATGTAAACCGTTTGTTGCTCTAATCCATCTGTGTGGAGAGGAGTGAAAAAGAGGGGCGAAATCCTGGGAAAATTACTTGGACAGCTGGAGATAAAGTGTGTACTGATGGAGTCATCCAGAGGTAGCTGTCAACATGAGCTGTGTTTGCATATAATCCAAGCGATGCACAATGATTCCTTTTGGTATTTTTTTTTTTTTATGGGGGTTCATGTGTCTGTGCACAGACCTTAATTACTATCCAGTATCTCTTACCAACTGGGCTCCAGTTTTAAGTGAGGAATGTGATTTTAATCAATTCATGGCTGGGTGGTGGAGAGAAGTACTACAAACAGACCAAAGCAAGACATACGGATCCCTTTGGAGGACCTGAATTAAATGAGAAGCAGTCATTTTATTAATTCTGGTGTGTTTTATAGACCTTTTATATGGAACATTACCCATACAACTTCACTATCTAATTAAAAAGGGCTCTTATCAATTTGCTGGGCAGTTGCTTATGCAAAAAAAAAAAAGAGAGGAAGAAATAATATATATTTTTTTTGAATCCCAGCAGATCATCTACCTTAAGGGGGTACAGAACAGATCACCAAATGCCTGGTGAGACGATTTTGGCCGGTTATCTTTACTCTTTTAAGAGAACTGTTTTAAAAACTGAACATCAGCCAACGCTTTGGGAGTGAAGTCTGCACCGTGCGCATTGTTCATATGGAAACCTCACGCAGGTCTGGTGCAGCGCCCACAGATATGCGAGCACAGTCTAAATTAGGGGCTTTGTACACTGGATTTACACAATCCCTCCTGGCAAACCAGGCACCCTTTTCCTTGAGCTGGCGTTATCCTTGAACAGCGGCAGTTTGAGCAGCTCTGTAAGGTTCTTAACGGGGATTGAGAGACGCGTGTGATGCTTGCGGGTGTGAAACGTGTAAGCTTTTTGCAAAGGGAGGAGAGAGAAAGCGAAAGCGTGGGAGCCACGCCGGTCCCGACTCTGATCATCACATCAGCACGTAACTAGTGGCCTTAAAATGGACTTTGCCTTTTGCAGGCAGCCTGAGAGGAAGGGCAGGAGACAGGGAGAGGTTATGGAAATGGGTAGCACCTTTCTGTGTGCAGCCCTCTGCGCTTTGAGCCTCTGCCTGGTTTATGCGTGGGACGCAGCTGAAGCCATCCCAGCGCCTGAAAAGCAGCCTCACAAGAAACCAAGCAGGAGGGAAGGGGGAAAAATAATGTCTTCTGAACCCCTTGCACCTCCATAAACCCTTACTTTATTTGGCGTATTGGATTTTACAAGCACAGAGTCTGCTGGGAGCTGTCTGCCGAGCACACAGTTAGCAGTGATTGAACACCAGCGTTTTAGCATTTTGACTTAAATCCAGTGTAAACTTGTAAGTGAACTGCTGGCCTGGGCTCGGTCTCTGGTGGACAGCAGTCAGCAATGCATCACAGGCTGCGCAGCCCGCGGAGCGCCCGGCCGGCGGCCGTGGGTCACAGTTCAAAAGAAGCCTGAAATTTCGTTTCAATGGATCCTGAATTACCTCTCATCCCAGGGAAGGCTTTATTTCTCTCCCTCTCTTTCCCTCCCAGCACTGAGCCGGTGTGGCTGGAGAAGAGAAGAGAAAGGGAGGTGGTACTGAGACCATCTCGAATGTACCTGCACTACTAACGGACCAGAAGTATTTTCCTTCCAGCAAAGCTGTTCCTTTAATTTTATGAGCAGGAGAAATTCATGCATTACAGAGGCACAAAAATGAAAAGGGAAGGGCGGGTGGGAATAGTTGCATTAGAATTAAGCCCTGTTTTTAATATGACACCTGTCAGACTTATTGTTAAAAATATGGAGAAAGGCTCCCTTCAGAAATAATAACATTGCAGCAAGGTTAGTTATAACACGGTGAGCCCTGTCAACAGCCGCAATTAGAAGTTGTTTACCATCGAGCGAAATAGCTCTGCAGCGTCGGGGCTGTATGGACATTACGTGTTGTTTCAGCCCCAGCCGAGGGCTCACAGCTAATCCTCTCCTCCAACACGGCGTGCTGCCGAGATGGGAGATTCTTCCCGGCAATCACATTACTTTCCTAATGACACTATCACCCAACCAGGGATTAAGTGCTGCTTTACAGTCAATGAATGGTGTCACCAGGTTTAGGCTGCTAAACAATTAAAGGGTCAATTTACGGTGTGTTAGTGGATGGGGGTGAAGGGCAGGGGAAGGGGATGACTGGCAAGGAGAGCCCCTGAGCAACAAGAGCTGCCAGAGAGCCCTACCCTGTAGGGGCAACTATTTCTGTCGGCTGGCTATTAAAAGGCATCCTCCGCCGTCGCAATTAAGCCCCTCTGCCGGGGCCAGCGCGCCGCGGCTGCGGCCACCCGGCAGAAATCCCCTTCTGCGGCGGCTGCCAACTGCGACGCGGTATTTGCAAGTCACCCGGCGCTGGTAGTTAAACTCAGACCACAAAATTAATTTCATTTATGCCTTCAGCCAGATTTCAAAGTAAGGCTCTGGAGACATAGGAGAAATTAATTTATTAAAAAGCAATAGCTTGATAATGCGTATGATGATAGAATAAATGAATCTGTTCAATATCTTATAAAACAGTTGGCAATCACATAATAGAGCATTCATTGTCAATTTAGTAGCTTGTCTCATTATACTCTGCAAATAGTAGTAAAATGGTGTATTATTCATGAACCAACATGCTTTAATTACTTTTAGTGCACATTTATTTTTTCAAACGTAATATGAGTTAGATTCATCTATAACTGTAACTCAGCTTATGAATCTTGAAGCAGTAACGCAAACTGGAAGAGAAATTTTATGAACACAGGAATCGGTTTCTGGGAAGTTTGTAACATTTCTATACGCCGTGAAAGCAGGTCCTAAAATGCCAGCCTCAGATATCGTGCCAAAGTTGGATTATAGCTGATAATACTTTAATAAATACAATATTACTATTTGATAATTTCATCGGCTGTAATTTCACGTTTCATCATTTGCTAGGGTTTGTTTTTTTTCCTGTCGTAAAGCAAATCCCTGAATCTAATATAGTTTATTTGTTGGCTTTACAAATAGAAATTGTCTTGTTACCACTCCCTCCCTTCTTGGCTTCCCACACACACACTTTTCACCAGCTTAATTTGCTATGAAGGTCTCACACACATACAGCCAAGGTCAGTGAAAGTCCACTGCTCATTTCAATTAAAATGTTTGCGAGGATTTATAAGTAATAAACTGATCTTGCCTATAATAACAGCTTTCCTTAAGTCGGTCTTGCCACTACTAAGTATAATGTTGCAGCACATTGTTGATTTCTATGTACACAGAAAAAAGAGCACTGTAAAATAAGATGACTTAAAAATGCAATTAAAGTGTAAATCTTTACACCCATTAACATTTAGGGTCCATTACATTACTCTGTCTTTTACAATATTAAATGCTAAGATGTTTTGCTTTTGTTCTGTAACAGTATATTCTACTTCTATTTATAATACAAATGTAAGTTAGCTCCCAATAAATCTTGGCTTTAATTGGTTATTAAGTATGTGCTACCATGTCATAAATTTCAACCGCAGAATTTCTTTTTCTTCCCGTTCATCTCGATGGCTTTGTATTCTGGGATCAGGTACGGGGTTTCGCACCTCCATAAATATTTAGCCCGTCTGAGCATCCCCCTCCAAGAACCTGAACGGGGGGCATCACCCTGACGCTGAGCCCTGCCGGAGGTGCTGTGGGGGAGCTCGAGCTGGCTTTCACCCCGCTGCGAGCAGAACCCAGCCCTGTGCCTGCCCGCAGGGCACGCAGCCATTGAGGGTAACGGTTGCCCCAGGTCTGAGGCTGGACTTACACAGGGACTTCATCCGACGCTCCGCCCAAGGGGAAATGCCTTTGCAACGTATTTGCTCTCTTCGCAGCGACTCGAGGCGCAAGTGGCTGGCCTCCGGCGTGGGTCTGTCGCTCCCGGGCAGGAGCTGAGGTCGTGGCCTGATGGACGGCCAACGCTGGAGCTTTGGTGCTAATAAAGGTTGCAGAGGGTAGAAATCGGGGCCGAATTTCACTCTCTTGTCCTTGATGTTATCTTCTGCTTTGAAAGGTGTCCAAACTATGGCTGCACAATTATGACTCTTCCTCAGGCCTCAGTAAGCACAATTTAGACTAGTTTTTATTAGTCACCGAGGATGAGTTTCTAAGGTTTTTTAGATTCAAGAACTGGGGTAATAGCATTGTGAGGGCATGGCCCAGTTTCCTTTGTAATCCTGATTCCAGTTCCCAATAGTAACCTGAAGCCATGACTGTTTAATCCTTAATTCCTGCCACAATTAACATTTCACATGCAGGAGGACTTCTCTGAGATTTGGAAGGAAATCTGTCCCCAGCTCTGTCCCCAGCTAGGTCAGTCTCTTTACTAAATGGGAAGGGATCCTTTTCAGCTTGAGTCAAATACAGTAACACCTCATTTAATGGGGCAATAGAGCAGAGAATCTGTTAGCCAGCTCCGGTCGGATGCAGTACGAATCAACATCCTCGCAATTAGAGCTAGCGAGGAATGCAAGCACACAAACTCATAAGCTACTAATGAACTATTTGAGCAATTCTACAGGTATTTACATAAGGCTGAGACAGCATCCTCAGCTGAAGAGCTACCCCCTCCCATGTATTCCCAAGGAAGCTTTAACTGAAGTGAAATTTCTTTATGTAAATACAGGCAACGCCGAGAGACCTGCATTTTCTGCCATCGCCTCTGTGCTTGTGGCTTCGGGGTTGTGCTGGCAAACGGGGCCTGTTCTGCAGCGACTTCATTGCACGTCAATGCCTACAAATGTCAGTTTGCTGTCTCCTCACCAACATTTTTACACTTGCGAGTGCATAACCACACCACTGAAGATGAACCAGAGAACAGCTTTTTTTATCCCTTTTCCAGCACCTCTATACCATCTTGCCCAGTTCACAGTTATCCCGGATTTGCCCACCTCCGTTTGCACAACCCTGTGCTAAATCCCACCTGCCCATTGCCCTGTCGGATAATCTCGAAGAGCACCTCAGCCGAGCATGTCATCCCTTTCTGTAGGTCATGGCAAGTGGTTTCCAGGGCAAACCCCTCTTCACCAAGAGCCCAAGCGCGTCAGGCTGTGACCGCGGGCGGCTGCGGTACCGCAGCAATCCTACCTGCACCCGTATAGCAGCGTTTCCCCTACTCCTTCTCGCGGGGCAGCAGAACAAGGTGTAAGGGTGAAGCTGTGGTTTACACCACCACTTCTCTGACCTGGTTCCCAAATGTTCTTGGGAGCTACCAGCACTTTATAGGCACTATCACCTTGCTCTCATCTGCACCTGCTCTATACTGGCTTGGCAAAAACCCCCCAAAAGCTGAAACCAGGATGGTGACCTGTTTGTTGAAGTACTAAAGCAGCTTAAGTCCCCAAAACCTGAGCTAAAAATGCCATTGCACAAATAGGCACTCACACTTAAGCCCTGCCAGAGGTCGTTGAAGGCACCAACCATGCTTACCCCAGAACTCAGGCACTGCCGGACCGAGTGGCATGCCGTAGGGAGAGCTGGGCAGGGCTTAGGATTTAAAATAAGCCTTTACATGAGCTTATTATTTCACTGTGTAAATTGCATATGGAGCACTTGAAGCGGGCAGACTTTAACAAACACAGAAAATAACTACCACAATTTGTCTTCAAAACAAATAAAGAATGGAATGAAAAATCCACCCATGATGATCAATTGAACTACACTTCAAACTTTTACCAGCAAATTGGTCAGTCAGTCATCTAAATATTTGTTTTATGTCCATGAACAAGTAGAAATTACAAAAAAATTAAAAGAAATCATTTTTTCCAGAGCACGAGCCGCAGTCTTTGCCTCAGTGGTCTTATTGGCTGATTAATCCATATGTTTACTGCACTTTGAATGAAATACAATAGTTCCATCTGAATAACCTGATTAGTCTTAATTTCCTAATTTTTATATCAGTCCCCTGGTTTTTGAACCCTCTGGCAATTGACAATACTCAAATACTTTCTCAGTTGCAGAGCAGTTGTTCACATGGATGCCATTACTCCTGAATGGGAGGTTAATGGCATCTTTTGTACAGATCTACATTCACAGACACACTCCCATGAATATATGTATATACGTGCACAAATATGTGTTTATATATAGCTAGCTCTCTCTCTCTCACACACACACGCATATATACATAGACATTTTAATATATGATTGCTTTAAAAGGCTTTTGTTCCCACCCACACACACACACTGTCTGCGTTTTGAATCCCCTGGAATCTGAGTATTGCTGAATCATTGGACCGTAATTCTGGGCCTCACCATGGCTGTTTCTTTTACTGCTTTCTGCTCTGCCCCACCATCATTATGCCCTCCGTCTGAAGCCACTCCAGTGTTTTTTTCTTCAGATGAGGAAAGAAATGAAATAAAGAAATTCAGTTCTTCGTCCTGTGTCTCCATTTTTTTCCGCACTACTATTTTTATTGGATTCCTGCTTGCCTGATTAGTTACTTTATACGTTAGATTTAGCATAGAATTTTATATTCTTTTATCACATATACTTTTCAGTTTGGCAATTTAGATGTGTATCTCATGGTTAGCAAATCTAAAATATACTTCTTTTTGCAGTTTTCCAAAGAGTCCTCCATATTTAAGCCAAAAAGAACCTGAAAATGAATGCAATAGTAACAAGGCAAAAGAGGCATTATTCAGCACTCAGGATGAGCAGAGATCAGGTCAGATGCTCAGTACTGAATCTGCTCCAGTTTGCTTTGAAGCATCCATTCGTGTATGTGGACTTGATAATAAAATGCATAAAAATGGATCTCATAAAGAACTCCTAAAACAACCCATTCATAGTTAAATCTGCAGCCACAGTTAACTTTCTGGAATCACACTGGTAGCCATCACAAAATTTATTTGCAAACTGCCTTAAAGTGTGTGCCTTACTTATATCATTGCATATCATCATGGCTTATTAAGATGTAAAATACAGACAGAAACTCCTATATACCACTAACCATTAGGAAAATAAGTTTTCAGATTTTGTTGACTGCCCGAAGTTAAGAATCAATGACTTTAGCATTCTAAATTCTGGAAATCTGAATGCCTCTGCAAAAGACAGTAGATGAAACAAACAAGCAAAAAGCTCCATAATGTTAGCAACTGCCTCGGTTGCTTTAAAATGTTCACCGAACCAGCAAGAATATCTTCCAGTCCTCCTTAAAATTAGTCCTTGGCTCCCGATATCTGTTAATGTATTTGATATACTTTCCCTGATGACCCTGGATGCGTCTGGAGGTTGGTGCTCCAGAGTTCCTGGCTATCTTTATTGTCCCTAACTCACTTTCTCTCCAAGCCTTTTCCTCCTTGCCAACAAAAATATTTCTAGTCCTTCTATCTTCAGCAGCTCGCTCTATCAATGTGTAACAGATGGACAGTCTTTTCTGCTGAAGAGCAGGACCAAGTGCTTTTGCTGGCAGACAACGGGCTGGATGAGTCTGTCGAAGTGATTGCAGACCAGGATAAACGAAAGAGTTGTAGAGAACAGGAGAGCATCTTAAAACTATTCATGACAAGGGTTTGCAAGGTGGTTTAATAAAAGAACCACGTGAGCAAACATTTACACCTGAAAAAACCTCTTGCCCCTTGGGAAGCTGTCAGTATTTTGTTGGGTGAGTTTTTGTTTGCATTTTGCAGCTGCCTCCAAGGGCACCGCCGAGCCCCTTCCTCACCATTTCCCACCACCAGCACGTCTCGAGCTCCACCAGAGCTTCTCTCAGGAGTGCTTGTTTCCTGTGCTTTTCTTGAAATTCCACTCCTTGACATCTACGGCTGAAATCTCATCCAACCTTGCTGCTTCAAGGCCCTGGTGCCGCCTCGTCTTGCTGGGAAGGGTACTCTGTTTGCCAGCGCAGACCCCAGGGCATGCCACTGACCGTCGGCTTTTTCCTTCCCTTCTGCTGTCACTACCTCTGAAGCTGCCACTTACGTCTAAACCCAAGCATATGCCATCAATGAACCTCTCATATTCATTGATCTTCCTGAGCACATCAACCTGTCTCTCTAAATCTGTGCTCTGATTTTTCAAGTAATAGAAAGAATCCCTCTGGATAACCACATAATCATCTCCTTTTGGCTCCTGGTCAGGCTGCCTTGCTCTTTCTTGCTCTCTCTCTCTCTTTTCTGAATGAGTAAGGTGATAAAAACGCTGCCTTTCCATTTCAGTCTTCTGCAAGGCTTCCTGGGTGCCCCACCAGACTCTCTTGGCTTCCAGCTCTTTGAAGATGAATGAATAATATTCCTCTGAGTTGCTATTATCTGCAAGCTACCAATTAAACAGAACCAGCAACCAGAGATAAAAGTCTAGCCTTGGCAAAATCCACAGCAAAACGGACACGGAAAGCTCAGGATATTTTCACGTGTGCAAGTGATGGAAAGTTAGAGATGCAGAGCAGGAGGCGGGGGGAGATGCCAGGTATCGCCGTCCTTATCAGGGCTCAGATACCCATGGAATAACTCTGTAATTGCTGTGGACCACGGGCTAATTATTATATAATTATATAATTATATATAGTTATTTACATGAGGGGAAGAGGTCAAATTTAGCACATTATCATAAATTCACAAATCAGGAGCTTTATTTCAAAATCTTTGACTGCGTGGCCTTTGATCTTTGAACTGTTTGGTAACTTCAAGCATCATTACCCCATAATGTGCCAGAATGTGCAATTAGTGTGAGCGCAATTACATACGGTATGATATTTGTATCGTGTTTAATACAACTGGTCTGTGAATTTGTATGCTCTGAATAATAATGAAATCCAGGTTTAATTATTGATTTTTAAAAAATGCTTTTAATATTCTGATACTGATGCGGCTAAACATCAAACAGCGTAAATATAACATGAAACTGTACAGCTATTAGGCTAAAATGTGACATTATCCATCCATCTTTGCTTTTTCCATTGCACCTACCGGTCTAGCATATAAATGATATGATTTATTTATTTTGTTTATTTAGAATTAAATAATAAATAAAAAGACTCCTGCGCAAGGCTCTAGAAACCCTACCGCACCATTAATAATGCGACGCGATCCCGGCCGCATTAGCGTAATCCTTTCGGCAAGAATTCAGCCAGCAAGCCCCCTCCAGGAACGCCTTCCTGCCCCTTCGCTGAGCGGGGAAGCAGCCCCGCAGCCCTCTCCAAACCAGACGTCTTTTGCAGTGGGGCTGGAAGATGCCCAAGGGGGGGTTATTTCTGACCCAGACCCGGTCCCCATCCCTTGAGGGGGAGGTCGCTGCCAGCACCCCCTCCCTCCCCCAGCAGCGGGAGCCGGGCTGGGCACCGCTGCTCACGGCAGCAAAAGGGTCACGCGTTAGCTCCCAGCCGCCGCTGTCCCCGCTCCGCCATACGGACCACGTAGCACTTAATGACAGCTTATGTCTTTAATGTATTCACACTTATGTCTTTATCAGGGCCGCCTTCGAGGTTCTGCCGAGGGCCAGCTCGCTCTCCCAGCCGCGGCAGCGGGCCTGCAGGCTGGGTACAGCATCTCCAGACCCGGCATCGGCGTCGGTGTCGGAGGCCTCCGAGCAGAGAGCCGGCATGTGGGAATCTCATCTCACCTTTGACAGGCCTTCAAGGCTTCCAGCTTTCACAGGGGTAGGGTGCAGGACTGCAAAACATGTGCTGACCCCACGCAGCAAAGCGCTTTAGCATGTGCTGAACCGTGGGCGTGCGAGGGTGCGCGCTGGGGGGATTATTTATGTGCTAAGCGTGTGGGGAGATGCTGCTCTAGGTTACTGCCACGATGTTCAGCACGGTCGGAGACTTTGATGCCTCACACTGAATTTGGTGTATAAGAGAAAGTGGATGCCTTTATTTTTATCTGTTTGTCTAGGTATAAAATTGTCATCAACTCTTTTTTTCTTCTTTTTTTTTTTTTTTTTTTGCTATGGTATTTTGCTGTTGTTTGTCACAGCCAGCAAGATAACTTCAAAATTCTAACAGATAACTTCTTCTCAAGTGAAATGAAATGGAAATAGCATCTGTCTACAAAAATCAATTTAGAAACCACCTATATATTTTTGGACTTAGACAATGGGTATTTCCAAAACCATGCTTTCTAAAACCCTTTGAGTGTAAAAAGAGGAAAAAAAAAAATACCTGGATGTGAGCTATCATCCATCAATCAGGAAAACTCACTCAGACTCAGATGCACGAGCCAAAATGAACTTCAGATTGAAATGGACGGGAGACAGGCTACGTTGCCTGATTTGCTTGGGTTACTTCATTATTAATCTCTTTGCTTCCATTTATTTTAATGATCATAGCCAAGAAAGTCTCATTTATGAAGACCACTTTTTTTTTTTTTTTTAAAGCACTACTTTGCGCCACGGTTGAAACCCACACTGCGCTCTTTTTCTTCACAAGTGCCAAGAGTAGGGCTGCTTTCCTTACGACTGCTCCAACTGTATGTAAAACACGTGTTGGTGCCTTGACCTGTGGAGAGGGGAGGACCTTGGCCCCGCCGCGTTTGCATTCGGGAGCCCAGCCAGGTCCCCGGTCACGCACCCCTCTCCGAGGGGGGTTTCTCCCTGCGCTGAACTAGCAGACAGTGAGAAAACTCCAGGATAGATGAGGGAAAGGTTAAAAAACCCCAGAGTTTATTGGAATTGATGCTAATGGCTCTGGCCTTCATGTCTGGGATAGAGGTTGAGAGAGATTTGCTTCAAACTTGCTTTGTCTCATCACTGTCGCTGCTCTTCCAGCACAGCCACCTCCTTCTCCTTGTGTCCCGTCCCCCTCAAACAAAACTCAGGCAGCCAAGTGGGTTCTCCTAAATGAGATACACCTAATTAGTAGCTAGTCACAGACTTGCTGATCAGACAGATTTTCAGCCCTTTGTTTATTACCCGGCATATGCATCTGTAGCGCATTTTTACAAGTAAATATACACATTTCATTAAAAGCACCGTCTCCTCTGCTGCTTCCACCGCTTTGTTCTGTAAAAGACCCTCGTAAGTATTCTTGTTTGTTCCCTCAGCCAAAAGGAAAAAAAAACCCCACTTCCATTAGTATATTAATGCAATTTCAACTAATTAATGACTGATTTTCCAGAGTAATATTTATAATCTGTGGTGAGTATGCATAGCAGTAGGGCAAAGCGCTGTTCACCTTGCAGCTTTTTGTGATCAGTAAGTGAGTGGGAGCATCGTCCGGTTTGACCTGGTGCGGGAAGCCTGGTGCAAAGCGAGCGTGGAAATTTGCACGACTGGTGTGGGAAGGAAACCTAATCTCGGGGAGCGAATGAAACCCTGGGGCTGGCAGGGCCCCTGGGAGGGAGGCGGAGAGGAGGGCTGCAGCGCTGTGGGGGGGTATTGACCATGCGCAGGGCTGGGGCACGGTCAACGGGCACGGTCAATGGGGCTTTGCTCCCAGGGCAGCGCGACGGGGGCCGGGGAGCGCCAGGCAGCTGCGTAGCCTGGGGGTGAATTCATCATCCCCGCCGGCTCACCTGGGCGGCAGGTAAGTCCTGTGGTACCCGTTTTGCAGTCACACAAGCTGAACTCCCATAGAAAGGCAAGGGAAACGCTTTGCCCAAAGTCACCCTGTGATTCACTGGCAGGGCCAGGATTAGACCCCTGGAGCTTTTTGTCCCAGTCTCGTTCTCCAAATGCCATAAATACTTCACTACAGCAGCAATATTTTGAAGTCTTGCCGGGCTCTGATGCATGCAGATATCTCAGTCAGACCGCAGCACTGTGCGTCTCCAGAGTCTGCAAAATCAGGGGTACGTAAACATTGCTAATGCCTCTCTCTGAGGCAGAGGGTACTTGCGCTTTGTTACACCTGCCGTCAAATTTGGTAGTTCAAGTTTAGAAATAATTCTTTTCTTTCTCTAACCTGGCAGCTCCTACGACTTTCCCTTCCCGTCACTGTAAAATTTGTTCAGTCCCTTAAGGATAACTGCTGAAGCAACATCCAACAAATTCCACACCGTGTCCAGAAAGAAAGACCAGACACGTGCATGGCGCAATGCAACGGCTGATCTGAATAAAGGTCATTTAATACGAGACAGGTAACAGTCCCCACACTGCCAGCAGCAGTGAAACGCTGCCTCTGCGATGGCTGGAGGCATCGAGCCTCTTCTTGTGAGCTCTCCTTCACCCAGATGTGAAGCCCCTTGTTAACCTTCATAACATCAGCTATCTTATTTTGCTTCTTAAGGCATCAAAAAGCCTCTTCACATAAATAGACAATGGTATGCTTCCCCCCGATGACCTTGTACTCTGGGTGCTCTGCAAGAAGAGCAAAAGAGAAGGGAAAATGTTGTCAGTTCAGTGCAAACTGGATTACGGGAAGGAAATAACAGCAAGCTACACTTCTGTACAGTTTTATCATCTAGGGTCATACAATTGAGGATAAAATGATGCTTGCAGAGACAGAAGTGTGAGTTTCTTTAGACAGCAGTATCTGGAGAAAGTGCATTCATGTAATTCGTCTCGGCACACTCATGGTGGATCAAACACACGGCCTCCCCCTCCACCCCGGGACAGTCTGGGCAGGATTTGGGCAGCCATGGGAGCTGCCAAATTCCCCCTGCAGAGGAAATCCCTGGAGCTCTACGTGCTTGCTAAAGCCATCACAACGGGGACGGCCCCGCCTGTCCCGTGCAAGTAATGAAATAAATGCTTGGTGCTGGGAACAGCTGCAGCGCAGAGGGAATCGGTGGGGCAGGACTCTGCGGCAGTGGGAATTTTCTGCCTTTGGGGGTGGAGGGGTTCTGTCATTTTGCCAGGATGAAAAAGAAGCAGCAGATTTATGGCTGGCTGTTGAAAGGCACAAAGCAGCTCTCGCAGAGAGGAGCAGGACGGGAAAGGTAGCCCCACGGCGATGGATCACTGCGTGCAGGGCAAAGGAGATGGCCAACATATGGGTGAAGCAGCTAAAGGTGAAGAATAAATGCAATTTATCACATGCTTCCGCCATTAGTTTTGCAGCTGATCATGTGGCTGTTATAACCATGTGTCTGCATGTCTGCATGCATAAAGGAGGTGTGGAAGGTTTTGTCAAATTCTAAATTATGAAGAAACTCAAGACTGGTCAGGTTTCAATTATAGCAGATATAAAGAGTGGGCTGAATGTTTTAGTTACTTTACAGGCTGGCCTTTTTTTTTAATTTTGTGTGTGTGTGTGTGTGTATCACGGGTTTGGCAAAGCCTTGCAACAGAGCCTTCTTCTAAGAAACTCCACAGCCTGCCTAGCATACCTCACATATACTGTACCCAGAGCCTTACAACATAAGATTTACAAGCTCCTAGAAAGGGAGAGGCTCATTTAAGAACAGGCCATTAGACACAAACATCAGGAAAAGCTGGAGGAAGAGGAGAAATAGTTTGTTTTAAGTATTGCTAAGCACCATCCGTGATTACGAAGGAAGTGTCTACAAGCCGCCAGCTGAAATTGCAGCTCTACCATTTGGTGCTCAGTTTTGTAGGTTTTAACTGAGCGTTAACAATCATTGTGTAATTGAACACCTCGTTCAGTTCATTAGCTGATGGCTGTGCAGTGCTGTCAATGTGCAAAGTGCAAGCCAGGTGCTAAGTATTATAATTATTTGTTTCCTCCCCAGCATTTAAACCCTTGGTGATTTCTGACCACTGGAGATGGAGATGGAAGTAGTTTGCTTTCCATGGGAATGATAAGGACACATATGACCATGACTGGAGCATCGCATGTGGCCCAGACTGTCGTTCCTCACTTGGAATGATGTGGTTGGTGCTCTTTGCCCTCCTCTAAGAGAAGGGACCCCCCCTTCAATACTCCCCTCCGACTCTTGCCTGGTACTGCTCATCCCTCTCTCCTCCTGCCAGTTTTCTTGTTGGAAATCCCAGCTGCTGCTGTGTCTCCTGCGGTAAGAGTCAACGGTGTTTATTGAAGTACGACCTCTCCCACCCACCGAATGCTTTGCAAGCTGTAACTTCGGGGAAGCTCAGAGCAGGAGGAGAAGCCCAGGAGGGTCAGCTGGTGGAAGGAGGCTGAGTACGAGGGAAAGGTCCATCCAGCCTGGCATGGGGCCCGTCCCAGGAGCAGCTAAGCACCACGCTGAACACGGAGAGGGTCACGTTTCCCTCCTGGAAATGCCAGCGCTGCAAATTGTGGTGCTCCTCTTGTCCTTCTGTTCATTCCCCATATGCTAACTGCAGGTAATACGGGGAGCTATGAAATCTGTGCCCTGCTCTTCTCCAGACCTGCTCGGTATAGGTCAGGGGTTCAAAGGGCTCAGCTGCAGAAAGCTGGTGTTTACATCCTTTTCCATGCCCTGATTGTCAAAGCCGGAGCCTCAGCTGGGTCCTGTCCCCACTGCGTGGCTGGTGCTCAGCCAGCGCCTCACAACACTGCCCGTCAGTGCCAGCTCAGCCTTCTGCTGGTGACGTTACTTGACGACCACCCTCCTTTGCAGGGAGCATCTAAAATATGCAGATCTTGGAGTTTTCCTCCTTGTCTTTATTTAACTTAGATGCTGACCCACAGAGTGCTAATTAGCTAGATTCAAAACCAAGCTTAAAAAATGATAATGAGTTTACTGATTATCACGTATGAAAATAAGGTCAGTCAAAAACATATCAGTGCTTTAATTAAACCTCAGTGAACTCCACAGAGCAAGATGGAATGACTATTAATGACTCCTATTTTTGCTAAACTTCCCTTCTGTGGCCTGTTACTTCAAGGTAGGGACTGTCCCCGTTTGTCACACTTCCGCTCATGTAAATTGCCTGAGCGAGACCGGTACTCACTCACCTAAAAAGCTCTGCAGGATAGAGGGAAGGTAATAAGTATGTTCCTTGTGCCCACGGACAGACCTACTTTTTATTTTAGGGCAAACTATTGTCAGTCAGCAGCATGTCTTTGATTTGTTGCTTCTGCACGCTGATTTACTTTGCATACACAATGTCTCGCTCCATGTGGCTTATTTGTATTTTTGTCCAGGCTGCAACTAACATTATCAAACTGATATACGTGCACTTTTGTTGCAGGCAAATTTAAGACCATGGGAACTGCAAGAGTGGTTCAGGCTAATGGTTCATCCAGTCCAGCCACTGGTTTCTGACTGGGCCCTGTGCAAATCCCTGGAAGGATGTGGAGGGAGGAGGGACAAGGAGCTGTGCTGGAGGGAACAGCTCTTCCTCCAAAAGGAAGAACATCCCAAACGCTGCATATAATATCCTGCATGAATTTCATCAATTTGTTTTTGAACCTGTATATACTTTTGGCTTCCGTGACTTTCTGTGCCAATGCACAGGTTAAAATTATTTCCTCTTCTTTTTTTTTTTTTTAACAGGAACCCAACATACACACGAGCAATAAAACAAATGAGTTTTGGAGTTTTGTTTTGTTTTGCTTTCAATTCCTCTCCTGATAATTCCGTAGCTCTGGTAGAAGACCTGGCAGCTCTCGGTTTTCCTCTAAGTTGGAGGCAGGGGCCTCACAAAAGGAGAGCTCCCTGGAGAACCCAGCCCTCTTCCCAGTGTTGCCACTGCAGTATTTTTGGGTTTTTCTAAATGTCTGACATTTGCCCTACCTTCTGCCTATCGGTGAAAGTGTCCTTCACGATGATACACCAGTAATCTGTAATTTGCCCACGCTTGCAAAATACCCGTACCCTCACCGCAAATGGCAAGCTGCAAGCAGCTGGCTGAGACCACCAACTTATAGGTCACTAGTTAGGAACTGACTGATATGTAAAGGTTGACTCTACATGGTTTAAAGAGAAGACTCAGTCTATCCTTTCTCTGTCCTCTATGTAATCATTTGTCTTTGGGAAAAATGAGTGTAAAACACCACTTTCAACCTGGTAGCATTCTCTAGTGACTTTTTTTGTCGAATAAGCAAATGGTCAGCACAAGCATGGGAAGAAGACATGGGTTTATATATATGTGTTCTGTGAAAGGTTAAAAAAAATTCTAGTACATGTTAGGAAGTGAACTGAACCGGAGTAACTCCCCTGAAACCACGTGCAATGCAGTTAGTCCATTAGGGAAACATGCCTTAAGGAGCTTTTTAAGAACAGAATTTTTTTTCCATTCAGCAAGCTAATCTGAAGGTGTATTTACAATATTGCATGTTAAACATGGAGCTATAATAAGAAATTAATAGTATAAAAGGTTTGGAGTGATAACTAACGTGCAAGAGCAAAAGGCTCTTCTCCAGCCTAAATACTACGACAAACAAAAAAAAAGGCAGGGTACCCAAAGGGATTGGGTTACAATAAAGAGCGGTTTTACTCAAAAATGTATCCATCTCCTTGGAAACTTGGTTTTCTCTTCCTCAGATCACACCAAAGAGAAGAAGTCCCCGTGTGTGAAAGCTGCTGGAGTGCCCGTAACTCAGGTGAACCAGCCACAGAGGCGGACCCCATGGTGCGCTGCTGTGCACGCTGTGCCAAGTCAAGAGAGCAGGGCTATTTCAGTGGTGCTGTGGCATTCTGCAGCTATTTACCTGCCGCCTTTGGTCATTCCCACGAGGCAATGCCCTTACGGAGGGTGGAAGTAGCCAAGCCAAGCTCCTGGTCCTGGGGACAGGGAGGCAGGAGCCCACCAGAGACGCGCTGCCCTTTGCCACCTGCAAAAGGCGACACTGAGCTCTGAGAAACCATGTTGAGGTGCCTCAAAATGGGCACCAAAAGTAAATGGAAACTTTTGACCTTCACTGCTATGTGCCTCATTTCCTCATCTCTACACTGGGGCTGATGTTTCTTCCTCTCATAAGAACGTGAAATGTGTTTTCCCATGCGTGATGGGGAGAGGGCAGGGCAGTAACGCCGAGGAGGAAGCACAACATGCAGAGAGCACTGCAGCATCTGAAGCCTTTCTATATAAGGTCTGCGGCTACTTGTTGAGTGATAAGGATGAAAAGAAATATTGAGTGACTACACATGCCCCGCATGAAATAATGAACCTGTGACTGCTGATGATGCAAACCCAGACTGATGCACACAAGAAAGACAACTTACAGTCCTGTAAGAAAGTAAAACCGAGGCATTTAAGACCTTCAGTTTTCAACACTGATGTTCTTTTGACATGTTTGGGTTTGTTTTTTTCAGTTCAGATACTCTATCATATATGAAATGGGTGCAGACTTTTTAAGAGTAAAAGGATCTTCCAGTAACCATCTCATCTCCGTATCCATCCCAGTACTGCAGACAGGAGACTTTGGCTTTGCAGTTCCTGCATGCAACCCATGATGTCTTCACGAACTGTAGCATTTTTTTGGAAATGAAGGTAGAGTCCTTGTACAGTCTTCATAGGATGGGAGAGTCCATCCCTTGGTAACTTAACCCAAGGAAGACTGACTTCTTTATTAAAAACCTTTTCCTTGTTTTTATTTTGAACTTGCCTAACTTCCCTTTGTCAGCTAAACCAAAGGGTATCAGATCTCCTGGCAGCTGTAAGAGGTGAGCACGCACAGTGTAACATTTCTACAGCATGGGACTGAGCCTATGAAGTATTAAGTGCCTTCAAGGCCCACTGAAATCAATGGGATTGAAGAATGCCATCTCCTTGAAGGACTGGGCCTGAAAGGATGGCTTCTGGGATTCACTGATTCTGAAGATGGGCAAAATAAAATATTTAAAGCAGCCTGACATGCACAGGCTAAATTCTTTTCCTTTTGTGCTGAAACATATTTTTTTTTAATATGCCCTGAGCATGCTGTGAAAGCAATCTTTCTACATATTTCCTTAGCGGGGAGTGTTTGCTCTCTGTGCTCATTGGTCACAAATACCATGACTGATAGAGCCCCAAAGCATAAGAAAAGTTAAGTTTTTTAAAATAAGATAGAATTGTTTGTGGAAAAAGAGTCTATCAGGTACTTATGATGGGAAAGGGTTACTATAGGAACATACAGCAGCAGTATGTACTTTACATTCTTAGTCCATTGGTTTCTACAGCAGCTCTTGTTCACAGTAATGTGAGGCAGTTAATAAGGGGTCTGAACACCACTGGACTGATAAGCCTTCATACTGACTTGCAAAAGTAATTTTCAGTAATCTTTGAGGGGAAAAATTGCATTTAGTGGGGAAAAAAAGGGAGAAAAAAAGCTAAGCCATTCGTGCATCCTATTTTATTGAGTATGCAAGTAATAGAGTATGCAGAAATTGAACTTTTGATCCATGAGGCTGTGCATAGGGACAGACCGCTGCTGAGTTACTGTGAGAAAGTTAGGCTTCCAAATAGAAAAGTTTCACAGTATTTTTCGAAAATATCGTTTGAAAACGAGACACCAATATTAGTGTTTAAATGCAAACTTCCATCAGAAAGGCAGGGAACAATGTTCCCCATCCAAGGCCCTGCTCTCACATACCACACTCCCCCTGCCACAATTAGTCTTTCTCAAACTAACTTTTTCTTGCGCCTATTGTGCAAGGCAGTGGTAACATCCTTTCCTAAAAGTTTAATGAACAGAACTATCTGTGTCTGCTTTGCTCCAATGATTGCTTCATAACCTGAACCAGGCCAGGCAAAATAGGTAACTTCCAAACCATTTTAATTTTCTTGACAGAAAGATGGTTCCATTCCCAACCAGGCCTAATCACCATGTATTCCTTCTAAATCCTCAGCCCTCATGCGTTCAGTACAACCACGTATGATTATTTGTGGCTGTTTATTGCCATGGCCTTTCCCCTAACAAAAGTTTCTCAGATTTGGAGAAGCATCATGGTAAAAGCTTTCCTTCTGCTAGAGGTGGACTTTTCAGGGTCAAGTTTGAAAAACGCCATCAGCAGAGACACAGGTGAACCTCATCAGCCCCGTGTACATGCTGAAATCATAGATTTCAGGGAGCTTCAGCCACATTTCTGGAAGCATCGCAGGCCCAGAGGGACAGATTGCTGAGGTTAATTGTATATTTCAACACTTAACTGTTGGGTAGCTACTACTCAATATAGTAGCTCTCCACTCTCAAGGTGATGGGCTTCATGGGCATGTCATGGGGAGAACAAGGTCCCTGAGGAAGGAATTGCCAGAAAAACCTGAAAAATGGCCTGTTTTGCTGTGCTGAAGAGAGTTAGGAGAGCTTCCGTATTTGAAATAACAGCAACAGTGGCCTCCCCAGCATCCCTGGGGAGCTGCAGTCCCTCCCAGGGCAGTGCCCGTCCCCCCCAGAGCCCCAGGTGGCCCCACACCAACTTCACACGCTCCAAAACCGGCCACGTGCCTCTTCTATATCTCACGGCCATGAGGCCGTGGGAGAAGAGCTATGGCTGCAAATCCCATGCAATGGCCTCACCACGCCACACCTCGCCTGCTGCCTGCTGTCCCCGCTCGGGCAGCACCTCCTGCCGGGACCTCAGGGGTCCCCTCTGCAGCATCTCCCCCAGCTATCACACGAGATCTGGAAACCTGGTGCTGAGCTGAGGCTTCAGCTGGAGGGCACTTAGGACCGTTCGTTATTATTCTTGTCATTCGTGTCTAAACACTTCAGACTCCTAAGCCCAGCAGTGCAACTGTAATAACAGCAACGCCTAAATCTCTTTAAAACCTAGCGAGGGGCAGGAGATGGGGAGGAAAGTGAGGGGAGGAGCGGTCAAGCAAGCCCAGGAGGGACTCGGGCATGAAGGAGGCTGTGCTGGAGAATGCTGAGGCCCCAGGCGGGAGCATCCTAGAGGGACCGGGGGTCTCCAGGAGGGCAGCACCGGAGAAAACACGCAGGCTGCCTAAGACACGGGCTACAGCAGCAGGGCTTGCACCTACCATACCAAACACCAACCCGAAACAGAAAGGGATCTGAAACACACAGAAAGCCCTGGCTTTGCATATTTGAAATAAGTCATTATTCAGGCTTTCCAGCTCCCAATCTTTCAGAATCCTGCTCAAAGAAAAACCTTTGCACTAATCCTCCTCCTCCATCATTATGCAATATTGCTTAGGGTAAAGGAAGTTTCCTTGCTCTTTTCTAAATATACAGTTCTGCGGTTAGAAAATTAGAGAAATGACACGGCCGACCTTCCTAAATGTGAAGGACTCGTTTGGGGAAGCATACAAGTCATCTGCTGCAGCAGACCCTTATCACTTTGTGGTAGGCAATTGCAAAACGCCTCTCTCAGCCAGAGTCACATTAGGTTTAAATTGAGCTAGACAAGGGAACCACAAAAAGGGCTTGTGGGTAGCTGCGCTGCTAAAAGCATGGGGCCTGGCACTGGAGTGCTGTTAGTTAAAACAGTAATTTGTCAGGGAAAAAGGAGCAGAGTAGCCTGCAATGCGAATGTCACGTGCAGTTTTTCAGACACGAGGCTTTGCGTAGAAGACGAAGAAAATACTCGGTGACCATTTTAAACTCAGCAACCGCTCCAGTGCAGCGGGAGTTAACGCTGTGTCAGACTTTCCATGAATGCCTCTGTTTTTGCAGGGGCTGTAAAAATGTGCTTGAGGCAAAAACTTGTGATTCAGCGGCTCAGCTGAAGAGTTAACTTTTCTTTTTATATGCATCCATTTTCAGAGTGGCGATTTATAATCATTTTCATACAGACCTATATATAGTTCTGGTGTGGTGAAAGGGAGCTGGGGAGGGAGGTGATGGAAAGCCTCGTGCCCGGCTGCCTGGTGCTGCTGTTAGAGAAAGGCTGGGCAAGAGGCTTGAGGTCTCCAAGTGGCTGGGGTAAGCAGGACTTGGCGTCCCCAGGGCCAGTGACACTGCTACCTAGGGGAAAAGAGGCCAAACCCGGGCTTCTTTTCTATTTAGATGGCAGCTTGGGATAAAACTTGCATGAGGAACCAAGGCATGCTCTCCTTTTACCCCAGGGAGTATCCCACCTGCCTATACCCAATGTTCATTGTCTGTATACATGTAGGAGAGGGACAATGAATGGCTAAAATTATTTCCCCGACTGATTTCGCTCCTGTGTGGGTTTGCACCTGCCTGGTTTTTCTGCAGTTGCCATTCCCAACTCTAAGAGGGAACTCTGCAGGCAGAGCTGTGCCAAAATTCTCCGTAATAAACCTTTGGAGGTAAATGGAAGCCCTTGAAATGTGGGATCACACAAAGGACCGGGCTCTTGGGCTTGCAATAGCCAATTAACAGAAGCTCGGCCAGCCCTGCTATTCTCTGCTATATAACCACGCTGAGTCCTCCGTACCTCAGGTGGGACGGCTGGGCAACGGGCTTGTCCCTCCTCCTGTTACCCCTTGGACTAAGGAGTTACTGCTGGGCGAAATGGTCTTTGATGTCTGGCAAATCCCTGACTATCTGTACAGCCCGTCTGGGCCATAGGTAGCCTGGGACACCTCAACCAGCTCGGTGTATCTTAATATAGTTTCCTCAGTAAGATCACACTGTCTTTTACAACAGCTCCACTAATTACTGCAGCCAAGTGCCAGCAACTGGACAGATTTACGAGGACATAGTATTGCTACTCTCCTCCCTTGTCCGTACCTTAGAAGTTGAATCTCATGTCCTTTCCCTAAATAGCACGTTAGCCTATGTTGTCCCACACTATGCGAGGTTATTTTCCCTCAAAATATTTTCCATACAAAGAAGAATACAGTTATTTTTATCCATTTTCAGAAAAGGTTTCCTTTTTTCTTTGCTCTTTCAAGAAAATAGGCTCCTAGCAGGTATTTATCATGATAGCTAAATTAGCCAGTACCTTTAATACTTGCAGCACAGAAAATCATTTCATCAGCTGCACAGTTTGAGCTTACTGGAGAAGACTTTTAAGAAAGAATGAGAATGAAACCTAGAATAACCATTTCTTTCTCCTTGTCCCTTCGAGGCACCAAAGTTCAAGGTATTTATTTCTTTCCTTGTATACTGAGAAATCTGTGTTGGTGGTTAATTGAGCGCTAAAAGCCCGTGCGACTGCAGTTTCACTAAGATGCTGTATTATTTTTTTACTTCCAATCCTAAACTGCTACGAGGCGAAACGGGACAGAAGCGACTGTACTTTGGTGATGGGAGAGATGATTCTGTACTGAAAGAAGTAGCGTTCTTGTGAAAACCGGAGAACGATCGCATAGTCTGGCACCTACGTGGTCCCTGTGCATAACAGCTAGATGCCAAAATTATTCAACTAGGGCTGAGGAAGAGCCTACCCTGCAAGGGCACCATGCAAGGTCACCATAAAGAGGTGTGCATTGACTTTCTTGGGCGAACATTACCAGGAGGAGGAGCTGGCAGGTGCCTCTGTAGCTCCTCAGACTTTTGCCTTTGGAGGAGACTACCGGCAGCCCTCAGCAGCTGCTCAGACCCATTCCGCAGTCCAGACACGGCAGGCAGAAAGGTAGCATGAAACTACATTCATTACCATTACCGGGCCAGGCTTTCCCTGCAATGCCTGTCCAGGATGTGAGCCAGTCAGCGAGGGTATGCTCTCAGAAGTGGTGGAGGTGGCAACTGGACGTGTGCAGCTGCATAAAGGTGATGGGTGAATATGGCCAAGACACAGATGTCCATCCATGGCAATCCTCTGCCACCAGTGAAAAACTAAAAATCTACGTTGTCACTCCAGTTTAAAGATGGAAATACATATGTAGTGAAAACCGCTCTCTATGGATGTCCCATACAAAACACCCTTTGGTTTCCATGAGAGGATGATCTCACTTGCAGCTTAAAAAACCGTGTTAGAATGAAAGTTGCTACCTGCTTGTAAGATGCCTTTTGCTGCTCTCTTCCACAGAACCAACATGGGTGCAAACTCAAATGTCCCTGTGCATGCACTGTGCATGATCAATCAGTTATAGGTCAAGATGGCAGGCATTAGTGAAATAATGATTAGTTAATAAATAATGAAAATATTTTCAAAAACTTTCTCCTCTTCCAATTTTTTAATCTACTTTTCTTAC
This sequence comes from Mycteria americana, assembly GCF_035582795.1. Lineage (NCBI taxonomy): Eukaryota > Metazoa > Chordata > Aves > Ciconiiformes > Ciconiidae > Mycteria > Mycteria americana. The sequence goes on from NC_134372.1 coordinate 43,478,876, forward strand.
AAATAAGTCAGTAGTTGAATGCTGTAAAAATGATTTTTTTTCTTCAAGGATCTCTGATTACCTACTTTGTGTTTTTCCAGCAGGTTGATGTAACTTGCTCTGGCTCTAGAAGACAGCACAGCCTTTGATCATCTCTGTTCCTTCATTATTACCTGAGGGAGCCATCAGGAACTCTCTCTCATGTCCAAAAATTATCTAGCCTATCTTCTTGGATTTCTTTATTCAGTGAATTAGTTTTCAGAATTATTCATATTTGTTAAGAAGAATCACCGGCACTACACTGTTAGGTTTCCCCTGAGCTATGTCAGCTCACAACCTTGCAAGGTGTTCAGGTGTGCATCTCCGGCTGTGTAACGCACCAGAGATGAAAGCCCTTGCTGCCCCTTGCACTTGGAGAGAATCAGGCAATACCCCCAAACTGGTGTACTTTGGTTGCTCAGATGATGGTAGAACATGGCAAGGTAAGATATTTGGCTCCTCTATCCCTTCAACTCATCCACCTAGCACTTCAGGAGGCTCGAGATCTTCTGCAAAGGTTCCTGAAATGGATCCTGCTAGTGTGGTCATGGCACTTCTCTCAACACAGGTTTGTTATCTCATGGGGGCAAAGCCTACAGGGCTGGGCCTTCTGCTTGGCACCAGTGGGCACAGCCGGCTCCTCACAAATAGACGGCTTCAGCAGTACAAATCACATTAGACCCAAAGACAGGTATTACTGGATGTTTTTTCTAGTGCCCATAAACTGATCATGATAAATGATGGTCAGACATTTGCACTTTCCTATTTCAAGAAAGCGGAGACAAAAGATGAAGTCTTCAGCTTCAGTTCAAGGTTTGGAGGACGTAAAGTTCTCGCCATCCAGCTGTGCACCCCCAGCCTCCACGTTGCTGCTAGTAAGTACTCATCCACCCCTTCCCACTGCCAGGACGCTTGTGTTGTGCCTTCAGTGCAGTTCATTTAGCTGCCCAGGACTGGAGGCTTCTCACCAAAGCCCTTCTCCTCAAAAATCCATGTTCTTTTACTAGTACACATCAAAACTGTATTATTTCCTTGGTGAGCCAGTTGTACCAACACTTGTTTCTATGTGGTCTACTGCTCTGACATCCGCACCTTTTCTCTTTAGTACCTGGGTTCAAAAGCCACTTTCAGCAGGGTGACACAGGAGACCTGTGTTTGTTTTCCAACCCTAACAGACATCCTGTATGCCCTTGGGTCATGCAGCCACTCTCAGCCTCCTCCTGTTTACAACAGCATAATACATGATATTTGTTCCACTTTGCCTGCTGCATTGCAACCTCTCTCTCCCCCCCCCCCCCCTTGATATTCTTCTCCACCTTTCACTCTCTCCTTTGTAATCCGACTTCCACGCACCCAACAAACTGCAAGGATCTGGGCTTCCTGAAGCTCCTGAGATATAAATAAATAACAAAAAAAAAAAAAAAAAAAGACAATGAGTTGGTATATGGCTAAGCAAAGGCAGTTTTGTTTCTCAGCAGGTTTGTGTGAGCTGTTTCTGGTTTCAGTTCACATGGGTTCTTTCACCTTCTGAGTTTCTCTTTGACGTTCAGGTTTCTGCCTTTTTTTCCACCTGAAGCCAAAAAAAAAGAAAAAAAAAGCCAGGTTTGCTCAAAAGCCACACCATTTTTTTAAAGTTAAAAACGCTCTTAATTCTAGAATGGGACCATTTCTAACTTGACAGTTTCTTGTTTGTTCAATACTCAACGTCCTGCTATTAGGCCGTTCCTATTAAAAGCAGTTATGCTCAGAGCACAAGGACGTTAGTGCACGTACCTGCCTGTCATCAACCATCTTTGCTTATGACTAAAACCAGAACATGTACAAAAATAGAAGCACCAAAATTCATCCTCAAAATGAAACAATTACAGGGGAGAGTTCATAACTTCGTGCTGAGGTTCTCCTAGGCCTTCCACGGGACAGATTTCATTATGCTAATAAATAGGGAGCTGACATCAGTACAGAGATCTACATTCAAGCTCTGTTTGGCACAACTGTTGGCTTTGGTGTGGTTTCATTTTATTTTGATTTTGTACCAATGTTTAATGCAGCTGCTACTGTTCTGCACATAGTTAAGTGTAGGTGCAAATTATGAAGCATAATTAATTGCCCATTAATGAGTTTTTGCAGAGGATTGGACTCTAAATGCTAATCTGTGTTTCAGAAAGAATGCCAAATGATATCCACACTGCTTACCTGCTTCTCCCTGACTTCTGTTTAGCATGCAATTGGAAGAATTTGGCTTTAATGTTAATTAATGCCTTCAATTAGAGCTCACAATGTATATTAAGCCTCGGCCATTTCAATTTCATGATGAACCCATACACAAAATTTGCTGATTCTACAGTTAGTGAGAACAATCTGTATAAACTAAATTTCCATTTATTTTCCAGCCCAAAATAAACCTGTTCCCAGAACTGAGTCTTCTAAACCTTCATATCTAGATGGCTATGTTTGTCTGTCGTCTTTTCCGATCAACAAAACAACCAAACCAGCAACCCAATGCACTAGCAAACAGTCCGCCAGTGAACAGAGGTGTGAAACCACGGAAGGAAACGGGCAGAAATAGATGAGTGGGAAGAAGACGCTGAGGATGAGTCTCCCTCTCCCTCCTGCCCTCTCCTTCTGCACAGCGACGGCGGAGGGACCTGCCCTTTTCTGGACAGGCAGAGCGAGATCACAAAACACAGAAGTGAACAAACTTGTGCGGAGCCCATGTTAAAAGGGACTTTTGCCTATTCCTATATGACTCGGCGGGAAACGTAGCGTAGCACCCAAGCCATCCCACTGATAAAGCCCTTCGTGCTGAAGAGGCTGCGCTCCCGGACCGAGCTAAGCGCAGCAGGGAAAGACTCAAACCAGACCAAGCGCTTTGGCCAGCACCTTGGTTTTTTCCCAAAGGATGCTCATGCTTCCTCAAGCTCTTGCTGCCCTTGCCCTGGGCCGTACCTCCGAGATCACCTTTCCTCACCCTTTTTGTGGGAGCATCTGCGTGTGAGACGCAGCGTTTGTAAACCGGTTTACAAACCGGTCCTGAAGGTTCTGCTCTGCTCCTGCAGCCGCAGTAAGGCTGGACTGAGCTTCTGTCTCAGCGTCTATTCGTCAAGGCACTTTGTGCACGTTTCCAGCTGGTGTCCAGCACCGCTACCTCGGGCTCTTCTTGCGAGTCATCTTCTCACTTGACATTGTGTGCTGCTGGCTGGGAAGTTTACAATCTGAGCATCTAGACCTATCAGTAGAGCATTTTGCCAAATTATTTATTTTGCTTGTGTTTTGTTTGGCTCTCCTCCCTGGTGAGATCAGAGATAAAGCATATTTACTAGTTGCTGCTTGCCCTGGCCAGCTGAGGAGCTGGGCTGGAGTGAAAGCAGCTGTTTCTGAGCAGCGTGCACGGCTTGTGCTCATTCTCAATTCCCAGCGAGCAGGATCCTTCAGCGGTGATGGAGTAGCTCTGAGTTTCAGTCTATCTGTCACTGCTCGACTGTTTTACTGTGCACACAATGCACTGATGGGCGACATCACTCAACTGCAACAAGTCCAGCTACAAAAGCAAGTAGCAGCAATTTGTAGCCTCAATGCAGCCATTTAATCATTCCCAACACTTCCCTGGTTGCCACTCTGGATAAACTAACTTGAGAATTAAGAACAAATATTTGACTTCCCCCCCCCCCCCCCCCAATTTTACGCAGCCCTGTTTAGACTGTATGGTACTTAACAGGAGACCTTTGCCCTTTAGTTAAAAGCTGTGACCAGGAAATCCCACCTCCTCTTAATGAGCTTTTTTGTTCGGCTTACAGGGAGGGATTTGCACTCCACTCTTGCACTACAAATGCTTTGTCTGCTTGGCTTTTTTATTCAGCTGATGAATAAAAAAAGCAAACGCCAAACTCTACACATGTTTCAGTCTCCATTAAGACAACAAAGAGCTCGAAATGCATGTCCTAGCAACGGCAACAATTTTTTAAAAAGAGTGAGAAGAAAGAAAACATGGTCATTTGAGCTGTGGTACTTTCCATAGTTATTCCTTAATGCTTTTGTCAAAAAAGCTATATGCTTTTGACTATCAAAATACATACCTCTAGGTAAAAGGACAGACAGCATTTTTGGAATCAATATTATGCTCTTTCTACTGTGAAACAAGCATACAAGCAGCCCAAGCAATGGCCTTTGTCAAATTTTTTACTTGCTTATGTCTTTTGCCCACATGCTGAGACCTCTCGTACTCCAGTGGCCTTGAAAGTGTTTTCCCCTTCTTTTTGTTTTTTTTTCTGTGTGCCTCAGAGCGCTCTTGGCTTTCTCTAATCTCTTGTTCTTTCCTTCTAATCACTACGTGCACTTAATAACGATAGACTGCAGACACCGGCATCAAATTATGAACGGGCTGAAATGTGGAGGGTTAAATGCAGTCACAACAAGAGACGATTCTGCAGCAACCTCAAGATATGTGCAGTAGATGGAACAAAACATATTCCAGTGGAGAGCGGCACAGAAAGCCTCACTTTCCAGAGAGCAGGGCTAAATTCTGTGCGTGCCTCTCTGTGCACAGAAGTCGAGCGGGAATGATTCTCCAGCCCATTACACACACGTGCTGGCTGTACGCTGGTGACTTGCTAGGCTGGTTAAAACAAATCTGGCAGAATGGAGAGGGAGACTTGGTTTTCAGGGAGCATATAATAGAGTACATTAAGCAAAACTCTGCTGCAGGAGAAGGATAATGGATCTTTTGGATGCTGGGCCTTGTTCTGGCTGTGCAGAAGTTGACAGCTTAGAGAAATCAGACATTTGGAAAAGCCTTCATTGCAATAATTCCCAAGCCTTTTGGGCTAGTTAGCGACCGGCAACCTTCACTGCCTCTTATGGGCCACCACGTATCCATAGCATTTACCTTCTCACATGAAAGCCCCAGCAAACCAGTGCCAGTTATGTTATCGGCAGCTCCCTCGGCACCGCTGCCCAGGCCACGTGCAGGCGGGGCACCCAAAGGAAGCCTTGACCTGAGCCAGTGTACCTGGGACGCACGCGGCAGCCTGTGTGATCACCACAGACAGCTCACAAAAAGTCCATGCGGATGCGGTATGGTAGCATGAGGTGAGATCAATCCAGCCTTGGTTCATGCTTAAATGCGATGAACTGCAGAAATCAAACTGCTTCAGAAAATTGCAAGGCAGGATCGACTTTTCCTCTCACTATAGGTGCCAGATGTGCCTGTATGGCAAATGTTAGCTACTCTGCAGAAGGCCTTGTGTGTATGTTTTAGGTACCAACAGTTCTTTTCCCAGATGTGTTCTCCTAACATTATTTCAGATTCAAAATTAGTTTTCCTTGTTGCATTCCCTGCACTGCCAAGCCAGATCTTCAAATATGAGTCTAACATAACTGACCTGACATCAAAATAAACATTATCCGAAGGATTTTAGAATGCTCTACATCAGCATGTTCATATAAAAAGAAAATCAAGAAATTGTTTCTCCACTATGGCTAGACAAACCTGGATGAAAACCTACCATTTATTCTAATGAGGGATTTCTGGCTGCAGGTGTTATTTCAGGGTCCTGAACATTATTTGCTCTGTGTATGTGACCAGAGCTGCTAAAGAGGGAGGACGGGTGAGAGAAGGAAATAAATATTTCAGTGGTAAAGGTTTTCCCCCACTACCTTTCGGGTTGCTTCTTAACTGGTGGCTGTTCGCAGCTGCCAAGACCTTTGAACTTCTCATGGGAGAAGGACACAATTTCAGCAGGAGCGCTGGGGGATGTCATGGGTGTGCTTTGCATGTCCCTGTACTATCAGTCCCCAGAGATTCTCCCTGTCACCCTCAGGCTGCAGAAAATCATTCACCTTGGGCTAAATCCAAAAAAAGATGAAGGGGCTCAGTGCTACACATTGTCATGTCTAGCTTTTACTCCCTGAAATCAGAAGCGGGAGACAAGCCCCTAGGCTCACACAGAGTGCTTTGGGAGACCTGGGATCCAAACCCTGCGCTGTGCAGGCAGCCGCTTAAGAAAAGCTGAAGCCTGCTTTGCCTTATGCATTTTGCTTTTAGTTGGTTGGGCTGGACCTCTTCAGTTCAGGCTTCATACCCCCAGCCATCACCTCAAGGTGGGGACCTACAGTAGTGCCTTCAAAACCTGACAAAAAGTCGCAAGAGAAGCTGCTCCCTTGCTTTCCCCCAATGATGAGAGAACTCACCCAGCACACTGTGCTGGGTTTGGCCGTCTGTTCTGCTACTAGGCAGAAAATAATGCGTCTCTTATTGGAGGAGAATTTGACTTAAAAGAAGAAGGATTTACAATTCACATTGTAATCGGACCTACATCTCCCCTGCCAAAAGCTCCAGACACCGGGATTAGCTTTATACTGCTCACATTTTACTACCTCGTGAATCTTTCATACTATCTGGACAGTGCTAAATCTTGCCGATAAGGGATGGGTGTTGCTCCCACCCGAGAGCATCCTACAGTTTCACCAGGGAGTCCTATCGCCAGGGGCAGTGCATGAAAGGGGAGGCAATCAACCCCATCCCTCTGTTTCAAAAGAAAATGCAGACTGCCATTGCATTTCTACCAGCCCAATCATGGATACTTGGTAAATGTCACCCTCTGTTTCTGTATTTTGGTTGTACATCGCTGGAAGATAAACAGACGCTAAGCTTCTTGGTGCCTCCCACCTTCACAGAGCTTTGCAGATGCATGGGAGCAGAATTGCAACCATCCCGAGAAGCCGAGGCTCCAAGCCTGCTTCAGCTGCCTTCAGGTTGAGATGTTTTCGACAATTTTGACCCCATGTACATTTTAGTATAGTCTTCCCCACCCAACCACCCCCGAGAGGAGAAGCATTTATGGGCCACAGTGGTTTCAGGCCAAATATTCCAGGAATCTGAACAACAATTAATTTATAACCTCCTGTGGTTGCAGATCATGAGTTCCTGCACTCAGTGGTGGTGTGGAGAAGCATAGGCAGGAAAGTGGGTGATCACCCAGCGTCTGTTCAGTGTTGTCTGGCCCAAGAGCTGACAGCAGTCAAACACTTTTCCGGATATGAGTCTAAAAGATGAAGCTCCACTAGGCCTCGCATAATGTTTTCGGTACCCCTCAATTAGAAACACTTTCTCACATACCTACTTTCATAAAATCACCAGCGTCCGCATCTCTGGCAGAAAGTTTTGTAATGAATTTTTTTTTTTAATATATTTTCAGCTGTAAACAGCAGAAAACCCCCTTCAGGCACTTCACTAGACCTTTTATCCATACGCAGGAAAAAGAATTGATTGATTTTGAAGTTAAACATTGGCATCTGCTGTTATTCAAAACCAGGACCTTGGATACACTCATCCGCCATGCTTTCAGCTCAGCCACCAGTGTGCTGCAAATGAAGACAAGCTGTTGTCAAATGAGAAATGCAAAATAGTCAATCTGTTTGTCTGTTTAATGTAACTGGGAACATAAGCTGCTAAAAATGCTACCATTCTGCACTGTCAGATGGGAGACACTCTCCAACAAACGAAAGCCTAATGACCCATTTTACTCAGGCGCTCTGGAGTTCCTCCTAATGGTATTTTCCATATGCACTTCAACATGCTTTTAACTGAAACTGCAAATGGTACTATTTTCTATCTAACACAAGCGTGTAATCTGTGTAGTGTATTTTTTTTTTCCTCTGGCACCATGAAGGAATGCTGATGTTCAAGGCGTCTTGAAACAGTGAGCATATTGCTCAAGCATCTGATGCTCATCTTCGCTTTACACCTGTCATTGTACTGTATTAAAGGAAAAAAATCAAGTCATTAACCATGATAGATATGTTTTTAATAAGAAAGTGTTGCGCCTCACCAGGCAGATAAATAGCAAGTCTTAAGATATCTTCAGAGCCCGAGCATACAATTACAGAATAAAGTTAAATATGCTGGGGACTCTTCAAAGACTGCTATAACTTGTAAAGATTAGGTCTCTATCAATTACCCAAGCTGCACTTCTTCAAGAATTTTCTAGCATTAAAATTGCTAATTTGACTTCTCCTCTGAAAGTTCCCCATTCCCCACAGATAATTATGTGTGAAATGTTGCCTAAACAAAACAGTGATTTGGCCAAGAAAACAAGCGTGCTCCCTTTTCAAGTCAAAAAACAGTGAAAAATAATGCTAGCATTGCCAGAGCAGGGCGAGAAGAAACTCTGGAGATCTTGGCCATTTTATTAAATATTCTTGGAGTTTGTACAGTAGAAATTTCATGGGTCTGATTTCAAAACCCACAGAACTAGGGTTTTTTTTTGCAAAAAGCTATAGCATTTAGTCTCTCTTCAGAGGCAGCATAATACGAGCCAGCCAGTGCTGGTTTTGCTTTCTCCTTAGGAAACACAGCAGCCCCACACTCTGTTGGCGTACTCACAGGATGTGCTCCTTTAAGCCATTATAGTCTTAGACCCAGCTTTATCTCCACCCCTGCTGTTATCACATTGATATTTTTGTTAATTATTGACACAAGAAATGTTCAGTCATAAACCGCAGATCCCTGGAAATGCTCTGCTGCGCTGAGCCGAGCAGCAGCGCTGCGAGGGTGCCTGCTCCCTCCTGGCTCCCTCGCCCTCGGGGTGCTGCCAGCATCGATTAGCAAACCCCCAAAAAGCACGGAACGTCTTCAGGCACTCCCATTCACCCTGCAGAAAACCAGATCCTACTCATCCGGATTCCTCGCCACTGCCCAAAATACATTGCATCATTTTTTCCCTGTAAGGTTGTTTGCAGCCTAATGTACTGCTGGTGGGGCCAGAGGGTGTCAAAGGACCAAAGTGTCCCCAGGGAGGACTGGCCAGGGATGCTGCTGCAGGTGGAGCCGGTCCTCTGGCCACCAGGGATGGGCCCGCTGCATTGTCAGCACCAGCTTCGTAGGGTACCACTCAGCTGCGCTGCACGCGGAATTCGGTCCTACTTAACCTTTTGGAGAAGTGTTAGAAAACATAAAGGAGATAATTATAGCTTAAAATAGTGGGGACTAGCAGTCTGCGACGACGTGTCAATGCTTGGGATTTGTGTGGTCAGGAGAGAAAGAGAGAGAGAAAGAGCAGAGAAGGAGCAGGTGCAAAAGTGAAGGACAGAGGAAGAGAGTATTTAATGCAGGGGGTTAATACAGCGGCCAGTCATCTCCAGGATTATAGAGAAATTTAATATGATCTTGGAATTATCCACTCAGTAACCAAGTAGATATTAGTACATAAAAAAAAAAGGGTTTGCTTTATTGTAAAGAGTCTGGTACCTAAGAGAGAGATTTCAGGCTAGGAGGGAAAAAATCTATTCCTCTTTGCTTGCTATATGCCTCCCTCCTGCATAAATAAACCCTCAAAACCCTACATAAAACCAAAACCAGGCCTTTCCATCACAGATCAAAAGTCAGGCAAGTAGTGTTGCATTGCAGCTGCCTGAATTATACTTGGCCTCTGAATAATAAATAGGGAATTTCTCGAACCACAGGCTCATTAATGAGCACTAATTCAGAACTGATGGCACAATGTTCAGTAATTTAAGCAACGTAGACAATGAAGGTTCTCAACTCTGGTACAAAGAGTGACCTACAGAATCTTGCGGAATGAGTAATTACAGCTAATATCCATTTCAGCTTCTATTAGAACATCCAATAAAACAAGGTCATGACAACAGGCAAGGATCACATCCCAGCAAGCATCGCAGTGGGGAGAGACAGAGTCACCCTGGAGCAGGTGGATGGTTCCTATTAGTTGGGCTCCTCAATGAATAAGGACGCTGACAGCTCCCCGAGGACCGCAGGCAGCGGGCAGTGGTGCAGCGGCGGCACAGGCGGCTTGGGGAATACGGGCATGGTTTTCAAGAGCACAAAGGTTAGGCTGGGATAGGGTTTGTTTTCACCCGTAACTCACAAAGGCTCGAAGGACAGACCGTGCGCTACTGCCTTTTTTTTTTTAGCCTTTCGGATAGTTTGGTAGTAACATAGAGAGGGAATGATTCAGTGATTTAATACCTGAGATGGACCCACGACAAGTTGTAACAAAGGAAAAAGTTGATAGATAGAAACAGGACAGCAATGGGCGCCTGTAGTGTGAAAAATAGTTGAGTGAGCAGCAGCAGAGCAGAATGAACTGCCTGGAGAGTTTTCTACTTTGTACAGACGAGCCTTATTAATTCCTAAGAGAGGATGGAGAATATGGTCAAGAGAGGAAATAAGGGAATGATCTGCAATTTTTTGGTAAAGTGGGTAGGTGGCTGGCTGTTAAAAACAGTTTCTGACAATCCTCACAAGACCTCCTGATGCTTTTAAAAAACTGAAGGAAGACTTACTTTCTTCCCCCCCAAATGTGCTAGAATTTCACTCTTAAATGAAGGCAGTTTTTCAGTGATACCATTTGACTTTTAAAAAAACATTCACACAACACAGGGCTATTCAAAATGATCCCTTCCCAAAACAATTCATAGGCTGGAAATTGTTTATCGCAGCCATGCGGGCAATACTGAGAAGCCCGGAGGGGGTTGCAACCAGAGCTAATTGCCTACCAAATACAATTCACAACAGTAGTTTGACGAACTCATAAAAAGTCAACTCTGCTGGCTAAATCTTTGGCCCTCATGAGAGTTCATTGTGTAGCCAGAGCAATGCAGTGCAGACGTGCCGCAAGCTCTGCGGCGAGAGGACTATTTCCTCGACTCCGGGGAATAGTCTGGTGGGCAAAAGCTGGTCCAGAAGCACCAGGGCTTGGTCTCTGCTGATCAGCGTGGCTGCAAACAGCCAGAAAATGGTCAACATGGTTCTGAACCACAGTTGTGGCTCTTGAAGTTATGAGGTAGAAATGTAGGTATCACTGTGGCCAGCTTTGGGTGCTTGACTCTAACCCCTTCCCGTCAAGTTTTTGTATGTTCTGCTCTGTGCATGGGTTTGGCCATACAGAGAGGTCCCACGAAAGGGGCCGGGACACCATGTGGACTGCCAGGCGTGAAATGCCTCGGAGACATGCAGGGCTTGGCTCAGCCCCCACAGGGACTTCAAGGCCTGCGACAAAATGGGAGAAAAGGACGTATTTCCCCCAAGAATTAAGAGTCGCGAATCCCTTGCGTGGACGTGAGAAAGTACATATTTTTTCATGAAAACCAGAACAAAAGAGAGCCTGTCTTTCTTTTACACCATCTCTACTATGTTTTGCTAATGGTGCTCCTCTGGCAGAAGCAGGGTTTGGACAAAAGGCTCAATCTCCCTAGAGGATTGATTAAATGCCGGATTTTGGCAGCTAAAAATGTGCTTTGGTGCTTAAGTCCCTGTGGTGGGGGCTGACCCTAAGCACTTCTTGCACTACATAAACCACTTCAAATCAAAATCCACTTACAGGATGTATTCCCACATACCCACTCATGTCCCATGTGCCCCAGACACCAGTCTTCATCTAAACATCATTTCATCTCCAGTTGCAAAACAGCTGCTCCGACTCGCTGGGGTCCAGCAAGGGAATAACCCTCAGTCACTGAATCGCCTGGAAAAACCCTTCTCTCCAGACATTTGTCTTTACGTGAGAAATCCACCTCCTGGAAAGCTGCTGGAGGACATGGCACATGAGCAAACGCTTAGGACCTCTGCAGGAGGAGAAAACCATCTTTAACAGGGCTGGAAGCAGGAGGAGCAGGGGAACCAGGGCAGGACCAGGACCACGGTGGAGGCACCAGCCCAAGCCCCGGCAGCAGCCCCCGGGCTGCCCCGCTGTGCCGTCCTGCACAAGGCTACGCTTGTAGCCTTGGCAAGCAAGGCAAGCAAGCCAAGCTCAAGGCAAGCAAGAGCTACGCTCTTGCATTGAGTTCTGTTGACTTTAGTAATAGTAACTGAAGTAGGGTTTCCAGGATTGGTCCCAGGGTTGCTGTAGCATCAGATGAATGCCAACAATTTAGATTACCTTCAGCTATGTTAATTTCCATACTGGCTCGAGGAATTTTCCCTGCATCACTTGAGAAAAGTACCTTTAAAAGCCGTGGGGTAGGGGTTTTTTTATTTTGTATACTATCTAGTAAGGTCTTCTCCTTTCTGTTAAAATGTGCTGATAGATATTTCTTTTCTGTTTAACTTTAAGGGACCTTGGTGAATACTTTAAGGTTTACAGCTCAAATGATTGTTTAGTAAGTAAACCTTTTCTCCTCCAGATTTTGGTAAAATACTACATAGTTAAAATATTTTATTTGGATTCATACCTCATTTCAAAGTGTTGCTTATAATACCTGACAGGACCTGAACTTTAGTTAGCTATTTCTCCTTTTTTTCCCTTCTTTTTGGAGGAAAACAAGAAGTTGAACATAGCTTCTGACACATTAAGCATGACTACTGGGAAATTAAAACAAATGCTGGTACAATTCACAGGGGGAAAAGAACTTAAAGTTTGTTTATAAATTTGTTCCCAGCTCCAAATGCATGTCATAAATTAATAGGTCATCAACATACTGTATTTAGCTGGCAGCAAGTCGTTTTCTGTGAAGATATGAGGCAGAATATAGCCAGAGTAGCAAATTGGCTGAAAGCGAAGCATTTTGAGTGCTTTGTAAAATTCATACCAGACAACTTCAAGCTCCAACAAAATGGAAAATCTTTTCTGTCTCTGTACTTAACTCCAAGGATTTAGCAACTGACTAATAATGCAAATACCCAGGGGTTAATAGCCTGGTGCCATGGCTGGCACACACACCCAGCTTACAGGAGATCCATCATGCGCGTATCCGGACAGTTGGGGAACGTGGGGCTAGGGACCAGGACGCTCTGAACTCCATCAGTCCCGACACACCCAAATCAGGACAATTTGTTTCAAAGCAACCAGAATCACGACCTCGTAGCCTCATTTAGCTTCTGCCAGCCTAATGCAGATGAGACCAATCTTTTTATTAACAAGTTACGAAATATTCTGCTGTCCCAACTGCAAAGGCGTGTCTAGTAACTTGGAAAAATCACGTATTCAGCTGGATTGGAAGTGGCAGGGTGTGGACCAGGCCCCAGCAGCCTTGTCGCAAAGTCCGACTCTCAGGTTTTGAGAGAGATTTTCTCCAAGATTCGGGTAAGTAATCACCTCAATTTAAACATACAGGGAAATTTTAATACTGCCCTCTACAAACATGTCCATACACAGTGCAAACTCAGAGCAAAGTAACTTTCGGAGAATATCAAGACGTGGAATTAAATGCATTTCTCTTGTTTCTGGTCTAGACTTGCATTTTTCAGCCTGTAAGGTGCAAGTCACCTGGAGGTGGTGTGAACAGCACATGAGGCACAGAGCAACCTGCAGCCCTGGGAGCTCCTTCCCAAGGTGACGCTGGAACAGATTATTGAGGCATTAAAGCAAGACATGGCGTAGGGAGCCATTGGCTTGGCTCTGAAAGGAAAAAGCCTCAACCAGTCCACACACAATCCAAATAACAGCTACTTTTCGGGTCTGGTGGAGGACAGCGGGACAGAACGGCTCCAGGGCCAGGCAGGCGAGGGGGATATTAGCAGACCCGCTTGCTCTGGCCTTCACTCAGCCTTTCGTTTCCCACAATGTTAAACCCCACCATTTAATATATGTATATATATGTACTCATGCTTTACAATTCTTTCAGAGATGGGACGAGGCAATATTATCTTTGAGAAAATGCAGATCCTAACCTAGTCTCCCAAAAGGAAAATTACTGACTTGAGCAATTCCTGGTAGTTATCCAAATAGCCTTGTCAAATTATTTAAATACCGCATTGTGATATTATTGAAGTTGGTACCAAGTTACTCTTGGCAGAAACAAGTGTTCACTGGCAGGTGCTGAGTAGATGAGCTGTTACTGCTCCAGCTCTCTGTGTCAGCAGCACGGCTGGCTGCTGCGAGGGATTTTAAGCAGGGAGCTCAGCAAAATGCCCTCCAAAGGGGTTAGTTACCTTTCCTAAGGGACTCTGGGGGGGTTTCTTTTACCTCTCAGAGGCTGGTTACTTATCTGCTGTTACACTGGAGCAATGCTAGTTTTTTTGGGGGGTGTGTGGGAGGGAAGCATCGTATAGCTGCATTCAGCACAAAACCCACCCACTGAAGAAGAGCTCTCTCTTCTCTCTTAAAACAAATTCAGTATGTAAATCTCCAGAGAAGAAAATGGAATTTTGGAATTTACCTGCTTTGTATTGAAAGGAAGGGGGGGAAAAAAAAGACTTAGGCTTATGCATTTTTCATTATTAAGGACCCACTCTACCGATGTATGCTTAATGCTTTCATCTCTGCTATAATTTCAGTTGGAAAGATGTTTAAAATGCAAGAGTCTAGCAGTGATTCACATATGCTGTTTCAGAAAAAAAGTTCAGAGCTAGGGGTACACCAGCTCTGACTGTCTGTCCAGCCACAGCGCTACGAGGGACAGGAGGAGGGGGACAACGGTGGAGGAAGCATGGGACAGCTTGCTTGTCTTGGACTTTGAAATTCAGCTCTCAGCTCAGGAAGATCACAGGTTTCTTGTACGGCGTGGGGGTATCCACCTTGCCTACCCCGGGGCAGCCTCCCCACAGGAGGTGGGGAGAGTTGGGGGAATTCAGGGGTTACACACCGAACTCCTGCTGCTACAGACTTCACAAGCAAAACCCGGACGAATGCCGTAACAACCTCCCTGTGTGGCAAAGAGGGCGAGAGACCCTGACAACAGCCTCCTGCTGTATTAGCGTGCGTGGAGGTACGAGATCAGGCTCCGTGAGCTTGGCCAGGCAGCTTTGAGGTAGGACCTGTTAGATCATTTAGTCCCCACATCCTTTAAGAAAACTTTCGCCCCCTCAAATATCTCTTCAAAGGTTTTGTCCAGTTTGGCTGTAAATGTCTCAAGTGATGGTTTTTCCATCACTTCCCTTGGGAAACTATACCTTCCTCTAGCAGCCCTCGGTAACAGACCATCTCCTGCTATTCAGCCAACATTTGCTTTGGCTCAGTTTCATCCCATTACTCTTAGTTATATCTTCACGTACCATGCTGACATGCTTAATATCATCTGAAAATTTTTGAGAGTTAAAATTTATATTACCAAGACAAGCAAAAGGAAGTAAACAGAAGATAAATTTTTCTGTGGATATTGCTTTCTACAGAGAAGTCAACGCAGAATAAAGCCACGCTCAAGGAAGGAATTAGTAAACAGGCGAAAAGAAATGACAATGAAATGAAATGACAACTTTGTCACTTTTCAGTTAAACTGGGATGACAAGATTGTCACTTTTCTTCTGGCCACCTTTACCCTTAGGGTAATTATTTTTGTGTTGCTGTGCGATAGCTTTCACTTTAGGCTCCTGGAAAACGACTACGGCACAAATTCTCTGCTGGACCAAAGGGTTACAACTGCATTGACTTCTACATTTTCTAGCCAAAAATTTTCCTCTGCATTTCTATCCAAGGTTGCCTGTTAGGTTACAGGAGACAGCACCTCTGCTCATGTTGGAGCAGCGTATCAGCTCCAGGACTCCACCTTGTCACGCAAATTGATTATTTCCACCCTTCAAAGGTCCACATGTCTGAAATCCATATTATGCGTTTAAGTGCAATCCGACTGAAAGGGTCCAATTCTCTCTGCCAGAAAACTCCTTTTCTTTCTCCAGAAGCTCATAGGAAACATGCCTAGATTGTACTTTAGTGAGGTGAATGCAGAGACAGACTTAAATTAATATGTCTGGGAATAAATTATTTCTAGAGTGTCTTGAGCCAGCATCACATGAATAGATTACCATGAAGCACTATGGGAAGCAATAATTCATCTGAAAATCATAGTTTAAAACAGGAAAAAAATCTATGAAAGCTGAGGATAACTATCCAGCCTCTTACTGTCAGTGGTGACAAGTGCTTTACAATCTGCAAAGTACCTCAGAAGCATTGTGGGCCACTGTGTCTTCACAAGATCCTGGTTTATTTTATTTGGCTGGTAAGCAGTGACAACTTACAGCACCTCACCAGCCAGCAAACACCCCCTAACAGGCTGGTAGGGCCAGGAATATCCATGACTATTCCCCACCTAGAGGAAAACAGGAGGTGCCCCACACCAGCTCCGCTTCCAGCCCCGGGAATGGAAAGGCGTATTGTAGTTTTGTTTACGACTGCCAAAAGCAGTTTTCCCTGGTCGGGTCTTCGCCCAAGGCTTGGACAGACCCCAGGAGGTATGAGCGGTGCCGCCTCCAAATTCGCAGGGTGAAACTGCACCAGCTCTACGCCCACTTTTGGAATAGGGTCCGGGGCTCTTCTACCTCTTTTTTGGCCTTTGATGGGAAACAGCAGGGTTGGTGCCACCCCCACTTTGCTTTTAAACGTGTGCCAAGCTCCGTTAAACCAGTTCAGACATTTTAACCACAGTCAAGAGACTTTTCAGATTGTGTTACAGAGGAAAAAAACCCACCCAGGTTTCACCTCTACTGCCCCAATACCATTTAAAATTAAGAAGTCATTACGTCACTTTTGTCACTAAATAAAACACAGAATTTTCTTCTAATTTGACACAATAAACTAAAGAGCTAAATGCATCATGGTGAGAGAAATGATAATTCTCTGCTGACCAAAGGAGAAATGCACTCTTGCAGCCTACCTGGTGCCTTCAATTTTCCTACTCAAAATCACATAGCGGAGACCGCAGAGGGAATCTCAGTTTGTACATCAGCCCAGAGGTTTTACATTTAGCATTCTGTGCTTTCATCTCACTATACATCAGTACAAGTCTATTTAAACTCTAGAATAAAATGAATTTGTTATTTTATTTGTAGGTTTGCACCTTGATCACACCTCATTCCTTTCTTCTGCTTCACCCTCTCCTTTTTTTCCTAATCTGACTACAGCTGTGAAACTTGACAAGTGCCTTTTGCATTTGCCCCAGTACAGCGACATGGCTCAGCAAACGTGAGTAGTGCCTTGGGAGCTGCAAGGCATCATCCTGTACTCCGAAAGTCATTACAGCAGCGATACCGATATTCTTAACACCTCACCTGGAAAGTCCAACGCAAGATCCTCATTAACCAGGGTACAAAAGTCTGCATGACAACAGTCAGCTCTGCGGCGTGAATGGCCAAGGTGGGCATTTCCGAGACAGCAAACCAGCAAAGACAAAAGCACAGCCTCCTACACACAGCAATTTCAAACTCCACAGAGTGTAAAGGGGTGGGAAAGTGATCGTGTGGTTACTGCGGTTAGCATGTGGTTGCCCTCGGTCAGAGCGACATGGGGGGAGCAGTATGGTGCCTCTGCAGCACCTTCTCCCCATGCAGCAGTGGTCGTGCTCCACCAAAGCAGGGGAAGAGACAGGCGCTCCTCCCCCAGGTCTGTAGGGCACACTGGACGTGCCGTCAGGAGGGGAGATGAAAATGTGTATAAATACACGCTAACCGTCTCTAATGGGGCCAGCTTTGTTAGCCGTCATGGAAAAGGCTTTGTTAGCCAACGTGGCCTTCAGCGAGGGCTAAACAAGCTCTCTGGAGACCCTGGCTACATTCTTCTGTAGTCAGCCTGGGATGAAGCTCATTTCACTGCATCCTAAATATGATTGTGACTTGAGCAATGAGACCGAAGCGATCTTGAGTACATCTCCAGGTGGCTGACGATACGTCTCCTGCTTGCACTACAGACACGCACACAGAAAGAAGCCTTATCTGGTCTCATTCTGTCATCCCGAATCTGACCTTCTCTTAGCAGCCATAACTGACAAAACTAAATCTGACTTAGGTACCTGCGTTCAGAGTTCAGTTTGACACCTCAATCCCTTTGAGATACAGAACTCAGGTATTTGGAAATGAGCCTAGGAAAATCATCTGCTTTCTCCTGAGTGCCTACCTAGGAAAAGATATAAAATTCATGTTGCAAACAAAGCTATGAAAAAAAAAAAATTACCCCAAACCAAACCCCACACCTTTCTTGCAGACTGCAGCTAATCAGCAGGACACTTTTACACATCTGCAGACAAGGTCCAGCGTCACAAAGATGTCTAGAAAGTGTCCAGAGCTGCAAAAGCCACTTAGTCTACTAAGACTTCTTCAGGGGTTTTGGAAAGTCATTTGTGCATCCATCTGCATTTTAAATACTCCGAGACTTCGAGAAATCTGTCCCAAGGTCCTGTTGCTGCTGCACTTGTTATAACAGTTAGTGGCACTTCCCATATGTAAATACAAAATCCTAATATATTCTATACAGCCCAGTACTACAGTAGTCTGGAAATTACTTTAGGTGATTCTAGTGAAGACTTGATGCTATATTTTGCTGTATTAAATGTCTGCGCTCTGTCATAGAAAACGTTTTCATACACTTCTTTTGCAGGGTTTCTGCAGCACTTTAACTAATTTTCCCTACTCAGCAAAAATAAATTCCAAATAATACAATACCACTCATACAGCGGTAATCATAACCTCGCACAACTTCAGTCTGAAGCATTTGTTCCAGTAAAAGAGTTTCCTATTTTATTTGTATAGTCCTATTTAAGGATATAGAACTTGTTTTAATATTACGTAAAGAACCAAGCAACTGTTTGCTCAGCTATGGCAACAAGAAATATGAAGAAGGTACATATGTCCAAAACGATAATAGCTGACTATCAAACCAATCCCAGAAATTAGTTGTGAAATGAAGTGGAATATGTGAATGGTTATGAAAAACAACTAAATTAATTTACATGGGTAAAATAAACGGTACATGAGACACAACTGCCACAGCAGAGTTATTCTCCTTATTCAGAATAAATGGGATTGGTTTTACACAAGCATGTGTGCATTTATGAGTATTTATGTGAGAGAGATTTATTAAAATGTTTAATGAAATCGCCATGGTTGTATCAAGTTACACACAGTGGTTTGCAGGCCTAATCCTGCTCATGTTAAAGGCAATGGAAATAAGAACAGTTGACTAATTATCACTCCATAAGTGCTCCAGAATATCCATGTTGAATTCTAACAAATTACTAGAACCTCAGGGAAAGAAACAGTGCTAATTAAGATGAACTTTAGGTGTAGAACCTAATTAATATGATCTTTATGTGAAACTTGTTCCAAATGAAGCAACTTTAAAAGTTATACGAATAAATGCCTTGGGCTGTATAACACTAAATAAGTCAAAAAATAAACAAACATGTTCCTTAAAATCAGCAAGTAACAAATCAAGATATTAACATGGGTGTTATGTGACTGCAAGACTGTGCTGCAGCAAAGATTTTGATTTGCTTTAGCTCTGAACATCACTGTTGGTGAAATGAGAGATGCTGGGGATTGTTTCTGTTTGTAACTGGTACCACATAGAGATGCTGGGGGGCAAGCAAAAGTATGGCAAGAATACACAAGTGACTCTTCTGTTTGGGGGGAAATACTGATTTCAAGATCTTGTCAAAAATGATGTGTCAGTCTATTAAAACAAGAACTTAAAACTATATCTTTAGGTAACTTAAAAGATTTTTTTCCTGTTTCAAGGAAGGCAGCTAGATTCCCAAGCAGGAGAAATTTGTGCACCAAGTCAATTAAGGAAGGTATAATGGTGCATGTGCTGGTACAACTCCTGCTTGTGCATCCATGTATGTGTACGCATCTGTATGACTCAGGTACATGGGGACTGAAAGCGGTGTACATAGTAATATTTTGGAAACCGAGGAAGAAAAAGGAAATGAGTCTCAACATAGTATTTCTGTTCTCCTTCAATACAACCCTTTGCACCTGGATGTTTGCAAAAAGCCTGGCTGGCCAATGCTGTGTACAAAACATCAGCCCCCCACAGTCCCATGGGGAAGAATCGCTAGCCTGTGGGCAAAAAAGCTTTGGACACACGTGCCTTCACCCAGTCCGGTAGTGCTGGCTCAGTGGGATTCAGCTCTATCAGCCGACCCCAGGGAAATGAGCTCACAAATTAGGAGAAGATGAAGTTCTCCGTGGCACCCACAGGGACACTGGGAAAGGGACTTTCCTAGTTTCTGGGGACAAACAGTTACTCTAGAAATATCGTTCAATGTTATCTAGAAGAATTATTTTCTTTACAAAACTGGACAAACCTTTATTTCTTACAGTTCTGCTGCATTTCCCATCTGGGGCTAAAAGCTGAGCCTTCTGTGAAGCCCACAGCAGTGCTCTGGACATCTCCTATAGCACCTACGTGCCAGATGGACCTAATCCCCTGGCTGGAATCCAGAATCTCGGGGTGAATCCTGATCCCACTGAAACCGCTGGCAAGAGTCCCACTGGTTTCAGTAAGGTCACCCTCTGGTCTCTACTCCAGCAGAGCTTTTGAGAGATCTTTCCATACAGGAATTTTTTTTCTGAATGAAATTAAGTTGACTGAGTACTGGCTTGTCCAAATTATAACAAAGACGACAGCAATGAAGGGAAAAAAAAAAAGATTAGCCTATGGGAAAAAAAAATAACAACTTACAATTGCTCTGTTCTGAGCAGATATAATAAAAATATTAGATGCAATATATGGACATACATTAGCGTTTTGGCTTTGCCTCCTAAACTGGAATTCCTCACATGCTGACCTCTTGCCCTCCTCCTACTTCTATTTTTCTCTCTCACCACTCCATGAGAAAAAAGGGGGAGAGGAGAAAGAGGGAGAGAAAAACAGAGAGAGAAGAAAAAAGAGAAGGGGGGGAAGAGAAAGTGTGAGAAAGAAGTAAAGACAGTAAAAGAAAGAGAAAGAATGAAAAAATAAAGAGTGAAAGAGAGCAACAGAACAAAAGCAAGCAAGAGTGAGTGGGAGAAAGAAAGAAAAGAGAGAGAAATCAATGCACTGCCAGTCGGGTTTTTAGGGCTTGTAAAAGTTATGGGGCCCTACATGGAGAAGGCATTACATTTTTTGATCCGCAGCCAGATTCTTAATGAAATAGGAGGGCAGGAGGGAGGCTAATGTGATTCAGCATCTAAAAGCAAGCAGTTGCATCAATAATCTTTAGCACTGGCACTTGTGCTAAGACAAAACATAACAGAGTTTAGAAGACAAGTTGTCAGTGTGATTTGGGGGCCTTTCAGTTATTCAATATAGCTCCATTAGGTTTTGGAAGCATAAACAGGTAGCAGGGTTTTGTGCAAGCAATACTCTTAAACCAGTATGTAATTAAAATTGAGCTCTTTGGAGAATAATTCTACTATATATTACTAGAGGTGACCTCTATTTTATCAATCTCTAGTGAATACCACTATTTGTTTTAGCTTTACCCACTTTCAGTCTAACAAACATAATTACGAAGCAACAGACTGAAGAACTGAGCAGTGCACACTTGAGCTCAGGCTGTCTTTGTGCTCTGTGCTAAGCTCTCACTTCTCACTTACAGCAGCTTTAGAAGAGGAGTGCACTCGCTGCTGCTGCTGCCTAACTTCTGCTTCCTTTCTCTGGGGAAGTTTTTTAAACTCTATTTACTTTTATGCAGACGCTTTTTTACTTTTTTTTCTAATGTGCAAAACACTGGGGTAAACTAGGTTAAAGGAAACTTTATTTTTTCCTCCCTTCAGCTGGAATAATACATAAAACTTAGACTGACCTTTAAGGCTAAGCTTTGCAAATCTGCCAGTGCAAGGAATTTGGGTAGGATGAAATTCCCACCAATGAAGATGTCTCACTTTGAGTTAGTCTATGCATGACTTGATTCCTCCTTAAATCCCTCACACAAAGCACAAGCTCACTGGAGTTGTACATAGGGCCTTGTCAGGGTCTCCTGCAGGAGAGAAGCTCACTCTGAGGGCTCTGACCGATGGAGTACACTGAAAGAAGAGGTCATAGCCTTCAAGAAGGTGCTCAGGAGTTCAAACTGTTAGACCATGAGCCAAATATATTGGATTTTCAAAGATCTTTCACATTAGACACTAAGCTTAAACCCCTATGACCGCTGGTCACTGAGCAGAATGGGCTTTCCAACAAAAGCACCCCAAAAAACTCCCCTGTTCTTACAAGAGCATCTTCTCACTGCAGAAAAACCTCAGGTGTGAAGAGGACCTGGACCATAAACGCTAGAATTTGAGATGGAAAATTAGCCCAAGCCAAGCAAAGGTTATGCTCCTCAAATATCTCAGCAAAGCCTGGACCATTATCGAACAAGTTGAGCAGCATAATTATCCAGATGGAAGATGCTAAAAGAAGAACAAGTGCTGGAGTCACAGCATCATGAATCTTAGTTTCCCACTTAACCATACGAGTCAGTGTAGTGCCTCGGTAATGAGCTCCTAACACCGATCTATGGCAAGCACTTCCCACAGGCCAGTTCTCAAACATACAACCTAAGTCTGAAAGGTATAATCTTGTTTTTATTTTACCTCTTCTCTTCAGACCTCGGGACGTTTACTTGCTCATAATGTAAACCACCTAAATGTAAAAGTGACTCCATGGTTAAGACAATAATTAATTTTGCTGAACTGATACAGAAAGATCTGGCAAAGGGAATGGTGAGAACCACCAGCAAAAGCTGATTTTGTAACTCTATTTATTTTCCCCATTTGTCTTAAACACAGTTTTTTGTTCACTGTTCTACATGCCTATTTATATAAAAATAATACAGTAAGCTGATTCTGAATTAAAGGAAAAAATTCAGCTAGTGAGACAGTGTAAGGGAATGTGAATTACTTTACATCCCAAGCATGCAAACCTCCTCACTTCTATCCCTTATGCTTGCAGAGACTATTTTTTATTATTTTCTCCATTTCTTGCCATTAATGTGGTTTGAATTGTCTCCTAACACAGAAGTGTTGTCTGCCTTCTTCATTAATCTTCATAAATTTCAAGTAATACAATGGCCTGACCTCTGTCCTCCAGGGCAGTGGCAATTTCAGAGGGCAAATGTTTTGGGGAGTCAGTTCGAATGCGTAACCCGTGTCTTACTGCGCCGTGGTAGAGCCCAGGCTGGTGGTGGGAGGGCAGGGGGTGTTTTAACCCTCCTTCATGTTTTGCCTTTTTAAATTGTACTAATTTTTCCAAGTGCTTTTAAGTTCCCAGGAAGGTCTAAACAATTTTGGCTGTGTAAGGGAAAAGGATGCAAGGATTCATACATAATCACGCGGCACATACAGGACAACCAGGTGATCAGGCCCAGTCAGCATGGGTTTATGAAAGGCAGGTCCTGCTTGACTAACCTGATCTCCTTCTATGACAAGGTGACCCGCTTAATGGATGAGGGGAAGGCTGTGGATGTTGTCTACCTAGACTTCAGTAAAGCCTTTGACACCGTTTCCCACAGCATTCTCCTGAAGAAACTGGTTCCTCATGGCTTGGATGGGCATATGCTTCGCTGGGTAAAAAACTGGTTGGCTGGATGGGCCCAAAGAGTTGTGGTGAATGGAGTTAAATCCAGTTGGCGGCCGGTCACAAGTGGTGTCCCCCAGGGCTCAGTACTGGGGCCAGTCCTGTTTAATATCTTTATCAATGATCTGGATGAGGGGATCGAGTGCACCCTCAGTCAGTTTGCAGATGACGCCAAGTTGGGCAG
Source organism: Mycteria americana (assembly GCF_035582795.1). Classification (NCBI taxonomy): domain Eukaryota; kingdom Metazoa; phylum Chordata; class Aves; order Ciconiiformes; family Ciconiidae; genus Mycteria; species Mycteria americana. The sequence continues at coordinate 43,502,279 of NC_134372.1, forward strand.
GAGTGTTGATCTCCTTGAGGGTAGGAAGGCTCTGCAGAGGGATCTGGACAGGCTGGATCGATGGGTTGAGGCCAATTCTATGAGGTTCAACAAGGCCAAGTGCCGGGTCCTGCACTTGGGTCACAACAACCCCATGCAATGCTACAGGCTTGGGGAAGAGAGGCTGGAAAGCTGCCCGGTGGAAAAGGACCTGGGGCTGTTGGTCAATAGCCAGCTGAATATGAGCCAGCAAGCAGTGTGCCCAGGTGGCCAAGAAGGCCAATAGCATCCTGGCTTCTATCAGAAATAGTGTGGCCAGCAGGACTAGGGAAGCGACTGTCCCCCTGTACTCAGCACTGGTGAGGCCACACCTCGAATACTGTGTTCAGTTTTGGGCCCCTCACTACAAGAGAGACATTGGGGTGCTGGAGCGTGTCCAGAGAAGGGCAACGAAGCTGGTGAAGGGTCTGGAGCACAAGTCTTATGAGGAGCAGCTGAGGGAACCGGGGTTGTTTAGCCTGGAGAAAAGGAGGCTGAGGGGAGACCTTATCGCTCTCTACAACTACCTGAAAGGAGGTTGTAGAGAGGTGGGTGTTGGTCTCTTCTCCCAAGTAACAAGCGATAGGACAAGAGGAAACGGCCTCAAGTTGCACCAGGGGAGGTTTAGATTGGGTATTACGAAAGGGTTATCAAGCACTGGAACAGGCTGCCCAGGGAAGCCGTTGAGTCGCCATCCCTGGAGGTATTTGAAAGACGTGTAGATGTGGTGCTTAGGGACATGGTTTGGTGGTGGACTTGGCAGTGCTAGGTTAACGGTTGGACTTGATGATCTTAAAGGTCTTTTCCAACCTAAATGATTCTATGATTCTATGATTCTATGATATTTGGATAGTATTTAGATAGGGAATGGTATTGTCATCGGATGTCTGCTGGTATCTATTTGGTGCAACATGCCTGCACGTCCAGCCCTCCTCAAGCTCCTGGCCAGGGGCGTGAGGAAGGCACTGCAAAAAAGTTTCAGAGATCTCCAAGCTTTGCACTTTGGGGTTTTTATCTTTAAAAAAAAAAAAAAAGCACAGCTTGCAGCATGGTACTACTGCAGAAAATTATACAGCAATTAATAATTTACAAGGCAGCACAACATGTGCTAATAGGTATAAGGAGCAGTGTAAACAAGTACGGAAAACATCACATATCGAGCAAAAATTTCCACGGCGCAGTGCTGAATGTCCCTAGACAAATCATTTTCTTCCATATTTCATCTGGAAAAATATCCTCCCATAAACAAAGATCATATCAGTTAAGGTGTACAGTCCAAGACCTAAACTGAAAAAAACCAGACTCTGTCCCTCCCCAGGTTTATTGGATGCTTAGGGTCTGGCATTGGGGTGTCTCTTCTCTGGTCGTCGGATGAAGTCACCTTCTGGACCATTTCATTCCATTGGGGTGATGTGACACAGTATAAGGAAAGCAGAAAGAATTGAGTTTAAGCTTGTGGAAAGCTAACTCTCTTCGGAGGGAGCCAAAGCAGTAATAAAAACTGTTCTAATGATTTGATCAGCAAAACGAACTAAAAGCAAAGTTTGGAATTAATGAGAGCTCTAGATCAAAACCACGGATGATTTTCCTCTCATTAGTGGTTTTTATCATCAGATGTTAGCATTGTTTGAATGAAATTCATTCAAAGACCTCAAATAAAAGCAGTATTTGGTAAAAGAAACCGTGATTTGGGTCTATTAACAAACAGAACATCTTGCTAAATAATTCCTTTATGCACTATTCAGTAATGATGTAAAGCTGGTGCCTTTCTGCTGCCTCAGTGAAACAGCCTTCAGAAAGATCATTAAACCAGCTTTTTGTGAGACAAGCTAAAGAGAACGACCAAAACGTCTGTTATAAGTTTATATTTGTATTCAACTCAATTAGGCCTTAGGATACAGATGAAAGTAAAGCGCAGTTTCCTTCGAGGCCGTTTCAAACAGATAACTTTCTAAAGAAGCACTTCTGAAAACTGCTTCGGATGGCGGCTGAGACTTTCCAAGAAGCGTTGCATCACCGCGGCCCAGATCCGACTGACGGGCGGGAGGGGGAGATGCTCGTAAAAATATCAAACAGCTGATCCGCATGGATCCCGGCCAGAGCTGCCGCCAGAGACATGCAGCTCATTGTGGAAGGAATTTCGGTACAAACGAAGCCACCGCAAATAACAACAAACCCTCCTCCTCTTCTCCCCTTTCCACTGCTCGGGAATCCTCCTCCCCGGCTTTATTTTTTCGCTTTCCAGCGGGGCCTCACGTCGCAGCCCTTGCCAGCTGGCTGCGGCGAGACAAAGCCACTCTCCCGAGCAGCATCGCTGCCACTCCACAGGGCTTTCGCCTGGTGACAGATGCCTCGCAGGCACGGCCGGCAGCGCCCAGGCAGCCTGGCTGTTCCAGTCCCGGCCGCGCTACTGGATTCCTGGGGAGGTTCAGCTGGCAAAAGGACCGGTTTTGTACTCGCTCCTGGGGCTGGCTGGCTCCGAGTGCTTTTCTCTCTTGCAGGAGGTCTCGGGAAGGAGTTAGGGGAAAGCGGCGGTGGGCTGCGCAGGAGCCTGGGCTGGCACAGCCTGCTCGGGCATCCCCGGCGTTGCAGAGCGTAATCAAGGGGCTCCAGCCGCAACACCTCCTCTCATCTGCCTTTCATTCCAGCACCACAGTTGGCATGTCCGAAAGGTTTCTGACCATGTAAAAAAACCAGAAATGCTCGGCTAGCTTCTCATTGGAAACTCCCTCAAACTGATTCAATTCAAGTAGACCAGCCTCTTCCAAAAGAAACACGTTCTGCCAGAAACGTTTCACCTGCTCACTAAGTACATTCACTACACCGAGGCTTTTTATAATGTGCTAATTTATTTTTAGAAACGGTTTTATATCACAGAGCACCCTGAGTGCCTTTGGCAACTTCAGGTACTTTAGAAATAAATGTATTATTATTCCTCTTTAGAGATTTAAACTGTATGTTAAGTGGTTAAAAGTAGCCATTACATGGTTGGTGGCTTTTTCTTTTATTGGTTTTCCCAATGGCGATTTTAATACTGAATTTTATTATTTTTATTAATTTTATTATTTATTTATATTACAGCACTTAGACTCTTAATTTAGGAAGAATCAGTTCCAAAAAGAGGAGCTGGGCGCCTGACTGGCAAATGAGGTGCCTAAGGCCAAAGCTGTGACCCTGAAGCTCCCTGAAGCTCAGGAGAGCTCCTGAGCTCTCGGGGCATTAAAATAATTTTCTGATCTAACTCTTCCCAGTCATCTCCGGTTCTGCTCCTGCTCCTTCCTGGGAGACCCTCAGCCCTCCTGGACCGAGCACTTTAGCAGCAACAGGGCATCCCATTGCCTGGGTTTCCTGAGCAGCTTAATCTAATTGGCAGTTTTCAAATTGTACTTGATACACAGATAAAGACACAGGCAAAGTACAGTGGCCTTCTCTCCAAAGAAAGCACATGGTGCACCTCTTTTTTTTTTTAAACTGTGGCTAAAAAATTTCATATGGTGTGTAGGCAGGCCAGATTCATCACCCTGCTCTGGAAGAAGAAGGCCCATACCTCATGAAGGCACCTTCTACACCACATCCTGAACTAGCCCACCACGCATGGGCTCTGCCAGGCGGCTTTTGAAGCCAGTTCTCTGTGCAGAAGAATTCAAGATTCATTAACGCCAAAACAAAGCCCCAGAAAACACTCCTCCTGCACATCCGTGGCTGAAGAGGGAAAGGCAAGGCATAGGCTCTAGGATCAGAGGATCCCTGCTTTCTGGGGAAAGACACAAGATACTGTCCTGTCAATGCTGGGGACGAAAGACCTCCCTGAAACTCTCAGTAAGGCACCTACACCTTAGAGACATCAAGGGATGAAGACCAACTCTATTTTCATTATCGTCTTCTAGGTGAAACTCCAGCTAACTGCTCATGGTGTCTTCAAGTGGCTCCTCTTCTGAGCGTGCCTGGGCTCAGATGCCCTTCGGCTCTGTGACCCTCTATGCTAACATAGCCCAACTTCAGGTTTCCAATTTCCATTCCAGGAGCCAGGCATATAAAATGTGTATCTTACAATATTTAGCTTTGTGGGCCAAAGAAGTTTTCATGAAGTTTGAAAGGCTGTTTGGAAAAGTTTTCTATCTTGGAAGGACTGAGCAAACTTTCTCAACTCGGGCATCTGAAACTGAATTTTGCTGCTCCTGAGTCTGTCCAGTCACTCAAGCACAATAAGAAAATGAACGCTACATGGCAACTTAGCACATGCTGTGCTGGAATTGCCGTTATGGTTCATGTGAAAGCAAGAATTCTTCATGTATCTTTAGAGGAGTGAGTGACTCAGATTGTGAAGAGTCGCCGTCAAGCTAGTTCTTCGTGCAATAAGGTAATCCTTTCTCTTCTCTTGAGGCCAAGATCCAACTGCCATTACTTAACATGTCCTTCGATTTAAAAAGTTACCATCTACTAACCTTCCTCATGAAACCATTAGTCGGTGTGAATGGAGAACAGCCAACTGATTAGTTCTGATGGACTGCTGCATGGAAATCTAGTCTGTGTCAGTAAAACGCCTGTTCATCCAATTAACCAAATTACTATGGAGAACTCCAGCCAAGTGCAACACTTAGTGGGCTGCCATCACCAGGAGGTCAGTGCACCAGAGATACGGTCTCTGCAACGCTGGAAGTTTCTTCTGAGCCTCTTCAAAGAGCGTGAAGTTATTTTGCGAAGACCTCCGAGGTGTGTTTCCTACCTGCCTACAGAGCAGTAATTCAGCCTGAGTTCAGTACGCTTAGGTAAGTGGCCAGTTGCAAGGATATACCTGAATCTATCCCTATTCATTAGCTAAAGAAATTTAGGCAGGTGTCTGAAATTAAGCAAACCTTAAAATTTCACTATGGGATACATATATAGGTTTTTATCTGCAATCAGGTGCTTTAGTGGCAAATAAGGCTGATGAGCAAACTCTGCTACTATAACGATTATATTTATCATTATATAATTATAATTATACTGTTATAATTATACTATTATAATTAAAAGATAAATGACAAGATTCACAAAGATGCCAACAGTCAGAAACAGGAGACACTTTCTTGAAACCATGGTCAGTATGGTTGGCTGCTCCATGCTGCAGGCTGAAAAAGCCTGAGCACTGCCGGGAGAGCCAACAAGAAATCGGATCGGCCAAACAGGGAGAAGGGAACAAGATGGTCTTGAGACTGGCCCCTTCAGTGATCACGCAAATCAGTAGCAATCTCTCCACTGGTTTTGACAGGTGCTGGCTGAGATGTTATGTGTAAAGTCCCTGGCGCTCTGTTAAGACAAAACTTCATTCCATTCAAAGCTTTATTAGCATCAAAATTTCATAAAGACTACAGAATTTGATCTGAAAAGTTTAATTCTTTGAAAATCTGGCAGCCTGGGTAGAGATTCTGGGCACCTGGCTTGAGCATTGCTCAGTTTTCTCCAGTTTCATCCACGGTGCCATTATTTATTTAGTTCTGCAAGTTTTGAGAGGAATGCTGCAATGTGAAACATATCACTTGCAGAGAGCCCATTTTGGCAGCCCTAACAAAACTAATGCCAACTCAATGCAAATCTCTCTCTGCTTGTTTGCATGTATTATAACAGCAAGAAATACATTTTCTTAGAGGCATAATGGAAATACGCTCAAGACTAACAGCAATGTTCCTATACAGAAAATGTAATAGTTGAGTTTGGTTTTTTCCCATGTTGGTTTAGGTAAGTCAATTATTTGCAGTGACTGTCACTACTGTGTACTCAAGGTGGTATCAGCAACTTAGAGTTATCCAGTAGGAATTATCTGCTTGATTTTTTAAATCTCATTACACGTGTGCCCCCCATTGTTCTTGATATCTTTTTTGGATTCTGAAAAGCATTCTTTAAAACATTCACTGTATTAAAAAGCAAAGAGTGCATCATTGCATGCCTTTAATGACCTGAAGATGTCAAATGCAGTTTCGAAGCTGCACTACGTACAACAGAAAAGGACTGGGGTAGTCCTGTAGCAGAGGGATTCTCACGGTTCTGCAAGCTCTTAAATCTTTGAAACGATCCAGTTTCTCTAGCAGGTTTCTACATCTGGTCTGGCTTCATTTTTATTAACCACCAGCTCAGCTAAATAACAATGTCCCGTTAAGTCCTCAGTCGGATGCTAGTTCATGCTAGTTCAGTGCGGGGTTCTGGCCGTACGCTGCAGGGGACCTGGCCTGTGCCCAGCGCAGGAGGCCATCGCCTGTGGCCGTGAGCGGGTGGACGCTGCAAGGTTTAAGCCTTATGAACAGCTGAATTTTGGGTAGAAAAGTAAAAATGCAAACTCATGCCTGAAATCTCAGGAAGGTACCAGTTCCACCAGGGACTGACTGCCAGATCCAGCCACCCGAGGACTGAACAGCATTCAAATATTATGGCTTGGGGTCACCCTACAGCTACATCTGGTGCTAAACGTGTGCTTTCCGATATCCATGGGTTCATACGGTCTAGATAAAAACAAAATGTTGACATGCTCTTGACTATTCTCTACAAGAGCATTAGTGTTGTTAAACACCACATCTTACCCTATAAACAGTGGGGATTCATTTATTTTATATCCACCGAGTGTTTATTAAGTGTATCAATCTCCAAAGCACAGCCACTTATCACAATTCACCACAACCACACAACACATTCCAGCTATGTACCCAACATTCATTTTCCTGAATATGACTGCAAACAAAGTCTTGTCTGCATGCAGCTAATGCACGTGAAAGGTAAATAGTATGAGTTTGCAAATATAGATCAAAATTAGGTGCCAGTCCCTAAGAATCTATTCCCTAAGCAAACACCTTTGGGTTTTAAGTTTCTGATGTATTTAATCAACGAGAATGTAAAAGATTTTGGAAGGGGGCTTCCCCTTGGAGCACGTTACCTTTGCACCTCCACCGTGAGCTGCTGGATGAATTCCAGCATATGAACAGAGTATTGAAATCAAAACAGGAATCTCAGCTTCACTGATCACAAGCCTTTTTGCATATTTTTGCAGGTTTTCAGTTTACCTCAAGACACAAACAGACCTACAGGCAACTCTGGTAATGAGGGTTTGAGGTTCTGCACTTGACTCATGGAGCACCCCTGTGCCTCAGCTTACGTCTCTCTGAAACGGTGTTAAAGCGGACATAGCTCTTTTGAGGGCTATTATGAAAGTTAATTTATATTTCTAAGGTTAAAACAACTATTTATGTGATTTTCTTGGTTTCACTGATGCATCATACACTCAGACATTGGATAAAACCAGTTATTATTAAAAGAGGTTTCTCTCTTTCACAGCTACTTAAAAACTCAAGCAACGTTACTGCTTTATATTTAAACAAAAAGAAAAAAATGCAATCTTTTTTTTCTGCCCCAAATATGAGCCTGGTTATTTCTCAACTGAAATAGTTCACCAGAAATCCCCTGTGAAGTCTGATCCTGTGCCACTAGAGCGAACGGGAGCGCTGCCATCCGCTTCCGTGCGAACAAGAGATCACCTTGTGTTTCCGCAGTGAATCTGAAGGAGCGTCACACCCTGCAAACCGTAACTAAAAGGTATTTATTACCCAAATTTCTGTGACAAGGACCGAAGTGGTCTGGTCCCTGAGGAGGAGAGTCGGAAGAGGGAGACAAGGTGGGCACCCAAACACAGGGAAGGTGCAGGCGGGTAAAAGGCCTGACGGCTGCACCGCTGGCTCGCCGCGCGCTCCGGCTCTGCGAGGAACGGGGAGGGCAGTGAAGGGAAACGTGCTTTGTCTCCCTGCTTTGCTGGCGTTATCTGTGAGTGCAAGCTGCTCACCCCAGCCAACAGCACTGGATTCCCCCCGCTCCCGGGGAGCCACCGTCCTTCCCCAGGCTCCCACCCAGCTCACGTCCTGCTCCCAGGACTTCCCCATGAGTCCCTGTCTCACCGAAACCCACAAACTGCCCTCCCGCAGGGTTTTCTCTCATAGGGACATCATGGGGGAGACCTCTGTCCCCCTGCAAAAAGAGAGAGTCCAGCCAGCATGAAGTACTGCGGAGTTACGCACGCGTCCAGACACGTACCGGTGCCAAACACTGTCAGAAAGAGAATTACTTTTGATTAACGGGAAAGGAAAGTTAATTGTCGTTCGGTATAAATGTCGGTGTGGAAACCCAGGGAAGATAAAACATCACTTTTCAACAAGAAGGAAGGGAAGATTTCCATGGTGCAGCCTAAGCTTACTGCTTAATGCGGATGAAAAAAATATTATTCTGATCAGCTCCTTGGGAGATCAGGGTATTTTAGCTTTTACTATCTCGGGGACTCGCCGTGTAACTCTCCAATGCACAAAGCTCACCAAGTTTTTCACGTTTCTCTGGGCTAGATCCGCAGCTGGTGTAAATCACTGTGACGGCTCTGACTTTGGTGGCATCCTGCCAATTTACTCCAGCAAAGGATTTGGTGCAGAAATGTTTCCCAGTGTATAAACTTCTGGTTATGATAGACAGTTTCTGGGCTCCAGCAGGGATTGGTGATCTGAAAAGGGGGTTATGGGAACTGGCAAGATATGAAATGGTGTGGGAGAGCTGCAAATATTTAATTTCCTGTGAAATAATTCTCTGGTGGCTATATATATATATATATATGTGTGTGCGTGTGTGTGTGTATGTGTGCGTGTGTGTAGTTCAGCAAGTTACAGTCTAAAATGAAAAGATTTCCTATTTCCTGTGAACCACTCACGGCACCGATTGTCTGCCCAGGAGTGCCAGCAGGCAGCCGAACTCTGGTCCGTTTGCCCTAATACAACGCCTTCGGGACCAAATTGACTCCTGAGATGGTTTCCAGCTCCCTGGCTGCAAAGCCAGTTATGTGTTTAAGGAGGAAATATGCCGGGGAGGAGCTGGACTGCTTTAATGCCTGCAGAGAGATTCCAGACTTGTGCACCTGCCTCTCCCCATGCCCATAGCCAAATTTAAATGCTACGGCCCCTCTGTGGAGAAAGGGGCACAAGTTAGGGCCACGGCTGTTCCCGGGCTATAAAAATAGAGACGGATGCTTGCCTGCGAGGAGGAAGAATGTGAGGCTTCTTTGAAAGCTGAGCGTGAGCAAGTCCTGACACCTCCCGGCTCTTCACCTCGTTGGAAAAAGTTCTTGCGCTTTCGGCGTGCACGTGCGCGGGGACACACGCGCGCCCAGCACAGCAAACAAAAGCTACCGGGAAAGCTACAGAGAGATGCTTCTAGCGGGGCTCAAAGAGGGGGGGAAATGCTTGCAGTCAGCGTTGTTTGTTTTCAGCTCGGTTTGATGAAAAATCCCCAACCCAACCATCCAAAAAAACCCCACCCCAAATTCCTCTTCAGAATTAATTGGGAGCAAAAAGAAAACCATATTATGCCCGTGTCATCTCCCTGCCCCTCGCCCCGGTCGCTCCTCTCACAGAGCACTTGCAGGATGGAAATCTGTTGGGCTGTCTGTTTTCCACCCAGGTGGACAAACATATAGACAGGAGACTGAATGCAATTTGCTGTTTCAGAGAAAAGCGAGGTCCGCAAACGAAGTGAAATTGCTGATCCCAGGCAAGAGGGAGCGCTCCCTTCCCCCTCCGGCAAACACACGCACGCACGAGCACGCACGCTTGCACACCCCTCCCCTCCAATTTTTAATTAAGAAAGGAAGGAAAATACAATATTTTTATATTGTCCTTTCAAGGAGATCTCTATTTGCATAGTCGGATCCCCCTTCCTCTGCACAGCACTAACATTAGTGTGACCTTTTCCTGCTAATTGGAAAATCTTACGGAAATAAAGCCTGTCAGAAAATGAGAAGTGTCTCCCCTTTAGGCTGGCCAAACGACCTCAGAGGGGGAAAAGAAGTTCTGAATTTCTGCTCCTTCTGCACACACTGCAAAATCTTTATTACTTCGGAGAGCCTTGAAACCTAGTAATGCCCCTCCAGTGCAAAGAGAAGTAAATAAATTTCTTCTTATGACCACTTTGGAGAAACACACAACCAGATTTACTCAGCAGGGATAGATACTGGACAAGATAATGAAGAGAGAATAAGAATATGATAGGGGTTTACAGCCTCTTCTGTCTCTTTAAAGTGTTTTAATCCTTCAGAAACAGGATATCGGGTCCATTTCCTTAAAGATACAGTATCCCTTCTGGGACAAGTAATGTTATAAAAACCTAAGATGTAACATCTATCTCACAATATTGATTGGCACTTTAGTGTGATAAAAGGGGTTGAACCTGAAGGGGAAAAAAAAAAGAAAAAAAAAAGGTAAACTGGGATTACTCTTTGAAGAATTGAAAAGAAGTCCCTATAACACCAGGTCAAACTTTCAAAATATTTTTTTTACATGGAATTGAACCAAATGCCATTTCAATGATTGTCTAGGCAATTCTCTTGATTTTTAAAGCATATAGATCCACTTTTGTAGCTTTATTACCAGCTGGTGCTGGAGCTAGCTCCAGCCCCAGCCCCAGCACAAAGCGCTGTGAATTCTTCCTATGCTCCAGCAGAGGAGGAAAAAAGGAGAAATTTCAAATAAAGAGATACGCTTTTGTTATTAACAGCAAACAAATGAAACCCAATTTCAAAGGACTGTCTGGTTCATTTACAAAACGCCCTTTTTAGACAGCATCACCTGTTTTTCGGAAGAGCCTTGAATGAAAACATTGAAACAACTGTCATCATATGGATATATCTACAGTCATTCCTGAATTACTCAAAGTTAAAATAACAGAGACACAAATACTGCAAACAATTATTCATTTGAGTAGCTCTTACTCATACGGATAGTCTCATTTAAGCCTGGAGATCTATTTCCATGGGTTAGTGGGACTGGGCTTGTATTGTGTGGTGAGGTTAGCAAAGCCCGATGCAAGCTCCGGACACAGAAAGGCTGCTCGCCAGCAACGTCCGCCAAAGAAAGGCAAAGTCTTGACAGGTTTCACCTTTGCATCTAACAGTGCACGAACGAGCTCAAGGTGAGACCTCGTTCACCTTCAGACAAGGCTGCTCCGCTCACACACGTGTCGTAACCCAGCAGGTTTCCCACAGTCTGCTTTCCCAAACTGGGGGAGACAGCCCATCTGGTCCCCAGGCCGTGCCTGTCAGACCCAGCTCTACAGCGCACGGGCACAAGCATGCAAAGATGCTACGCCTAAGGATAGGAGAGCGGTTGCAGGAGAAGACTCACCTCTGCTCACACCCTGCTAGCACAAGAGCCTGTAAAACTTACAGTCCTGCCCTAACCAGCATTTTTTCTCTATTTAGTCGAGAAAGCTTTGGAGCAGGCACAGGCTGCTGTGAAGATCTACTGGCTTAGAGAGGGAGCATCCCTTTTGCCTGCCCTGCTCCAGGACCTCCATCATTTCCCCGCCCGCGCAGAAGCCCATCTGGCAGCTACCTGTTTGGAACCCCAAGGTGACCCCAGGACTCAGCACCTCTGGGAGAGATGTGACCCAGTGCGGGAGCCCCAGTTAGGAGTTATACAATAATGTAGGGCAGTTTTGGCGTTGTTCAAATCTGTTGGCGGTTTAAGTCCCAGCCTGTAACTCACTGAAGTCAACAGTCTTTTCTGAAGGGGATGAAATGACAGGCTTTTCCAAGACACATATGCTCCACCTCAATGCTATTTTCAGCTTGGATTTCAGCTCAAAATACACACTCCAGTCATTGCTGTGCTCCTTTGAAACGAACAGGGTGCCACCGGGCAGAATATCGCTCCCATTAAGACACGCTCTGAATACAAGCAAACACTGACTGCGAAATCATCCTGTTGCACTTTGGGGTTGCGTTGTCGCTGTGGCCAGGAACAACAACACTCCTTGCATCCTGGAGTTCATTTAGTGGCTAACAGCCTGCAGTTTAGCCATCGTGCTGCCAGCTCCTACCAAAGGATGCTCAGCAGAGGCGGGACACCCATGCAAACTGCAGAGATCATAATGGCTGAAGAAGTCAGATGGAAAAAGGGCACACAGGTTTCTGCCAAACAAACTCTCCTTTCTTGCCACTCTGCCTTCGGCTGTGTCACTTCACCCTCTAACTCCCCCTGCAAGATTATAAAGCAGAGACATACAGCTCTCATACCAGCCTCCTTGGGTCGCTTGTAGGAGCAGCACCATCCCCATTTGTCAGGGACATATGGACACCCTGCCCACGCAAACTAGGTACTTGCCCAGAGGGCCTCGACTTTAGTGAAATCTTTATGGGGCTTGAATTATTCAAGCCTTGACCTTTAGCAAATCTCTCAGTCAATGCTAGTTAATGTCCTTTAAAGTCATTGACCTTAGGTCAGGGACCAAGGGGGTGCTTCATCAATGAAGACACACAGGTTCAAAATCAAGAGAGATTTTGTGGTATATTTGTAAGTACCCTGGCAGACGACCGCTGGCCGCACACAGAAGGATTGCCAGCGCCACAAGATACGGTAGCACGGACAGAAGGCTCCCAACTGCCCTCCACGGGATCCATCCAGGATTAGGGAAGACCAAGGGCTCCTCTGAACGTCCAGCTCCGCATTTGGGATATGTCTGGACCAAGGACCATGGTTCAGTCCACAGCAATGATAAAGGTCAACCACGGCATCTGCAGTCAGGTCTGCAAGCCCTCTGTACAGGGAAGGGAGGTAGAGGGTGGGGGAAACAGCTCTGCCAATACCTTCAAGTAACTAATAGGTTTAACGTTGCCACATGGTACCGAGCCCAGCACGCACATTTTGTAGGCAATTACTGTGTATGTGTGCAAAATTTTGTTGAGCGACTTTCACCTCCCAAACCAAGCAGACTGGTTGCACAGCTCTTAAAAGCTGAAGTTGGCTTGGCAATAGAAGACTGCTGCCCCTTCTTTCACTTTCTCTTGCTAAGAATACCTCTTAGAAAATGATTTCAACACCATTTAGAAATAAGCACAAGTTTTATAACAAGCCTATCTTTCCGGAAGGATGGGTTTTCAAATGTGAGCATGTGTGTGTGTGCTTTGTGACAGGACCTGACGTACTTTTCTGAATATTTCACAATGTTCATTAACAGTAAGGTTGCCTACATTGCTATAAACAGCAAAAGTTCTGGTTCAAACCTTCATGCGAGCTCAGCACTTTTAATCTTGGACTTGAAATTGGTTCACGGGACTAGGTGAAAAGCCAATTTGGGGGAGTTTTCTGCTTTCTTCAAATTGTAAAAATGTCAATGGGAGTCATGAGGTTAGACTTATTGGGCAGGCTTCTGCCCTGATTCTAGCTAGGGGAATTATACATAATGAATTAACCACATGACTAATTTTACCTCATTTTCTGTTCTTGAAGTGTCTGCAAGCAAATTAAAATACCCTGAAATTATTCATTACCTAAAAGTACTCACAGTGAGAGGGTTTTATTTCACCTTACTTTAGTCACCTAAAAGTTAGGTGTTTAGCTAAAGTAGTTTTCTAGGTTTTCTCAATAGTTGAGGCAGCGAGGAGACAACTCGTCCAGTCCCAAAGGTAGAAGTTGAAATTAGGTGGGTTGAGCCATCCTCTAGAGATGCTGCTCTCCTTTGTTATAGAGATAGCCCAGGTGAGTAGCTTAGATGGGACACTTGATTTTTCCATGGCCAAAATTAGTTGAAATTAATCCTAACCCACATGATTTATCACAATGTAAGTGCAGAGGTAAGCTTTTCCACAAAAGTTTGTTTGAATGTTCAAGAGCGAGCAGTTTTTCATGGACCAGGCAGATCCTGCTTTTGAAAGTGCCCGAACACCTAGCAACCACTGGAAACATTAATAGTTAAGTACTTAAATACCTTAAAGGATGGGCCCACATGTCTTATTGAATGTTTCTGTTCTCTGAATGGATGAGTTCAATTCACTGAATCAGGCTTCAGGGACAGATCATCACCACTGGTGACTGCTCTTGTGTTTCACTTCCTCTGTGAAACTCCTCCGGTTGAACATTGGTAGAAAACAAATGGGAAAGGGGTATGATGAATGCAGCCGTAATGGTACGAATTTTTTTCTGAGCAGAGAAAGAAAGGCCAAGCTTTTTAACAATTGAAGTGTTGAGTTAGATTTCTAAATTTGGCCTGGCTTTCAGAAATGAGGAGCGGCCGCTGTCTCACAGGGAACTGTGAGATACTACTCAGTATCTTTGAAAAATTAGCAAATTAGACCATTCATTTCAGGACCCAACCTCACCTCCATTATGGGACTCACAGCTCCGTGGAAGAGGCTGCAATCACCTTAATTCTCCTGGAGAACGTGCCCCTGTGCGCTGGCGGAGAGGTGCCTCGGGGTCACACCGGGTACCAGTGGGAGAGGTATTTTCTCACCTTTAGGGGTGATACTGTCAAGCCGATCCCCATTTTTAACTGCATCAGGATGTGAACGCTTTACCTGCTCACAGAGGGTACATGGCCAAGGCACTCTCATACTGCTTCAAAAACGTGTGGGCAGCTCCTGTGACTGAATTTGGAGATATTTCTGCGAAGCCTGCGAAGTGCAACAGCTTTCAGAAAGGTGGGGAAAGGTTCTAACAAGAAGGTTGGAGACACTGTTTTAATCCCCGTGCTGGTTCTGCTCTGCCAGTATCACCAGGAGAGACTGATTTCCCTCCCCACCACGGCTCTGCAAGCCCCAAAGGCAGCCGTTTCCCAAGGCTACCCTAACCGAAAAGGACTACTTTCTATATCAAAACCTTGCGAAGAGCAGAGCAAGGACCCCTCCCACCCAAGGAAATTTTAAGGAAATTTAAGAGCAAGGAACTTATACAATTCCTTCTTCAAATAGGTAAGCTGCATTTGCAGGGGGTTGCTGAGGCGGCCAGAGACGCCTGCCATTTTATAGGCCCTATTAATATTTTGTTAAGACCCCGCGAGCTGAACAAACAGAAACACTTCTCGGTGTCCGCGCCGTTTGCTGAAGCTGGCAGCCGCCCTGCGGTCGCCGGCTTTTCCGATGGTGAAACGCCTCTTTGCTGCCGCAGCCTAGCGGGACCCTTTTGGACCGAGTACAGAAGAGTGCAGCAGAGCCTGTTTGACACCACATGAGGGAATGTGAATTGTCAATTTGTTGACAGTGTCATGTTGCCGCTACCAGCTTTCCCTGCGTTATTTGGAAAGGGCTCAAGTCAGTCTATTTCCCAGGCTGAGCTTCCTCACATTACAGTTCCGCACGCCCAGAAGAGAGATGTGACCAGAGCAGAGTTTGCTTTTTAACAGAGAAAAGCTGTTTCTTTTAAAAATGCTATCACTGTTGTTAGGGCTGGGAAGACTCAGGGGAACTTACCCCTGGAGCAAGCTCCCCCCGACCTTGCCCCTTCCTTCTCCCATAGCACCACTGGGCTAAGTAAGCTCATGAGAAGTCCAGCAGAGCTTCATCTTTCAAGGATTTTCAACTTGCTCCTGCAATGCCATCGTGTCAAAGCAAGATCAGACGATTGCAAAGGCACAAAATTACTGCATTTCCCCTCCCAGTTGGGTTTGCTGATGGTTTCCACTTTAGCTAGGATTATTCGCTATTGACCATCCCCTCTGAGCCACAGTACCCACCCGGGTGGCAAACCTGCAGGTAGGAACAGGATTTAAAAGCACCTACGTCTATACACACGCATGCACACAAATACACATGGCTTTACTTGTAGGCACTTCTGGGGAAAATCAAGTCCAGACACAGAGCTGACAAACAGATTTAAGTGCTATGTACAAAAATCCACCCTCCCCCCGTGATTCCTCCAAGCCGAGGGCTGTTGTCTGGAACAGCTCCAAAAGCCTCTTTGGGAGAGAAAAAATGGGACCGGGAGGTGGGCAGCGATGGCAGGAGCCATAGCCTTCCTCCTGCCTGCGGCAAGAGGTAACGCAGGCTAAAAGACAAGGTGTTTGCAGGGTTAAAATTTCTATGGGGCAACATAGTCAAGGCAATCTAGTTCTGCTTTTCGAAATCCAGGAGTTTAAATAAAAAAGGTTGAACCATTTAGTAATGGGAAGACATTTTTAGATCATCCCTGTCAGAAGCACCAGACATTGTGCAGCACACGCAGCCTGAACTGGCTGCCCTGGGCACGCTGCGGGTGCAAATTTCCAACCTGCTAAGAAGATTCACGGGTTCTAGATAGATGCTGGAGCATGTTTCAGGCCACCACTACATCACATGCTTGTGAACCGCCTGCAGTCGCTGCTTCTGCTTAGAGACTAGATGCTGGAGCCTTTTTACAATCAGCATCTCTAGGTACGACGCATTTTACAGCCTGCTGAATTACTGACTTCAGCTCTCCCACGGATTCCCAATACAGAATGCATTCTAGATTGCAGATAAAAAGCAAAAAATGTACAAAATTCGTTTAATTCAGAAAAGCTGAGAGATCCTTGGCAGCTATATATATTTTCTAATTATTTCTTTTTACATTGCTTTTCCTGTGATGGCAGAAGAAGGAGGAGCATCACTCTACAAAACCAGTATTTCTCACGTGCATAACAGGCTGCCATTTCAGGACCAATATTGCTAACCTTCCTTCTGCTGAGTTCCACTAATTTCTCAGTGGCATTGTCGATACAATGGGACTTCCACTTACTGGAAGAGAAATGACTGTCCTTGCTTGGAAATACAGGCTCTACTTGACGATATTCCCTTCTCTTTTTTTGATCTTTAAATTAAATAGAAAAAAAATCTGAGAAACCTAAGCAATCAGAAATGAGATGACTGTTGTTCTTAATTGTGAAAGCCAATTCGTAATGCTTTGAGTGGATGCACGTGCAGGTCAAAAGTGACAACAGTAGATGGATGGCACGGCAGTAGTTAAAGAGCCTGCGTACCCAGCTTGCTGTCAAGTGGAGTTACAAGGTGTCTCTAAACCCTCTGCATTTGTTAAGGAATTAAATGGCGAACGTGTTGCTGATGGGATTTGCCCCGGTGCCTCCTGTTCGCCACACGGGGAATGCGGTGAACACAGTTCGCTTAAAACCCCTTTTAAACCAGAGCACCCTTCCCACAAACAGGCATGTACCAAGCTGATGGAGCACATTTGTAAGAAACTGCTTTACACCTTGAAGACTGAAAGAATAAATCTCTTTAATAAGCTCTTAGGTTTTCCTAGTGATGCAGATTGAAGTAATATTATAGAAATGTGTATAGCTGTCAGTAATTTTACAGGAACGAATAGAAAATGCCAGGAGGACTCATTTGTGAAATGGAAACATTTCCCGTGATTTTTTTTTTTTTTTTGGTAAAAATTCTTGCAAGGACAAAGAGGCTGCATTCCTATCACAGTGATCTGTGCAATAACTGCAGACTTCCCAGGATTTCCTTTAACATCAGCCTTGCTAGGTTGCATTTTGCATCTCATACATGGAATGTCACAGCAATGCAATTAACACTAAATCAATCAGTTATAAGAACTACAGTTACAGAGCTGGGGAATGACACTATGTTTTTGTGAGCTGAAATCCTAACACTGCAGACTGGCCCAAGAAAAAGTCACTTTAAACTTGCAAATCTGGGAAAGAACATTATAAAATAAATAAGTTGAGTGCTTATAATGTCAAAGGTGCTGCTTCCAACCTGGCCCAACCATATCTGGGGCAAAATTCCCATTTATTGGGGAAAAAACCTGGGCTATTTATCATGGCAGTGTGACTGCAAATAAAACAAATAACATCATTGCCTCTTTTTAAAAGCAGCATTTTTTGGAGATGCAGTAGCAGCAGGAGTGCCTGGCTTGACTAATGCTGTGGGTATCTGCCCCTGGGGAGTGCAGATGCCAGGAAATAGCTTTGGAGGGTTGTGACTAGTAATGATCACAGTGGATATTTTAGGCATATTAGTGGGCACTGCTCAGTGTAATTCTGGATTAACTCTTTTACTTATCATTGGTATAAATTAGAGCATTGATGGAATTTATGTTGATGTGTTAAATATAGAGACACTCAGCCTAATGTTGGTTGAAACTTTGGCAGATAACATATACAAATAGACTTCTTAGGTGACCTGAGCACAGTGCAGAAAGTGGACAGGCAGTTTGATAACTGTGCCTGCAAACGGTGCATCTCACTGCTCCAGAGGGAGCGACCAAATGACAGTGCCATCATTTCTGTGCTTCCCCTTTCCCATGTAAAACTACCCTGGAAACTTGACCTGCGTTCTTCGAATGGGACATTTTGTGGGAAATCAAAGCAGAATTTGTCCCCCAGACCTCTCTGGTTGTTACGGTAATACCTACAAAGAGGCAATATCCACTGAAATAAATCAAAGCGCTTTCGCCATAGTGATTTTTTTGAAGGATTTATAAAGTCTGACTAACTTAAGCTCTTTTCACACTCCTGCATGAACAATAACAGCTTCCACAGCATTCAAAATCAAGTTGCTCAGCTGAACCTTTCTTTTAGAGGAAGGAAAAATTTCCTCAGAGAAAGAAGCTCCCCCCTGCCCTCACTCCCATCCTGGTGCTCGGCTCAGCCTGCACCCACGTGCCGGCTGCCCGCTGGCAGACAGAGGAGGTAACTACTGAGCATCTCGCTCCTCACCTTGATTTTCCGTTGTAGGACTTCACCGTCGGTCAGGTTTGGCTAACGTCAGCCAGTGGGTTTGAAAGGCATCGGGGGAGAAGAGGGCTGGTGGAGAGCTCACCCACCTGAGCCTCATTTCATTAGGAAACCAGATTAAAAATCCTGCTGATGGAGGCTGGGACAAAAGTAGACATAATGTCAGGATCTGTAGTGTCTAGATTTTGATATGCAGTAGGTGTCTGTCCAGTATAGTTTGTACAAACGATCACTGTTCCACTCCATTAAGTCCTCATTAGAGCAGCATACTGCACCTTAAAAGTATCTTAACCTTAAATTACCAGTATCCAAGCAAAAGAAAGAAAAAATAGCACATCAGGACCTAGTCAGAAAGATCCAGCACATGCCAAGTAAGAAGACAGCCAGCATGTTTTAAGCCACAGCTTCTCAGAAGAGCATCAATGTGTACCAGGATGCTGGAGCTTTAATAATTCACAATTTCCTTATTGAGGTCTGATGATGCTAAAATAAGGTGTTGAAGCTTGATTAGTAGTAGGAACATAGCAGCTTAACCTCTAACATTTAGCCTTCTCCTCTGGATCGAATTACTGATCTTTATCTTGTTGAGCTGTGCTAGCAGTTGGCTTGGGAACATTACACCTTTCTAAAAGCTGTCAATCTTTGTCAGTGTCTTTGCACAATGGATTGGAAGAGCTATTTTTAAAGGACTATGTCACCTTTTTGTAGGGATGGGGGTTTTATAGTATATCGAGTTTTTTTAATACACGTTGCCGCATGCTCAATAGCACCTATAGGCCTGACTGAGAATAACTTCTATTAATTTTACTATGATTTCTAGTGAATGGGTGTGAAGAGATGAAGAGCCATCAGAAGGGGAGAGGAGAAACCGTAACTTAAATTATTCATAAACATGTTGATTTTGGGCTTTCATTTTAATTTATTTTTCTATCAAGGGGTCAATTCTTTTTTCCATGTACAATGGATTTCTTCAACATTAGATTGAGATATATTTCCCCAGCACTGTATCATTAATACAGTCTTATATTAATGTATTATTTTAGCAAAGAGTAGTAACAAAGCGGTACAAATATACACCAGGAAAAAAATTTACTAAGATTTGTATAACTTTTCTATAGTAATATTGAAAAATGACATTATTAAATTAAAGACTGGCCTTTGCAAAGGATGATGTCCTTCTCTCGCCTTTACAAACCTGATCTCTCTATTTTTGTAAGGATGAAAAAAGCTTCGCATGGAGGGTTTTTCCAGTACGTCCAGAAATCCATGTATAGACTTCTGGCTAGACATGAAAGAGCACCAGCTTGTCATTTTAAATCAGTTTGCAACAATAAAAGTACCTGTACAATTCACATCAGTTCCTTTATAAACACCCTCCTCCAGGACAAGAGTATCGAGATATACCATGCTTGTTTGTTCTCTTCTTCACCGGGAATGGTGGACTAGATGTGGTCAATCATACACGAACTATTGCTAATGTTGCCTGCCTGTAGTATCTAGATACTGCATCTATGCAGCTTTCAGCAGATGATGAAATGCCCTCTGAGGCACATTCCTGCTGGTATTTCTCCTACTTTTAAAACTAAAGGGGTTTTGTCTTATAGAGGTAAGTCTTTTACAGAGTGGCAAAGTAGTTTTTAGGTGTTTACGTGTAGCCGTAGCAACACTGGAGGAGGACAAAACTGTTTTCAAACCAGCTTTGAGGTCCAAGATCTACTTCACTCCTACTCAGATGTGAAACCAGGCATAATTTCATTCAAAGTAACCTAATCTATACAGAAACCTAATCTATAAAAAACAGAGGATTTGTCTCTAATTTAAACACGCTTACTCCAAGTTTACAACATACAGAATTGGGAACAGAATTTGGCCCGGAAAGTTCATTTCAAAACATATATTTATTCCCATCTGTTTCTGCTGCTGCCATTAGTATATATGCTTGCCATGAAAACTACTTTAAAACTCAATAAACCATCATAGTAAAATAGGATAAAATGTTTTTATAGTAACAATATCTCTCACTACTATGGGACCTTTCATGCCAAAGTACCCTAAAGCTCTTTATAAATGTAGCAAACTGATATTCACATGCTTCATCTACAAAGATCATTTCACCCACACTGAATGGCAGGGACATGCAATAGCTTTTTTCACAGCTGGGAGCACCTTAAGGTAGCTGACAAAACAAATCACAGGTTACACAGGTACAAAATAAGAGTGTTTCACTTTCTGGAAAACATTCATTTTTTCATTGAATAAAGATATTCACTCTTTTAGGAGCTTATCAAGATCAAATTATGTAATTGCAATTGTACAGCTCCATATAAATTCCTGAAATACATCCCAAAAAGAGATATCCATTCCTGCTCCCAGCAAACACCATGTGCTGCCGTGGAAAGGGACACCGAAGTGGCGGATGAAGTCCGAGTGCGTCTCATGCAGAGCCGGTTACCTACAGTGTCGTGTCTGCAGGACCATCCACACCCCAGAAATGTGCCATATCACCTTTGTGCTCTGGTAAGTAAGTAGCAAAGACCTATCAGAGCCGCTGAAGCCAAAATTAAGATTTTCTTTAATCCCATCCCCCTGTCGAGAGCCCCATCTCCCTGCCGAGACTGAGCGCTTCCAGCACAGCGCTTGCCCACGCTGCTCTCAGTCTGCTCCCCCTCCTATCAAGTCGTCTCCTTATTAATGGTTTGTCATGTATGTTCCTTGACAGGGACGCTCACGTTGCTAACTACACTGCTAAGGCAGTCACAGCAGCAACCACAAATACATCAAAATACGGCACTGTAACCACAACAGGGCTGTGCTGGGAGGGAACGTCATGCCCACGACCCATCGCGCTCCTCCCTACTGCCAGCTCTGCACCCAGAGACCCTTTCCATAAGCCTTTACACTTCTTTTTCCCCCCTTTATTCCAAGACAGAATCACAGAATCACAGAATCATTTAGGTTGGAAAAGACCTTTAAGATCATAGAGTCCAACCATAAACCTAACACTGCCAAATCCAGCACTACACCATGTCCCTAAGCACCTCATCCAAACGTCCTTTAAATACCTCCAGGGATGGCGACTCAACCACTTCCCTGGGCAGCCTGTTCCAATGCTTGACAACCCTTTCAGTGAAGAAAAATTTCCTAATATCCAGTCTAAACCTCCCCTGGCGCAACTTGAGGCCATTTCCTCTCGTCCTATCACTTGTTACCTGGGAGAAGAGACCGACCCCCACCTCTCTACAACCTCCTTTCAGGTAGTTGTAGAGAGCAATAAGGTCTCCCCTCAGCCTCCTTTTCTCCAGGCTAAACAGTCCCAGCTCCCTCAGCCCCTCCTCATCAGCCTTGTGCTCCAGACCCTTCACCAGCTTCGTTGCCCTTCTCTGGACACGCTCCAGCCCCTCAATATCCCTCTTGTAGTGGGGGGCCCAAAACTGAACACAGGAGGCACAGACGGAGGCACAGACGGAGATAAATACCCTGGAGGGTGGCGAAGCAGTTTGTGTTTCAGCCCTGCACACTCCCACCGGGCCAGCAAAACATAGAGCAGGAGCGTGACTCAAAGCTCCACCAAGCACTCAGTTTTCCCAATGTGTCCCCATTATAGGAGCACCAGTGCTAAATAATTTCGTGGTGGCTCACTGTGAAAATTAAGGTCACAATGGCTTTCTGCTTAATCTGTGGTGTGATGATCTCCTGGTTCGACAGCTGACCAAACACCATGGGAACGTGGTTTCAAAGCTTTTCATAGCTGCTTTTGTGTGTTGAGGTTTTATCTCTTGTTTTGTGGCTTTTCAGTGCAATGCTGATAAGGAAGACATTTTTGAACTGGATCTCTTCCCAAGGGGTATGAGCAGGCAGAAACTGTCCCACATCTGGACTAGTTTTCTAGTGCAAGGATGAGGTCCCATTTACAGAGTGCCAGACACTGAGAAGTGCTCTCAGCTCAGAAACGCCAGAAGTGCTCCCAGAAAACCCACAGTTGTCTTATCCTTTTCTTTCCTGCAAACCTGAATGGTAGAACTTTTCTCTTGAGCTTTTGGCTGTGTCTGAAATGGGAAAAGGGAATAAGGTTCCTCAAAGTAGAAGACCAGAAACCCCAGCAGAAACTTGAGTCCAGGTACGTGACTCCCAGTCACCCATCATTATTCCTCAGGAAATAACATTAGCTTGCGATTGCATTTACAATAAATAAAAAAATTAAATGCTGCGTGGAATACCAGTGTACCAAGGGATATCTCCAATTCATTCAAAACAGTTCATCATCTTTTTGTCCTTCCATTATTCTCCTGTCCCCATACGGCAGGGAGCAGCCCTGGCTAAGCTAACCGGGCACCATCAGTTCCATCCAATATATACAACACTTCTGACCTGACGTGCCCTATTTCTCATTGCGATATGAAACCCCAAAGAGGAACAGGATAGCCATACTGCATAGCGAAGGTGGCTCATTCTCATTTAATGATGCAGCTTCTTTTAAATGTAGAAGTATCAATGGAGACAAAAAAAAGGTCCCAGAGAAAGAATTTCTACTTGCTTTGTTGTTCTCCTGAAAGACACAACGCTGTGATATCATGGCATTGACTGCCAAGACGACTACTAGATTGACTAGTAAATATGTATTTTAGTGGAGCTCAGCAGAACAATATCCCCTGTAACGTAAGTCATTCCATTAGTAAGACAGAGGTACTCAAGAACGTTATATCATCTTTATTCCTTCTGGAAGGGCTTCACTATCATTACTATAAAAAAGTGCTTCAGAGATTGTAAATACATTTAAGTAACTCTGACAAAACAATAGGAACTGACTAAAATGTGGACTGTTTATCTCCTCTGTCAGTCTGATATGGGATAAAAGCCACAGCAGCCATGACAGACTCAAAAGCACCTCTCCCTGATAATTTTTTCCCTCCACTACGATGCTTTTCCTACTTACAGTGTACGTAGCACCATACTAGCTGCATTCGCATTTCTTTTTAAATAGAGAAAGGTTGATTACAGCAGATGACTCTGCCTATCTCCCATTAAGATATACAATTTATGGAAATGAAATTCAGCGGGTCTGAAGTATTGCTAAACCCAAATGGTCAGAGTGTGAGTCAGGCCCAATGTCTCTCTCCCTCCCCTAAATCAAAAGACTGATTGCAATATTGTGAGATGTTTTAAAATTAAATAACATTTTTAAAAGTTATCTTTTTATCTGACTGTTTCCAAGCTTCACTGTACCTCCAGGTTTTTTCATCAAGTATTTTTCCATAAACATGAAAACTATTTTTCCATAAACATGAAAACAAGGTAACATACCTTATTTTTTTTGTAAAGGAGACAGCCTTAGACACTGGATAGAGGAAAAGCAAAATTCACTGAAAATAGGTTCAAAATAATGAGTTTGAATCAAATATCTGAAAAATGACTGAGCTTCTGTGGGCTACACAGTGGTCAGCACTTGCTGACCATCATAAAATTGTGACTCAGCTGAAGGCGGTCAGACGATTATGGCTGCTGTTGGCTACTGATTCTCTACAGGATACACACCAAATCAACAGTCCTGTGAAGCTGGATTTCTTGTCTGTCTTCTCCTAAGAAGGCACTCTAAAACAATCATCATTTCTAGTATTTTCAGATTAAAAAAGATGTTGATATCGCCTGTCACTGCAGCTTCCACCCAGAGAGCTGTACTAAAAAGCAGAAGTGAGATACAGCATATCAAAGACTGATTCCTCTAACAGGGCACTTACATGCATGCCCTGGCCTGCAGCGAAGATAAAATGAAGTACAAGCCTACAGAAAGACCAAATGCTTTACGTCCTCACTGCTTCTACATGCAACGGTTAATATTGTTAAAAGCACGTGTTGTTATTGGCACTAGGTGCATAGGTGTGTGTGCAGGTGAGACATATACACGCAAACGCATACCCGTTTTTACCTCACCTTCATTTGAGGACTTCAGAGAGTCTAGCTATGATGTTTCATTCATAGAATATCAATACAAATTTAAATCAATTTAATCTTAGTTAAATATAAAGATCTCTCGCCACAGTGAGAGACAAGCAGTTTCTCCTTGCTGTGATCACTTCACCTGCCTTGGAAGTGCATGTCACCTTTAGGACAGAGTGCTCACTGATACTGCAAATGCATTTAAGAAAGCATAAAAGACTGGTATAAAAGACAAAAAGACAGTTGGGGTGGCTCGAGAAAATAAAAGAGTTAATCAAGTTGGATTGATCTGGAATTCTCTGGTCACAATCTAGGAGAATACTCAAACTTTGGCTTTATTTCAAGAACCTGTTTTGGTGGGATCCCATTCAACACAATTCATGCAATACCCAGGTCTCAGTGATGTAACGAGAGCGTTTGTGTTCAGGTCTTTAACCACACACTTTGCTGAGTCAACGTTTATGCTATTAATACCATGGCATTGACAAAAATCTGAAGGTTTCCTTAATGGTGGCCTGTTGTCAGAACAACCACAATTTTCTCCCTTATGTGGGACAATGCCAGAGAGCTCCTGGCAGCAGGTTGGATGAGATCTCCTAGTAATTCACCGCAAATGTAACGTGTGCCATGGTGGTACTACGTACGAGATGTCATTAACCAAGTGGGCCTTGACATCTGTTCATGTCACCAGCGTTTGTGGGATTTCTAGTGGGCAGGACACTCATTTTTTCATCTCCTCTGAGCAGTAAATACTGAAAATATTTGGCCAGTATTTTAATATGTATATGACAGAAAAAGCACTCTCTTTATTCCCTTAAAACAATAACTGCAGCCACAACTTCACCCTTTCTGTATGTCCAATACATGCTTATAGATTAAGATCAACCTCATAAAAGACTGAAAATATATTGTTTTAAATCCCTTGAACATTATTAACAGCCAGTTAGTTAATTTATCTGTATGGGAATGTCTAAGGATTCATCAGAAGTAATACATCCTAAATTTCTGATTAGTGGA
The DNA here is from genome assembly GCF_035582795.1 of Mycteria americana. Lineage (NCBI taxonomy): Eukaryota > Metazoa > Chordata > Aves > Ciconiiformes > Ciconiidae > Mycteria > Mycteria americana. The sequence continues at coordinate 43,527,734 of NC_134372.1, forward strand.
AAGGAGAAATACTGTACCAATCATCCAGTTAATTCAGTGAAGTGTTTTATTATATGCGCAGATATTTAGTATCAAGATGTCATATTCCCATAATGAACACAATAAAGGATGAATGACTGGTAAAGCTTTCAGCTCACGATACCTATAAAATCTAAGTGTTAGCAAGGTGTTATATACAGATTAATTTATAGATTCCTATTAACATACTACATGCTCTCCTTTGTATGGCTACAACTTCTCAACCGTGGAAGATAACTTTTGCCATATAACATCTGAGTTACGACGTGCATCACTCCACACTGCTGGGAGTGGGTGGCTCCCAAATGGGAACCCTGTGCGTGGCAGATGCATGGCCATGAACAAGAGAGGCCATTGAGGTAGATGTAGATTTTACAAAATAATTAAAGAAAATAGCCCTCTTGTTAATAGAAGCCTGTCAACTTTTGTCACCAGCATGATATCTGGAGCTAACATATTCCTGAGGACCGTAGACACACATCCATGGTCTTGCTGTGTTTGGTGACAGCTGAGTACCAGAGGACAAAAGCAAAGCCTGGGCTTAGAGCTAAAAAAAAAAAAGCCATGTCTTAATCATAGTCTTTCTTTTCAAAAAGAAGAGTTGTTTTCTTCTGGTCGTCAGATTAATTCAACCTAGCATCTAAACAAATAACTGACAAAGAAGATTTTTTTTTAATAATAGATGTTAAAATGTGAGTCCAAACAAAGGAAACATACCTACAGAATGGCTGCTCTGAGTATAATGTGTATCGTTAACCATTATATGTGTCTGTTCCGAGACCAGAATTACAAAAGGCCAAATTTTCTTAAAAGCATGTTAAAATATTAATAGATATCTGAAACAGTTTTATTGCATGGGCTGCCAGTCTTATGAACGATTACATCACACGGGGAAGAAGGGTAGGAAAACTGCCCAGACGCTGGTGACCTGCTGCGCTGAGTAGCATCATGAAAATCTAATGGGAGATAGTAAGATTGAACATTATAGCTGGCAGCAAGTCTGGTGTGGAGGGGCTTTACTGGGAGCGCTGGCAATAAATTTCATTACACCCAACATGCTAATTCTGTAAATCTAAGGAGGCCACAATCCTACACATTTACAGACAGACTCCAAACACCAGCACAGCGGAGTCACAGCGGAGGCAAAGTCATCTGTTATCCAGTTGGTTTTTTGTCATAATTGACACGAAAAGACTTTATCGCGTACAAAGACAAGCCATACTGAAGCTAGATCAGAAGTCGGTCTCTTTCTCAAAATTACCCTTCCTCCATCACTCACGCTCACCAGGTCATTTTTGTGTGGTTACTTGTGAGTGCTAAGGCTGCTTTCATTAATTTTTTACTTGAAGCAGCAAAACCTCAAAGTATCTATTTGGGGGAGAGGAGATGCAACATATTACAGTTAGGAGAAGTAAAATGCAATACTGGGTTTGATCCTTTGCCCATGTGTTTCATTCAAAGGTTAGTCAATGACAGCCACAGGACTGGGAGTGCTGGCAAATTTTGGATGAACTTGTGCAAATCTACCGATGAACTTGATCTAAAGTCCACTCACGTATATTAATCAGGCACTGATTAAATAATAAAAAACCCAACATCCTGATTCTGCTCCCATTAAACAGTTTACTCTTCCATTTAAAACAGAGCTGGCCTCTCAGACTGCACACATCCTGATGAGAGGTTCAAAGAAATTCCAACCAGCTTTGAAACAGTTCTGCAAACTGAGTTGGAAAAGCTGCTGTCATGACCACGGAGTCATATTCCACCTGAAAAATATTCAGGAAAGGTCTTTGAGTTCATGCTCGAGTCTTGAGGTACCTTCCAGTCTCAGCCAGCTCTGCAGACTAGGTCAGAAAACCAAATTTTAGTACTGTTCAAAGGGAAATATCCCATTATGCCTTGTCTAATTTTCTGCATTGCAGAGACATGGCAAAGCAAATGGATCTGCCATTTCACCTCGGTTTTGCAGAAGATTATCTCTGCCCAGATGGCAGTACCAGAGGAACAGCAGTAACCTTCCCCTGGCACCAGTCACCAAAAACCTCTCAGCCAAAATCTCTCATCCAAATGAGCTAAATTTAGATAGGAATATTTTGAAACAGAGAAAACTAGTCCTGCATGGTTTATGTACTACCTTTTTCTTCTGTTATCTGAGAAAATTCCAAGTCAGAATACATATAAGAACAAATAATCTATACATGCTTTCCAGCACTCATCTGTTTTGAACTTGCAGACAATATTAAAACACATTTAGCAGAAAAGTACAGAGCTCAGAGATACCAGGTAGTTCTGATTTTGAAAGCATATGGCAAGGTAGCATGGAGACTCTCAAACTGCCCCTGCCTGATGAAAGGTTTGGGATTATGAATATTCAGCTGCAAGAAAAGCTTCAGCAGGAACTTATGCTGTATTAGACATAACCTATAAGACACATGACATTCATTCCACTCCTTCCTGAGCTGTTTTTTTTTAAGCTGCTGTGATTGCAAATTATATTGCTGTACGGACTGGAAAAGGCAGGTTCACTGTGGCTGAGGAACATGCCCAGGGTAAACCTGACACGCTCTGGTGGTGGGTGCCATGCCGACACTGAGCACTGCCCCACGGAGGCACTGACACACCAGCCCTTTCTCGCTTTTATGGGCATGGTGATGGAAGACTCAAGAGCACAAGAGAGACGGGTCTGTCTCGGGTTGTGTTATTTAAGTGTCAGTATTTCCCTCATGTTCCTCTCCTTAGGGTGAATGGTCTTCAAATTTTTTAAATTATTATTTTTGTGTGAAAACACTTAGCCTCAGCAATCACTCTATCGCTGTTATTTTATTGTGTTTGTAGAATAAGAAAAAAAATCAGTGCTAGTATTCCCTGGTGACACCTTAACCAATTCCAGCACCATACGTGCTAAATGGAGTCATCTGCTTTGGGTTGTGACTCCGTTTCCAAGCTTGATAAATGGGGGCTGCCCTCTGACTTCATGTCAGATAGGCTGGGGCACTGAGGTTGTGGGCAGTAAAGTCCCATGGTCTCCTCAGGTACAGGACGCACACCGGCAAACAGAAAGGCTTGTAAAACCGTTCCGCTCCAAAGCCAGTTAGCAGCTAATTCCCATGATTAGCCTGTTAGGCTAGTCAAAATCTCAAGAAGCAGACACTTGGATGTGCCCAGAATGGAGAGCAGGGATAACAAGGTCCCAGCCCTGCTGACAGGGAGGGGACAGTGCAGTGGGGACACCGCGCTCAGGTGCAGTCCGGGCTCCTCCCACGGCACTCGCTGCACCATCCGAGAGACTCCGAGACAAAGAGCATCCGGCTGCATCTTGGACAATAATATTTATGTTTTCTTCCACTGTGGGGTGAAGATTCATTTTTAATGCTTGAAACTGTTTTGAAGATGAAAAATGCCTTAAAAACATCAATCTGTTCACTGCTCTCTTCGTTGACCTAATTGCAGCTGGCAAGTGGCAGCAGAAGAGATTCGGGTGCCTTCATGCTACGCACAGGTTATGTATGAACCACGTGATTTCCGATTTTGTCCCTCCTTATTGGGCTCATGTTTCCTGTAAAGGGTTTTGACTAATTGTGGTTTTGACAAGAGTGGCATCACGTGCTGCTTTGTGAGCGAACGAGCTCAGGTCAGTAAGTCAGACGGTCAGTCTGGAAAACAGATCCATACCGCTAATCCTTAAGGCTGATATAAAGCAGAGATAAGTGCGTTTGTGACGTGGAGGTTACTCTGGGTAAATATCATCGGAGAGAAATGAACTCTTGAGAGAGAAGAACTGGAAACAAGATGTCCCAGTAACAATGATTTCTAAGAAGTGGGTCATCTGATTTTTTTTCTTCTTCTTTATTACTTTCAGACTTGAACACAACTATTTAGCCTCTCAATTTATGCTCAGGTTTATGGCCTTCAAGTTGCAAGAGGTGTTTGGTGGGGGTTTTTTTGTTTTTTTTTTTTACTCCTCTGACCACTCCTCCACAGAAAGCGGGAGGTGAATAAGTTTCTAGCAGGAACCGCAGAAAGACCGATTCTCTGCATCTTTCCTTGCCCAGCCTGTGAAAAGCCTCCAACCAAAGCAGAAGAACCTCCTGCCTTAGAGGAAATATCTTTCCAGTTCAGCTTGTTATTCAAGCACAAAGTGGATAAGCTGTGTTCGAACTTTGAAACACCCGAACCTGAACCAAGCTTAGAAAGTTGCAAAGAGCTTGCAGTTGCTAGCCTAACTCATATTTGGCTGGCTTACGCATTTTCCGGTTAAGGCATCAAATACCATATGACACCATATAATCTATCTTTCAGGCATCTTCTGCAGCATCGCTGGCTAGTTCCTCTGCTTCCTCCGCTCATTTTAGGCCTTATTAAGTACATCTTCCATCAAAGCATTTAATGGCAGAGAGATTTTCCAATAACTCACAACATGCAAACTCGAGACGCTGCTTGTAACAACTGCAGGCAGTTACAATAGCCCTGTGATCATTCTGCAGCTATTAAAGTTTAGATCTTATTGTCTGATTAGCAGCAGAGGCATTTCGCCTCGGTTTTTATTTCTCTCATTTTCCCTCTCATAATAAAACATATATCCTGTTCGGCCACTCAGCTTCGTTATTAATATTGATCAGCTATCGGGAAAGATTGATTTTTTTTTTTTTTTTTTTTAATATTTTTTCATTTCAGCTGCGCCTTCTCGCTCCCAGTGCCTTGCCACCCCCACCCCCCTCGGCACGCCGGTCCCGCGTGTTGTGCAAGCCCTCTACAGCAACGCCTTTGAACTGCAGTGCTACCTGCTGCCGGCGGGCGGGCAGCCAGCGGGGCAGGCGGCACCAGCGTCCGGCCTCGCGGTGCCCTGGCCCCCGCGGCACACACCGCCAGCCTCGGCCGGAGCCCCGCGGCCTTAATGCTGTCGTTCTCGTGGAAGAAAAACCTCTTCTGTAGGGGATGCTAAGGCATTCTGTGAAAAGGAAACTTTAAGAGTCCGCAGCGTCCTCTTTCGCAGCCGGCTTTGGCAATTTTGCTGTCCACAATTACAGCCGTCCTGCTACCTTAACGCTTCCTCGTAACAAATCAAAAGGCCTAGGGAAAAGTCCATCAAATCCTGAATCAGCAAATCATAGGTTTCTTCAGGGGTCTGTCTCTGCAACTAAATGAAATCTCTAACTAACCCGAAGGGTTGGAGAGATCAAAGTTTGAGCGTGGCTTTGGAGATAGCCACGGGGACTTCCCCGGACGGGATACCTGGATGCTGCCCTGGGCGGGGAGGTGCTAGAAGTGCAAACCACAGGGAAAATTACGTGAAAGTAGCTGACAAAAAAAGAAAATTAATTACACAGATCACATCTACAGCATACGGACTAGGTGTTACGGGCCTATTTCTACATGACTCAGGGGTGCACAGTCATGAAAGCCTGTGGAGGGCTTGCTCCTCCCCAGCACTTCACAGAAACTCTGCAGAGCATCAGTCTGGCCTTGGGAACCTAAATACTTGCTTTAGAAACACAGATTAAATTCGGATGCCTATAAATACCAAGCTCTGGCATTACAGTGGGTCAGGATGCTGCTCAGCCCCTCCTGGCTCAGCCACCCATCACACACGCTGCAGCTCCCCGTATCAGAGCAGGGCCACGGTGTCGCTTGCCATCATACAGTTTTGCAGCCCGGTTTCTCTAGAGGATAAATGATGTAAACCCCAAACCTTCCCTTTATTCGGACAGTTTGAGTCCAAGAATTGCTCACACTCATGTGCTTAGTTCTACAGTAGCTCAAGTTTAATTGCTAAATGATTCTTCAGCCTGCAGATTTGTTTTTCATATAGCACGCCTTCTTCTACAATTGTTTTAACTTTTTTTTAAGGCAACAACTAACTGCAGATGTATAATTTATTAATAAGTGCTTTTCTTACCAGGGAGAATTAACCCAGGTTATCAAGGCTCTCCAAGGGAAGAGCTCAACTGAACCAGAGGCACTTCCAAGCACAAGCACCATTTATATAAAGTATCGCACAATATTATTTTATACTTCCAGTTTTGAAAGGCTGTGTACTTTTTCCCATTAGACTAACAAATTACAGCAATTGTGGTCAGTAGTGTGGAGGTTTCTCTGCAGAGCGTTTGCCCCCTGGGAGGAAGGAAATCAGAGGGGTGTTAAAGCAATATTGTGCCTTCCACTCGGTGTGCCGAGTTGCCTGATAATGGTTAGCTAAGAGAACCCATAAAACAGCCATTACTGCCACCAGTGGGTGTTACTGTGTCTCAGTAACCCTCTTGCAAAAGGACGGAAAAAAAAAAAAGAAAATCAGAATAGGAAAAAGAAAAAAGGAACTAGGCGAACAGAAGGGGGAAATTTAAAACACCATTCTCTAGCTGAACTTGTTATTCCTATGGATTCTTTTTTAAAGTACATTGCTTTGACTTTAAATTCAGACGTTGTTGAATCCTTTCAGGACGAAACATTTCCCCAAGCTCTTCCCCACTGAGGTCCCAAGCAGATTCAAACCCTTCTGAAGAGGCTGAAGGGCCTCTTGTACTTTGATTTTTGGCTAGATTACAGCGTAAGAGCCAAAACAGCATGAAGGGGCTGCTCTTTTTGGTTTTCCCAGCAATCACTAAAAGAGAAAATAGCTGGAAGGTGATGAGAAAGCCTGTTCTAGTGAGACTGTGGGTTCTCTGTTCCAGATTCAGGGTACAGCTTGGATAGCTTAAATATTAGCTGAAGAATAACCACCCAAACACTTGGATGCTGGTACTAAGGTTCAGTTTGGGGTCCCTCATTTGTGTTTTGCAATACAGGGGTTTCTTTTTGCCGTTCTTATTACAACTGGCCTGGCCCATGAGCTGGTCTCACCAGCTTTGCAGCCCTCGTCTTTCTTATTTTCTCTTTCCTAAGGGAAACAGATCTCTTGCATCTTCTCTGCAAAGACAAATGGATCCCTCAAAGGGCTGTGGAAAAATTAATAGTTTTTCCCTTTCTACTGCAACACAACCACAAAAACTGAAAAAGTGCATTGCACAGGTCAAAGCTTAGGAATTTTATAGCTGGTGGCCCAGGGATTTTGTGTCATGTGCGTTTATATTTGCTATGTACTATGTATGGCACACAGCCTACAACACACATATATCGTATATGATCGCAGCATTGGTTATAGCAGGTACCTGAATGTCTCAATGATAGCACCTGGGTATCATCTGTCTAAACACTAGGCAGGTCCAATTTCAAATTGCTGCCAGTTTCAGGTGTATGCAGATGTGTGGTTTCACTTCTGCTGGATCTCATTGCAAAAGCAATGTTACAAAACAGGTGTGAATCAATAACGTTATTGAATTGCCTCAAGTATTAGAAAAGGAGAGCATTTGAAATGGCACAGAAGTAAACAGGACATTTTCATTACATGCCTCGCTACATGTTTCCTCGTCGGGCTATAAATTAAGCTTTGTAGACTTTTGGGGTTTGGTTTGGTTTTGTTTTTTTTTTAAGTACATTGAATATGTAAGAAAAATGCCTGCAGCAGGGAACCATTGCAGTCTTACATGTAAATGAGAGAACATGTTTTGAACATGTAAATTATCCTGCTATGATCCATATTTATCAGAGCTATTCCAATCTTTTAGGTAAAGAAATATGCATTATATAAATGCTTGCGAACACTTGCCCTTTAAGGCATATCAAAGCATCATTTAACCACAGGAAGTTTCTTTTGAACAAAAAAGTGCACTAAAATATACTTCACAGAATATACCAAAATATACTGGCATATACCCCATAAGATATGCAGAAGACAGGCAAACAAATACATTGTACTGTACAAACATGCAGATAACACATCTTGCACAATGACTATTTCATGTCAAAAAGTGTTGATGGGACAAGCTTACTCACAATAATCACTTATAATTAAATGCGTAAAGGAGAGGTCATTTTGAGATAATGGGAATAACCTTAGGAGTCTAATGGAATAGTGAAGGTCAGAAGCTACAAGCTTTGTACTCTGGGTGCTGCGTGTACACAGTGCAAGCTCACCTGGACCCCACTGCTTGCAGGCTGAGCAGCCAGGACAGCCAGAGGAAAGCAAAAAGCCATAATTTCTTTCGTTACATTTACCTGAGTCTCAGGTCTATGCCTTCAAGCAACAACCCTAGTCTAACACAGGGTACCCGAGATGCAGCCGGGAGCTAAACACAGCTTTCCTGAACCCCAACCTAGCAGCAAGTCTCGCACAGCACTTTACACGGGCACAGATTCTGCTGCTGCTTTTGAAGCCTGCAGAAACCCTCGTGCAGACATCAGTAAGGTCATGAATTTACCTATCACCTAGAGGTGGATTTCAGTTCTAAAAGAAGCAAATCTAGGTTCTTCCTCTCTTTTCTGTGCCACCCAGCAAGTATGCTGGCTGGGCAGGAGGGATTCCCTCAGCCTGCCGACAGCAGTGATACTTTGCAATTCGAGCTCCTGCTTCATGAAATTTGCATTATATCCACGTTTATTATTTGGCCCCATTTCGGTGCCTCTGAAATTCTGGAACTAAAAATTGCCTTTTATTGCCAGGTGTTCATATGACAATGTGAAATGCCATTCCTTACCTTATACCCTTTTTAACATGATCTGCTTGATCTTTTCTTTCTTTTTTTTTCTTTTAATCTGCACATAATGAAAAGCAATATTTTAAATAATGTGTCCAAACAGTGTGGTAGAATTGTCAAAGTTGAAACATTTTAATGGACTGGGAATTTGAATGTCTGTACTTGAAAGCCTGGTTTATTTTGACAATATTGCTTTTTCTCCATAGTTACCTCTGACCTCCAGTATTACTCTCAGTGGATTATTTTTTTCACTGAGGGAGATGCTTAAGCATGGACCAGAATAGATAAGTGATATGGTCAAATCGCTACTGGCAAACCCTGGAATTACTGACCACTTTAATAGCTCCTGCTGACCTCCAAATGAAACTTCACCTTTGGTTATTAACATGTCTCTCTACTTTTATGATTTTTTGGAACGTAATTTGTCACAGTTTTTATCTGCACAGAGCAAGCATTAGGCTTTTAAAAATGTGAGTTATCTTTTTACAATTGCTAACAATTACACATCACAGAACAGACCAGTCCAAAAACCAATTATGAAAAGACCTGCATGGGAAGTGCATTCGGTCTTGAAGTTTGAATTCTAGATTTCTGAACTATAACTGCGTTACAGCCCACATTCAGGAACTGGAAACAAGAAACCAAACTTCGAAAGGGCTTGTAAGATCAGCAAGATAAGGGCATAGAAATTAATTGCCCTTGTTTTGGATTAAAATCTGATAAAGGGCTGGCAATGCTGCTCAAGATCAGAGCAAATGGCGGGGCCGCGGCTTCCGTCACAAATTAACGTTTGCAGTCTCGCGGGCACCTGGCTCTGCGCTGGAGCGCGTGGTGCAGCACCCTTAGCGCACAGAGCCCGGCTGCCCGGGCATAAGGCAGCCAGGGTACCAGCCGAGGCTCAGGAGCTTTCAGGGAGCCCTTCCCATGGGCGCCGGAGGGCTTGGCGCTGGCCCTGATGATTCAGAGCGATGACATTTTGCAACCAGATTGTACAAGTATAAGCAACTAACCTGAGCCGGGGAAATCGTGCCAAAAGGCTTTCAGATGATCAGAGCAATATGCCAGTCAGTTAGAGGTCGATTGACCAATTAACAATTAGATTTGGAGAGCAGGCATGTCATTTCAGATCATTATTTGCCAAAAGATCAACTATGCAGAAAGTTTTAATTTAAAAGAGGCAATTTTTTTTTTTTTTTTTAAATTCATACTGGTGTTTCTAACCCCTACTGCCAGCTTCATACCACGAGGCGCTGGCAGTAGGCTGCAGCCCTGGGGACTGATTGCAGCTGGCAGCATGACAGCAGCACTTCGACAAAGCCTCCAGGAAACCGGCCGGGGCTTCCAGTTTCGTTTGAACACCTCTAGCACTGAGCTAAAGGCACGAGAGCTAAATAAGAACAGAGCAAGACTTTGCAATAGGATTGGGGATGAAGGCTTTCAAGCTGAAAACTCATTGGCAATTAGTGATGAGAGGCACCTCAGAGCAGGGTTTCTTTGCTGGTGGTGCAAGGTTCAAAACGGATGGTGGGAATTTCCAACCTGGTCCATATCTAATTATAACCAATTAAGAAAGAATTAAAGTATCTCAACTCAAGCCCTGGAGACCTACACTTGTTCAGTCTCCTGTAGCAGTCTTGTTGGCTTGAGCCCCCAAATGGTGCTTCTCTGGGCAGGAAGAGCCATCTCACCTGCCCTGCCAGACAGACGGTGGAGAACGGGACTGGCATCAGCTCACGGGTACTTAACAGCCTCCACAACGAACCCCGGCTGCGGGGCAGCCTTGAGCCTTTCCCAAAGCCTTGGCTAACCTCTATTATCTTGTCTTCATATATGGTAGGAAACCAGTGCTTTGTTCACTGAAAAGAAAATTTCCAGTAAAAACAGGTTATGAGTAAAACTAGAGAGGTATCCATATTATGGCAAACTTGCTCAGAGTTATTTTATTTGGGGGGGAAGGGCGTACTTTTGGAGAAAAAAATGCTCTTACAAGAGTATCTTAGCATTCAGGACCATACAAATAAAGAGGAACACGGGATCTGAAAGAGCTTTGGTCACATCTGCAGCAGGGAGGGACTGCTTCTTTGCTGAGAAATGTTATTCTGTGATATGCATGTGTAGTGCAAAAGCATCTCAAGTGATGCCATGGTGAAACATCAAACTAATGGACATGGTGACACATGCAGTAACTCTCATAGCTGTAGCAGCTTTGTACTTTTTTCCAAAACTGTAGTGATCCAGGGCTCACGGGAAGGGAGAAACAGAGCGAAAAAGGCAAATGAAATAAGCACTCGTGAAAGCAGTTCACGTCTGAAACTGAAATTTGTGAGTAACATCCTCTGAAAGTCTCTGACAATGTTATAAGCATTTTTAGTACAGTGGGAGAATACAAGAAGCTGAACTCTGAAAGTCATAGTTGTTTTGGATATCTGTGCTTCCTCCACCTTAGACACGCCACCCGCCCCCCAGCAAGGACAGCAGCCTAGACCCTCCAAAGCGTCAGGGCATCTCACTCTCCTACCTGAAGCGAACCGCTCTGAAGATGTGAGCCCTCGGGCTGCCAAAGCAAAAGGCATTTCCCAGTGAAGCTTTCCACATGGCCTGGCATCATTCTTGACGCTCTCTGCAGCAGTCCCAGGCTGCTGTGAGCCAGACGAGCAACAAAAGTCTTACCAACAATCTGGCCCCAAGTATAAAATGTATCTTCAATCTGTTTTACAGTCCAGAAAGAAAATTAATAGGAAAATCACCATGAAAAGCTACAGAATGTAATGGAGACATAGCAATTTGCTTTAGAATATTTTAATTGTCCTGTTTAGTCAAAACTCCCTGACTTCAGCCTGAACCTTGCTTCTGCAAGGTGATTAGAAACAGCCCTTCTGTGAAACACTTCTACAACATGTGTATTGAGAATAACTCTAGGAATTACACTAAATCATAATAAATCACAACAGGTTGTGACAGGCTAAGCTTGTAAGTGCCTGAACGCTATTCATCCTGGACATTTATAGACAGCCTCGCACATGAGGCCTTGCTAGGCCATACCAAGGCAATAACCTCCACTGCACTTTTCTGGGAGGGAAAATGTCAGTGTTAAGTAAGAAGATGTTTGAGACTGGTGAGTGTCCTGCAGCACTCCCTTCACGAGCCGTGCGTTGGCACGCCAGCCAGGGCAAGCGTGGCCAGCGGCAGGCCAGAAGCCCAGGAAACGCCGCTGTGCTTGAGTGGGTGCTAGTCTTCCTTTGAGTCAACACTGAAACCCATGTGCTAACACCACGCTTCTTAAGGTGTCACCTTGTGGATATAGAACTGACATCCTGACTGTCTCTGATTCTGAAAGGTTTTGGGTTTGAGGCTTTTGTTCTTGTTTTTGCTCTCTCCAAGTATACGGCTGCTTAACACAAGCGTTTTGGCCAGGTTCTGCTGTGGAGAGCAGCACTTTCCCCCGGTGACCCTTCCTGCCACAATGTTGGATGCACGAGATGAAGCTGGTCCTTGTCCAGCGGGGTTGTGCTGCTCTGCCCTGCCGCAGTGTTCTTCCCGAGACAAATCTGCACTCAGGTATGCAGGACCGTGACTCCTGATCTCCTTCCAGCAGCTCAAACACCCTCTTACTACAGACATTATTATTGCCTTGAGGGTAGATGTTGTCCCTTAATCCAAGTCAATGACCTTCATATGAACAATTTCTGATATCTTAGGAAGCACCTTTATTAACCAGGGTAGCCTCAAGATTTCAGTGACTTCCAAAACCCTCCAAGAAAATTCTTTCAGGACAAGGTATTGGCAAGGGGCCCAGGCAGTCATTGCCACCAAGCCTTAGCAGCCTCCCACAAACATTCAAGGAGTTTCAGTGCCTGATGTCCTTTGCATCGCTGTGCTTTGTGTTACTGCTAATTACTGTTACAGACATCTAAGGCACACCCTTGGTTTCTTTTCCAGAAGAGCGATGGGGGCAAGGCAGGAAAGCAAGACAGAGGAACAGAGGGGGGGGTTAAGAGAAAATGACCGAAAAAAAATACACACATCTTAAATTTCATTTTTTTTAGCAGGCGAGCAAAGTTAGAAGAGTCAGGATTACTTAACGAATACTTTTCTGTCTAACCACTGATGTCTCTCTAAGTCATATTGAACTGGAAATCTTTGAGAAGCTGTGGTGCTCACACTCACTTTTGAAAGCAGTTGACACTTTTCTCCTATGAGGAACCCTGGGCCTTGAGAGAAAAAATAATCAGACTTCAAGAACTGAACTGACTGGTGGGGCAATACGTAGGGAGATACGAAAACGATGCTACTCTGACACCAACGACGTTCTCGGAAACTTGACAGCTCGCGCTCAGGAGCAGTGATGGACACCTGAGCTCCCACCCCGTTCGGTCTGCGCTGAAAGCGGCCTCCTGTCCTGCAGCAGGGGGTTCTGCCTGATGCCGAGCAGCGGCAAGTGCCCAAGGCCCAGACCTAATCTCATCTGCAGCTATGTAAATCGACAGGAGCTACATCCACTTCAATGGAAGCCCTCTGGATTTACGCCAGAGCAACTGAAATTAGAAGCTTGCCCTAAGTGGGCGGGAGCTCATTATAAGACTAAATAAGGAGTGAGTCATTTTCAGAATTTTAAACTGAAAGGCGCTGCATTTGGCTGACCTCCTTTTTTTCCACACTGACGGCTTATTAGATTACAGCAGATAAGAACCGTGCTTTCTTACTGGTTTTTCATGGTGAGTGTCTGTGTCACTGACAGAGGTGGAAACACTGGTTTAAAAAGAAAAAATCGAAAGCCATATGTTTAAATAGCATAGTGTTTTTAACTGGGAGTTAATTTTGATATCTGAGGAGACAAACGGTGGCTCAATTTACTTGTAAGTGTTCCCATTTAATCCGGAATACATCAAGGACCAAGTGACCTGAGAAGAGCCGGGCATGAAGAGACAGGAAATCTCTTAGTGGACTGCAAGAAGCTGGTCGCTGCTTGGAGGAATGATTGCCAGTCTTAATTATCAAGTTTGATAATTAATTCTTGTTAATACCACTATTAGTAAGACACTTGACTAAAAAAAGAAAGAAAAACCAGAGATGAACACAGAAGAGCCACCTACCCTGCCCAGCTCCAAAGTCCCATTCTGACTTCTGCTCTGGTCTCCCAGGTCAAAAATCCTTTCATCTTCATCTTGCAACCCTTTCAAGGAGACTTTTAGGCTCCTACTGCCCAGGTATTTTAAAAAGACGACTCTCACTGATGAGATTAGGCTTGAGAGTGAGACAGCCCCCTAAATCACTTTTGGCCTTGTATCACTTGGCAAAGCAGACACGAAAATTTCCAGGCAGAAAAGGTCCCTGGGGTGACGATTCTGAGGTCACTTAATTTGAGATTCCAGATCTTCTAAACCTTGTAATGTTTGGTTGAATACTCATTCACCCAGAGTGAGATTGTATTCAAAGTAGTGGCAAATGGAAGAAGTAATTACAGCTGTACCACAAATGAAAACACTAAAGGAACATGAAGGAAGAGGTAAAGGCCAGAAAATTTCTCTTCATCAGATTGGAAGGATGAGAGAACAGGGTATATAAAGTTTGGTGGATATTCTGAACCTTCCAGTACCTTTTTATACTAAGTCTTGAAATCAATCATGATATAGAAAGCTATTGAATGGGATTCCTCTGTGTCAAGGGCCCATTTCCTGCAGTAATGATTGACATAACCTGATATTGGCTCTGAGGTGATTGTAACCCATAGCAATCTGGGGAGGCACTAAGGACTATGGGATTGTTCTCATTCGCTCTTACGACCACAACGCTAAACACCAGTTACATCTGGCATAAGCTACCTTTTCACAGACACCCTAAACAGAGATCAAAGACTGATCTGAAGACCTGAAGGCCTAGTTCCAGTCATTTAGCTCAAAGTTTAGAAGGCAAGTTGATTATGATCTAGAAGGACCTGCATGGGATGATATTTCTGATACTCAACAAAGAAAAGCAGAAAACACCCTGCGAGGCCCAATATATATAGATTAGAAGTAAATGCAGTTTGTTATCATGATATAACAGGACGGGACACCCACCTGGAATGTCATCTCTGCTGAACCGGAAGGTTGAGGGCCACCTCTGAGGTTACTGAGTGGCACCCATGGGTGTGCTTTTATTGCTCCTGCAAGGGCAGCCCAAGGGTCCCCAGGGAGAGCACACAACCGCCCTCACGCACGGCTCGGTGCTCTCCGAGGGGCAGGCACATCCCTGGCTGTACGGGCAGGGGAGCACTGCAGGCAGCCCCTGCGCAGGCTGACCCAGCTGCCTGCAAAGACATTGCAGACGCCAAGAGTAGACCCCAGGACAAGGCACGGGCCAGGAGGATTTTCTCGGCCATGAAGGAATTGCCCTAACACCGTGCTGAGCTTCCTCATGGCAACTTTGGGATTTGCCTTTAGAGGACATTTCAGTCAGCTCCTAAAGCACCCAAAGGTGGGTGGTTTAGGAGTCTCCTCCTGGTTTCTATATATAACCGATGGTGCAAGCAGCGCCAACACCCGCCGCTGGGGAAGAGGGAGTGGTAGGTGGGGAGAGCCATTTCTTGGAGGTTTGGATTCCTTACAGCTGGCACTTTCCAGTGAGCCCAGGGCTTTATGGGGCGCACGGCACACGTGAAGGGGGGCGACTGCATCTCAAATCCCCAGACCTTCATGGGTGTGCCCACCTCTGCCGGGGCCATGAGGCTGCTCCAGAATGATGCCTGGATTTCTCCAAGTTATCGCTAGATTTCACCAAGGTATTGGGCAGCATCACAGAGGGATCTCAGCCCTCTGCTCTTTCCCCAGTCTCCTTTCTACTAATTCCATCACACCGATGTAGAGGCAGCATTTTCCTCCTCTGCCAAAGCGGGTGGGGGCTCCTCTTTTTTTGCAGCTTATAACTCCACAGTGTTCTACCTCTTGCTGTAAATGGGAAATTGCCTTTGATTGGGAATTACACAGAAGCCAACATGCTTCACGTCTCTTCTGCCTATAACATCTGAAGTGCCTCATTCCTTTGATCTTGGCAACAGGTCCCAGAAAACCATAAAAACGCGGCCCCGCTCCTCCCGCAGCCACGCACAGCAGCGCTCCTGCCCCAGCAGAGGCGTTGCGCTTGGAGCCCGGGGCACTGCACGCCAGCCACCTGCATCCCGGGGGACATCTTGGTCCTTCCTGCGGTGGCTCAGCCCCAGCAAGGTTCTGGCTGGGCACATCACAGCCTGGGCGGGCACGTTGGCTCGGCCGCCCGGCTCAGCCCCCGCTGAGGAACCTGCAGAACTTGCTCGGCTGCCGAGGAGCGGCTTGAGACAAACTTTTTACCTCGTGGCATTGCTGCTTTTGATTGGGGTTGGTTTTGTGAGCGAGCTTTGCTGCTGACTAATAGCCTTGGGCAATTGGCAGGGGAAATGAGACCTCGCTGAATGGCAAGGTACCGCGGACCGAAATGACAAGATTATACTAGTAGTTCATTAAAGCAGATGAGAGAGATTAGAGTGCTTGTTACTATGATAAAGCAAAATTGCATGTGTATGAAACATGCCTAGACAGAGCTTTTAAAAAACCCTAACATCACAAAATGCTACCTTTTCAACTAAAAAAAAAGAAAAGCCTGTGCTGGTAGACATAGAATTTTGCCAAAGGAGGAGATTTTGGTATGAAATACACCTGGAAAATAAGACAAATTATAGAAGACAGCATTTCTCCTCCAGTTTGTGCTTTCTCTCCTATAAAATCCCCTGGATGGGACAAGCAACCAGATCTGCCCTCTCCCCTTTATTTTTTGAGAACCTATGTGTTATTTCAAAGAGAAGCAGTGGGCTCCACTGTAAGTGGAACGAAACATGAGGGAATACTTTCAGTCACCCCTTCCACCATGGTCACTCCAGCCCAACCCCTAAGTGGTTCCTCCAGTCTTTGTGCTCTTGCTCCCACTTCCATCCTCCATTGGCATCTCTATTCCCTCCTGCAATAGGAGGTGGAAGTGCTGCTAAGGAAAGAACACATCGCTCGAGTGCTAATGTGTGGGATACCAGCTTAGTGAGCCATCCGTTAGAAAGGGTCAGGAGCTGACATAAATTAGCAAAAACACCTTATAGTACTGCAAAATATCCTGTTGTCTCAGCTTAGAAGAAAAGCAGGTGTCAAACATCATGGCAAACGCAACCATTTCCCAGTAGGCAGATACATCCAGTGACCACTCCTTGGGGCTGAAAATCCCAGCCTGAGGTTTTGAACTTTCCTTGTTATGGTACAACCTGGATTAAAATTCTTCTGGAGTTTAGGGGGCTTGAAAACTTGGCTCAAACCTGTATCTGATCTTTGTGATATAAACCATCCTTCTTTTAGCACGAGGCAAATGGTAAGGCACAACCAATGCTTTGGGGAAGTTTGAACCGAGACTTGATTTCAGATCTGAACTTTGTCATTCAGGCCTATCTCTTCCCTTTCTTCTTTTCCTTTGTGTTAGCAATACGCACTGACTTTGTAGATCAATGCAGAAGGCTGTAAATGATGCATGAAATGAAAAATCCCTGTCCAGCCAGCGCACAGAGAGAATACAGACAGTGCTATACTGTCATTGCTGTGGTATTTGCTGCAATATTCACAGCTAGAAAAGCCCACTAAGTCCCAGAACAATGCTGGACTATTTTAAAGTCTCAAGCTCTTTTTGGAGGGAGGGGAAAGAGGAAGGGAGAAATTAACTCCCCCTTCCACCCACCTTCTTTCTTCCTTTGTTTCGGAGAGAGTTTTCACAAGAGCAAACCCTGCCCTCCCATATGAATCTTTCATTATTCCCCACCCCCCAAAAAAATTCCTTCCCATTCTCAGACGGGGGCAGCGGGAGAGGAGAAGAGGAAAATAAAGAGATCATATCAAATAAACAAATGCTTTCATCGAGCCAGCTCAGAATGAATCATCAACTAAGCTGCACTGAGACTGGGATTTGCCTCTCTCCAGCAAAATACTCCTTGGCCCAGGCAGTGGCCGTGGACCACCAGCTGGGAAGCCCCACCAGCCGGTCCCAGCTCCTCGTCCTCGAGCACAAAGGAGGACAGCGGTCCTCAGAGGTGCTTGAGCTCTTCCCAAGCGTGCTCGGCCCATTCCTTGCACTTCTAATGCCCTGCGCCGGCACTAGGGATGATGAGTGCTTGGCAGCACTATTCTTCATATGGAACATTAAGCTGAGGTCTTGCACACTCCTGAACATTAAACATCCCATGATAGTCATGAAGAAGAGCTACGGGTTTTATTAACCTCAGTGTCCTGGACACATTGCACTAGGAAAGTCATCATTAACCTACCTTAAGAATACAGGCAGGGGCCCTCTTTGCAAACTATGCTCAAAGAGCTACAACCCTATGAAATGCCTTTAATAATTTAAAGCAACTACCAAACGTTGCTATAAAGGATATAACCTCACCTCGAGGAAGAAAATCTGTAAAGACTTTGACACAGTAAAGTGCTCACAGTGTTCAGGTCCAAACCTTGATTTTTTTTTTTTTTTTGCTAGCCAATGCTTAACCATTGCACCCAAACGCTAACTCTTCCCTTCTCCCCCCCCCCGCCAAAAGGTGGTTCATCTGGACTTTCAGCTATTTCTAAGATATCTCTTGCATCTCAAACTGGGGTATAAACCATTAACAACACTTCAGCACATGTTGAGAACTCTTCTGGGAAGGCTTAGGACCAAATAGATAATCCCCCACAAAATATATATAATTCTTTTGTGTTAGAATTATATGACTAATTATAGAATCGCTTTTGCGTTAGACAAGGATTTTTCTTTCTTCTTTTTACATAAAAAAGAAAGGAGAAATTAGGTTTATTTGTTTGCGCCATATTAATTTAAATACAACCTGATTTAACCCAGCGACAAATAATACTTGAGTGATAATGGATTTCATTTGACAAATGTTACAAAGTCACTCTTACATTGGCTGATGTATTTATAATTTGTGCCTCTAACAGCAAACTCCAATTTGCTGTCAGTGCACAGGGAAAATAAAATTACTGGAGGAAGTGGAAGAAGGGGAAAATGAGAGGCTCGTGCGCTACCAGGACTCCAATACCTCTGCTCAGTATTGCTTTATTTGTGAACCAGCTTCTGCAAAAAAAAAAAAAAAAAAAAAAAAAAATTCAAGAATAACCAGTTAGTTGAGTGCAAAGGCTTTGCCTGGGATATAGTCAGGAGGCACCCCGCACCTCAGCACGGGGATTTGCATGCCCAGCACACTCGGCTCCCGAGGACGATGGCTTCTCCCCAGGCGCAGGGTGCACGTCCCAGGGCACCCACAGCTGCGTGCAGAAGCAAAGCTTTGCCCCCACGGCCCCCCTCCACCAAGTTCTGCAGGTGTGCACCCTCCAATTTTCCTACTCATTCTCCCTTTGTTGCAAAAAAGTGTATTAAAAAGTTATTTTTGGCACCGAAGTCAGCAACTGTGACTGAACAGATAAAGGGAGCAGAACTGATGAGTAAGGAGGTCCCATTTGCGGAGACTTTTCCCCCCCTCCCAGAAGCACATCATACTTTCAAGGGCCATATTATTGTCTTTCCTTTCTCCTGCAGTGAACGCCGAGGGTCTAACGCTCAGTGGTCACACGCAGGCACCAGCCGGCCAGGGAGGCACTTCTTACCCCTGAGCTTCAAACAGCAGCCACAGCCCAGTGAGACCAGTGCTACAGCTACAGATCCCATGGACATCAGCGGGAGTCAGACACTGAGAAAGCAAACCTGGTTTCCGCCAACCTCCTTAAAATTTGTCCTGCCGGGGGCACACCAAGGCAGAATTTGCCTTTTCCTCTTTTGCAAAGTGCAAAGGGGGGATGTTTGTATTTACCAAGAGGAGGAGGTAACTTTTTTCCACTCTCCTGCATTAATTTACTGTTGCCCAGAGTGGAAGGGGGCATCTGTGTTTTCTTACAGCAGCAAAGCATCCTCTGAACTCAGGGATGCAGGAGGGAAACCCGTGCCGGCAGCTGAGCTCTGGCCACTTCAACAGGTTATTTCACCCCTCATCTGCACAGCCAGATGCAGCAGCACGGTGGTTCCCGACAACCTGAGAGCAAAGCAGACTGCCTGCCTCTCTGGGCTCGGGGGGTGGACGCTAGGAAGAACAGAAGACGGCTGCCCGCAAACCCCATTTTCCATCCCTGCCTCGCCAGATCCCAGCGCTTCAGGCAGCACCCGGCGCCTGTCGCGGGACCGACGGGGAGGGTCCCTTCACAGACACTAGGGAAAGGCGGTGCGAGCCCTCCGTGCAGGCAGGCACAACATCCCCTTCTGTGATAAAGCAGCAATGTTTCAGGCTGGAAGTGTTAGCACTTTGAAATGGTAAATCACAGAGTGCCTCTCTTAAAGCCTTACCCCACAGAGAATTATTGTAAAGTGCCGGCTGCTATTTACATTCATTTTTTTTTGCGGATGGAGTCACAAAGGGAAGAGAATGACAATAAAAGCAGAGATACATCATAGGGGAAAAAAAATCCCAACCTCGACCACTACATGCAAATGCAGAGCAAAGCCTGGCGACTTCACATGGGTTTCACTTGCTGTCTCTGAAACCCTTTGGTTCCATCCATGAGCAGAGAGATCTAACAGCTTGGCATGATTATTAGACAATAAGACTCCTTCCTGTGTCTCCTTTAATTTGCCTTGATAGATATGCAAGCCAGAGGAGGAGAAAGCTAAGCAGGACTCTCTTATTGACAGAAGACAATTTCCAGACCATAAGCCAGTTGCCTTTCTTTTAAGCTGCCTGGGAGAAAACCGCTTACGCCGGGTACGGAAGCAGGAGGAGGGATGCTGGGAGGGGAGATGCGTGAAACGGGGAAGTACTTGAAGGTCTCCTTATGGTCTGTCACGCTGTTGTCCTGTTGCAACTGATGCAAAGGAGAAGTTACAAATGACGGTGCTTTTTAATTAGTGCACGGGGAATTCTCACCGTGCAATAGACATGTCAATGTAACACTAAGGAGGTATGAAAGAAAAGAAAAAAGGGAAAAGTGACACCACCAGCAGCCCCAGCCTTCCCGGGCCACAGCTTCAACTTCAGGCACTGTAAAGAGTGGGAGAAGTTTTTCAACTGAATTTTTTCTTTTTCCAGGGGCTGTTGCTCACATCTGGTAAAGCTGTCCCTGGGCTACCGCCATATATAAGGACACAAGGTTTTATGACTTAATGTCTGTAAGATTTATGGAGATGATCTATGATCAGCAATTTTTCTTATTCTTATATCCTGAGCAAACACACAGAGGACCGTTCCCTGCATAACAGGAAAGTGTAAAACAACGCGGTCTCAGCGCAGCAGGTCTGCTGGTGCAAACACCAAGCTTGGGGACTGCGGTGGCAGCAGGGATGGACCAAGGCACACAGGGAGCTTCTTGGTTTCCATTCCCTTGGATCCCATTGCCTTCCCAAGATGAACAAGGGGCAAGAAGATAAGCCAGAAATTAAAGGATTAGGATGAGCTACTCCAGCTTTTTTATGATATGTTAATGAGAACTATATTATCTGCATTTCTTAAGTTAAATTCTGGAGCATCAGCAGTGTTTCTCCAGGAAACACATAAGCTTTGGTGCTAACAAAAAGCCCAACAAATCCAGGTGGCTTCTCCACGCTCCTGGGGGAATCACTGCAGGTGTGTGGGGGGAGCAGGGCTCCCCAACCCATGGCTCTGGGGCTCTGGCAGAGGCCCCAGGAGATAGCCCTGCCCAAGCCTTTGTGCATTTTAAAGGAAGGAAACTGCTTATCACAATGTTTCACTGATATGCTGCTCTGGCTTTCGGTGTCACAAGCCTTCACCTTTCACTTACATTGGGACCGGCACGAATAAGGAGATTTAGTGAAAACAATAAACAAGAGGAAGTGAAAAATCTGCCAAGAGTTTTGGTTTGGCTACAGCCATCGGTGTTGTCTTTGACAGGTAGTTTGGCTATTAACGAAGGACAAGGCCTCGTCAATGTTAGCAGGGCATCACAGGAAGAAAATAGCCCTTCTCCAAAGATTGCTGTGATTGCTACTGTGCTCGGCACCTCTGTGCTCGCCATCTCCCACCCCCCTGACATCTTCCTCCACACACACATTTCCTTTGCTATCGGCAATATTTTGCCTTACAGGGAAAAAATAGTTCCTCTCTACCACACCCTGTTCTCTCAACCCCAACTCTCAATGTCAACTCATACCATCCACCTCCTTGGGACAGGACGATTAGAGCTAACAAACACAAGTGGTAATAAGAATAATAACTAATTATCAGACTCTTGCAAAGTAAAAAAAATAAGCCTTAAGTCCATAATCTCCACAGAAGAAAGCACTGCACTGGTAAAGTGCTGAAAGCATTGGTGTTCCACCCATCATTAACACAATGTTGAAATCAATGGCCCAGTTGAGCTGTAACTTTGTAGTGTCATCATTCACAGGCATAAGGGCCAGATCCTTCTGCAAGTGCCACTGAAACCAGTACTGATTTACACCCAATGACAGCCTGCCCCCTGACTTATGCACCTGAACAACTATTTATTTTAAAAGATCATGTTAAATGCACTTCCCTTGTGTACAAACAAATCAACTCATTTGACAGGTATAATCAATTCTTTGCAATCCAAACATGTTTGCTCCTTTCCCCCCCCAAAATGCAAATGACACCATTAAAAAGAAAAGTTAAAAAGTACAGGGACCTGTAGAGATACCAAAAGAAAGGTATTAGTCCAGTAATGTACCTGCAGGTTTGGAAAACAGTCTAGCACTGTGTGATCATTTTGACAGAGGCACTTGAAAGAAATCAATAAAATTGATCATTCAGCTGCACCTTTTATAGATGTGGATCAGAGTTCTGGGATGGCTAACAGCGTTATTTTACATAAAAATGTGCAAAACAATACAAAATGGCACAAGGGGACACAGAGTCCACTTTGCAAGTCGGGGTGGAAGAGAGCCTACTCTAAGCAGCAGCATCGTCCAGCCAGCCGTAGGAGCGCGGCACCGCAGCGAGCTTCCCCGCAGAAAGAAATGGGCAATGAAATGGAGACTTCTCCTGCCAGAGGAGCTCTCAGCATAAAAGGCTGCGTCAAGCCCTGGCGGTAAAAATCCTGGGTGGAAGTCTTAAACTTGCCAGCCAGGAGATGAAGAGAAAAGTCAAGGTTTGGACCCTTTAATAACAGTAGGAATTGGTACCCTAATTCTCAGAGGAGGCTCTTTCAGGAAAGAGTTCTCAACCTAATCTTTGTTGAAACCACAGTGTTTAGCTGATATAAATTGGTGCACTGAATTCAAGACGAGTTAAGCCACCTTGCACCCATTGAGGATCTTACCCACCTTTTTTCATATTGTATTTTATCTTTAGTGGCTTAAGGCAGAGATTGTGCCACACAACATCCCCACTTCTGGACCTTGCAAAATGATGCAGTTTCTGGGCAACTTTTCAAGTTCTCCTTAGTCAGACCTAAATTCAGATGGCAGTATTTTAGCAGTTATGATTTCCACAGTCACACACAGTGCCTCAACTTCTGTTTCCTCCTGGATCTGCAAAACAGAGGTGTTTGGATGAAAAAGAGTCAGAGAAACTCAGAGAAGTACCAACCGTGTAACCTACTACGCAGGACAGTCACAAGTAGTCCCTCCATCACGTCTGCTTACTCTCTCTCATCACAATACAACACAGTAATTCCTCTGTTAATATGCATCTGTTTTCTCCTCTGCCAGTCACTATATCATGCAGTACATGGGCTCCCCACTCTTTATCAGCATTGCTGACTATACGTTTGCCATCTACAACGGTAACATTTAATACAGCGATGCCCCGTTCTAATACTATGAAAGATTGTATCTGAACAGAAAATGTGCATTTGAAGTGCGGCTCACTTCATTCACTCTTGGTAACTACCTACTACAATTATCAGGAAATGAAAAATACGCACTTCACAGCCTTCTCTTTTCACATGTTAAGAAACATATAAAGATCGGCACAAACACTACAGGATCACTCATGCACGAGGCAATGCTTTGCACTGTTTCCATGCTATATTACTAAACAGACAAAAGTCTGGGGCTCTACAAATGTAGAAGAGAATTTCTAATAATCACACATTGTGCATATGTGTCCACAAACCCTTTCAGAGCAAACTGAGTGAACATAAAATCTATAACAGTAATAGACTATCTTTACATTATGGCAGAGTTCTGGAAAGTTTGAAGCAGATACTGTCACCAAGTTGCCATTTAAAAGGCATTAAATGCAGAAAAATAAGAAAAATTATTATCTCTGCTATCGATTCTTTTGTAATGAAAAAAATTATTACTGTGGGAGTCAATGTATTTACAAGTGTTCACGGGGTACTATAGGGTATATATACAATGACCCCCAAAGTGGGAGTGCAGATGTGAAAAGGGGAGTGTAATACAGAATTATAAGAGGGGACCATAAATAACACAGTGTAATAACCAGGGAGACATTATTTTAGGGAGTCTATATATAACCCTAGTTGCCCCCCCTCCCTCTCACAATGTTTTTAACATTGCTTTGACTTCAGCCTTCCTGGATAGACATTTAAACAGGAAAGGCTTCAGGTTTATTAAGTAGAAGTATTGAAATTGGCAAAATACCTGATTTGGTTCACGTTATGTGGTTTATAACATTGTTAAGCTTCATTAGGATGCTGCAGCACCCGAATAAATGAAGACATATTTATTATTTCATAGGCTGCCACCCATTAAAACTAATACTTCCTCTGCTAAGAGGTGCAGACAGCAGAACCCATGATGCTCAGCATTTCTGCCGTAGGTATTGTGTGAAACAGCTGGACACCAGACTCATGTACTTCAGCTTACAGTCATCAGATTCCTGGAAAGATCTCCATTTTACACAGAAAATGAGAAAAACACACCAAAGCAGCAAGCTGGATCAGGCTTGAATTTACACTGGTGTAAATTAAAATAACACTGAGGCGAAGGGAATCCCTTCAGCACAAAGCTGGTGCAGGACCCAGCTCAGCCCGAGTGCTGTTCATGCCACGGGAAAGATGCTCACATGGGCTCTGTGCCAGAGATCCCTCACCACAAGTGTAACACCGTTCTGCAAACCCGGTCACGGTACAAAGCAGTTCAGTCGTCTCCATCCTCTTACAGCAAAAGAAACAGCCTAAAATTGACCTTACCCAACAGTCCCTTGGCAGAAAGCATACATGAACCTGGCCACCGCTGCTGCTCTGGAGACCTCCTTCCCTGCCGGCCATGACACCTGCTTTGGGAACATCTGCCTTGCCTTTCTAGCCATGCTAAATCTGTCTTGGTATGTCATACAAGACTGGAAATCAACCAAACTTTCTTACCAAGTCACCTTCCCCCGATTTGCATTTGGGACCTTTCTCTAAAAACAGCAAGCGAGCAAGTTTCAAGTGCGTCAGACCGTTGGCTTTGGGACTCCCCTAGCCTCTTACCTTAGAGGTCTGATTCACGATGACGTCTGTCCTTCCTGAGCTGACTGTGCTGGGAAGCTGCTGAGCCCAGACCTCCAGAGGAGCCCCACAGCTCCCTTCTCCCATCACCCCTAATGGGTGCTGAGCACACCCCGGACCTCCCCATCTCCGACAGAGTGGGACTGCAGATTTCTAGTGTTCATACAACAGCAAAACCCAGAAGTAATCCTGTCCTGGTTGCCAGCAGGGAACCGCAAAGGTCTCCCAAGCGTTCAGGCTGATGAGACAGATGAAGAGTGGGTTATGTGCCAAGGCTCGGCTCTGTCACCCAAACACAAGAAACCTCGTGTGTGCCAAAATCAGGCTTATATAAGGACGGCATCAATAGGCATGAACATACCTCCCTACAGGGAGCGGGTGGAGAAGAGGCAGCCCCTGCACCCAACCGCCTCACCCACTCACACCGATTCCCTGCTTTACTCTTACACTTGCTTAATTGATGCCAAGTGTGATCAATTTATGTTGGATGTTAGCTGAATGCAGACTTCAACCAGACTAGCAGCAAATCCCGCTCTAATCTGCAGTGACTTGAATTTTCTCTATTCACTGGTCTTTTCCGGCCTGCTACAGGAAAAATGTGGCCTTGCCTCAACTGACTTAAATTTAAGACCATTGACATATTATAAACTCAATAAAAATCTTGCTAAAAAAAGGTATATTGTACTCCTTCTCCTTAGACATGGTAGGGAGGAAAATGGGTATGGACTCCTTCTATGGCTTTTAGTTAATTCGCTATCAATGCCCAGCTGCTTTAGAGTAAATACAGGAACAGGGTGTCATATGGGTATCCTGAAGAAAAAGAAGAGAGGTTTCCTATTTCTTTGTTAGCCAGCAAAGATGGTATGCATGTTATCCAAAGATAATACAGGGGAAGAAATCAATTCTCTGTGTTGTTACACATCCTTGCGTGCAAATGTAAACTTGGGGAAAAAGGAAAAAAAAAAAAAAAAAAGAAGTGCATTTCTATTATGCTGAGGTCATATGAAATCATGAGTGCAGGCTGATATGATCATCAGAAAAAAAATAATTAAATAAGGCAAGAGGAAAAGCGCATCAACTAGAAGTTTTGGTGGGTGAAGGAGCGAGGAGTTTGCTCCGTTCAGCCCTGGGAGAGCCAGGATCTTTGGGGATGAAGCGCACGTTGCGTGCGGTGGATTTTAGTTACACTTTGTGGTTTGAGCATAAAACCCGCCGATGCTCCTCACCGCCCCGCTCGCGCCCAGCCGAGCCTGAACCGGGCGAGCGGTGCGCTGGGAACCCTCGGTGACACCAGGGCGAGGAATACATCGCCACCGCAGCTCCGGCGTCAGACGGCTCCCTCGCAAAGGAAATTCGGCTTATTATATAACGAGTCAACGCAAATATCATTATCGCTGCCCTGATACCTGCTGGCAAAGGCAGGGCTGCGATACGGCTGCTGGCCCGAACGCAAGCGCCCCGGGTAATCGATGGAGCGGCGCGCTCGCGGGCTGCCTCGCTCGGCGCTGCCGCCCCGCGGGGGTCCCGCGTTTCCAGGCCTTTCGCAGGAGGCATCCTCTCTGAAGAGAGACTCCCTTCCTGACGCAACAAGATTAAGCAATTTGCTTTTAATTAGTACTGCAGTCATTTCCAAACTAAGCAGTGGAAAGAATAGAAAGCAGACTGTCTCTTTAAAGTTTAAGTGGATTCAGTGCACACAGTGAATTTAGAGCCTGCTGTTGGAAAAGTTCAGCTTTCTGTCACCGGTACTGTGCTCTCTGCTAATTTTTACAAGAGTTCAAGTTGTATGCACCAGTTAGCAGAGACATTGCAGGGGGTAAAATGAGAATAGAAAGCGTGACCCCTTGCTGCCTCTGTTTATAGTGCCTAAATTATATCCAGACAATGCTCCGGGTCCCCTCCCTTGCTCTGCCAGGGCCCTGTGCGCAAAGCCCATGTGCTGTTCCCCTCTGCTGCCGCCCGAGAAAAGGGGGCCCTTGGCATTTTGGCATTTGTGAGCAGCCGCCCAGAAAGCCCCTGCAAAGAGCCGCGGGGAGAGGAGGGGAAGAAAGGTTTGGGGGGGCCGGCGGAGGAGCAGCGCGGCTGCAGCGGGAGAACGTGAAGAGCGGGAACCCCCAAGGGAATTAGGGATCCCGCAAGCGGACCCCTCACTTTCTCCATCCTGTACGTCCAGGAGCGGTCCAGCGCAGCATGCCGCCGGGCGCTCCCAGCTCCCCGACCCCACGCTGCGTGCTGGTGTGCACTGGGAGGAGGGAGGGAGGGAGGGAGGGAGGGAGGAGCTGCAGCTTCATCTGCAAAGCAGCTAACATATATGAATAATTGAATATCAAAAGAAAAAACCCTTCCTAGCCAGGAGATGTACTTTTGGCCACTGTTTTTCACTCCAAAGAACCCCAGTGATGAACAGTTATCCTTCAGTCTCTAAAGAGATGGCATAAATACCCACTCCTTTGTCCCTGGCTCGTCTCTCCTGCAAGCTCCCTGCAATGCTAGCATCGCTCCTTTCCAAACGTGCCCTAGCAAGAACCCTTCAAACAGAGTGGAAGAAACCACTCCAAAAATAACAGTCCATTCAGGCTTCTGCTCCCTCTGTCCCTCTGCCAGGCTCCGTCCTTCCTCTGGGCAGCAAAGCGTGCGTGCACGCAGGAGCCACGAGGCTCTTTGTGGGGCTCCCATCAGCCTGCTGAACCTATGGCTTCTGTGGCCCAAGCGAACACACCAAGAAAATGGGATTTTTCTGCACATTTCTCAACGATGGCGGGGGGGAAATCCCCATGACCAGGACTGGTGCTGTCTGGATGATTAGTATCTGGCATTCCTCTACCTTCAGCCACAGCTGGTTTAGATTTGAGCTACTGGTTCATTTAGATTTATGCTTCTGGTTCAATAAACAAACACAGTACATAGTCCATCATGCTAACTGCATAATAAAGCTGCTTACCTACTTCCAAACAAGTAGCTTTTATTCATCTGTTCCTTTCATTCCCCTCTTTCCCTCTTTTCTCCCCCCCATCAAACCCAAGAACAGCATTTGCTGTCTTTCCAAAACCGGACCCTATCAAAGATCAGATAATGTCTGAAGTCTCTCCCACAGCCCTTCAAACCATGGTTTGCTACAGAATATTTCCAGAAGTTGTCTGAGACATTACTGCAAATACTTCATCTTCTCAAAGGGAGGCAGGTTATAGTTCTACCCTGGCGCTCTCCATGAAAAACCCAGCTCTGAGCAAAGCCCCAGACTTCTTCCCCAGCTGCTCAGCCTTTGTGAAGGGCCGTCCGAGCTGGGGTTCGTGGGGGCTTTCAGGATCACTGGGGCACAACCAGAGGCCGGTTTCTTCCCACTTCCACTTGTTGGAAGGAATTACCATGAGGCTGGGAAACAGTTAACCTGCACACAAACCTTGATTCCAAGACGCGCCCGTTGTCTGCCAGCACCATCCACAAAGTCGCCGCTTTCATCCAGAACGAAAAACACCCTGGGATTTTTGCAAAATCCTTTTAAGTTGTTCTAATGGTAACAGCTCTGAATCTGGTGAACTGCTTTGTTATCAATGCCGTGCAAATTGTTCATCTATTTCTCTCCTACAGTGCTTGCCTCCACTCACTCGCCTCTCTAATAAATTCATTTGACCGCAAAGGGTGCTTTATGACTCTTGTTTAAAACAGCTTCCTAATGATGCTTGACAACATCTCCTGCCTTTGAAAGAGCCTCGCTATGCAAGGCTCTAATCCCACAAAAGGAGGGATTCTTGTTAACCTGTGCCTCCGTCCTTTCTGTTGAGTCACCACCTTTAATGAAGCACTGAAGGGGAACCAAAACGCAGCTGGGAAATTATGGCTTTACATGATCGTCTCTTGCTACAAGAGAGTTACTGCCCAAGCCTTAATCCCGTGACTCAGCCCTCTCCTTGGACCCCCTTTAATTGTCAGAACCTGAGGAAATCCGGCCGAGGTAAATAACACTTCAGCAGCAACAGAATGGATTCACTTTAGGCAATGAATTTTTAATGAGCTGAGACTGCAGAGGGAATGCAGGGCCGAGATCTGTGCTGCTTATCTGATGGGGAAGGTCAGGGTCTGAACGGAGGGAGGGCATGGATGAGAGAACAGATCTGACAGGGCTCTTCAGCTGAGGTTTCAGCTTGTCACAGCCTGGCATACCTTAACGTATTAGGACCTTCTCTTCAAAGGAGCAACTTACACATGCCCGTGCTAACAGAAACGGCACAATATTTTCCCCTGGTAAAGGCAACCCAAGGGTTGTACTCTCGCTTTCC
Source organism: Mycteria americana (assembly GCF_035582795.1). NCBI lineage: Eukaryota > Metazoa > Chordata > Aves > Ciconiiformes > Ciconiidae > Mycteria > Mycteria americana. The sequence goes on from NC_134372.1 coordinate 43,557,056, forward strand.
AAAAAAATAAAAAAATAAAAAGCATACAGAGGGAAAAAAAAAGAAACCAAACCGAGAAAGATCCATGCAGACGGGTCATGCTCTTCACGGAAAATCAGGTAACTCTACAGACAACCTGCAAACAGAAACACGCGTAAGACTCTGAGCAGCCCATTAGCATAATATCACTTATTAATTAGGTCAGCAGGCCCAGCTGAAGTCCTCACCAACATAACCATCAACACTAACTGGCTCAATAAATCTCAGCCATGGGGACTTCTATTTACTAAGAGTTTGGACTCCATACAACCACCCTGCAGCACGGGTCTACCCACCAATGGGTGACATTGGCCAAGAGCAACACCTATCCCTGACTGATCCCAGGCACTTTTTCTGTCTCAGAAAACTCAAAAAAGGACTAAAACATGTCTGACTCCAGGCATGGGTTGACACTGCTGCAACTCAAAGCTCTCAAGCCTGGCAGCTCCTATCTCAGCCTGGTCCAGCAGGGTTTGTGGGTGGCCCACCTGGGCTCAGCCCACCCAGCACGTCCTCACCCCTGTCGCCTGCAATCCCCACGCCCCAGGCAAGCACTGTTGGGTGGCCACAGAGCCAAATGTTCTACTTCTGCCAACAAGCTCCTCTCCAGCAGAGCATGGAGCAGGTAGGCAGGGTAACAGCAATGTCCCAGGAGTTAATCTGCACCTCCAAGAAAACCTGCAGCTTAGGCATGGACCGTAACAGCGAACTTTTGAGCCAGAGCTGTGACTCCTAAGCAACCTTGGGTCAGATCAGCACTTCTGAAATTTCCTCAAAGCAATGAACGTTGACAGAGAGTTGGTTTCTTGCACACTTTAAATTTTTTTGGGGCTTGTCAGTAACAAAAAACCCCAGAATATTTCTGCCCTAGGATCCAGTCTTTTTCATTTGCTGGCATTTCTGTTTCTTATGGAAAAAGGAAGACAGCGTTTTCTGGGGAAAGACTTTTTGTGCGTATGTGGAAAAAAATAAACAAAAATATTCAGCAGAACGTATCTGAGCAGTGCAAGCCTGTATGAGAAATTACTGGAGTAAAACTGCTGGGTGAGGCTGGTCACACTGCTGCATGCAGGAGGAAAGGAAAATTGATTGACAGTCATTCCAAAACATCCCCCCAGCTTGTCATCTCCCTGATATTTTGATCCGTATAACGTGGGAAGGGGCTTGCTCTCACTCCGGGCTGCATGCCCTCAGGTGTGTCCACCACATCATGGACCTGCGAAATGTGAACCGGGACAGTAAAAGGACGTACCAGCAGGAGACAGGATAATTTACGGGGAGCCAGGTCAATGCAAATTTATTGTGAGTAATGGACAGTGGAAGAGGGGAAAAAAGGCTCCCATAGGAACAAAGGCAAAAGGGTGCCCGCTCTCTGCTCCTTGCAGACATCCAGGATGCTAATAAAAACCTTGGTGGACAATGAAAAGCAAATACCAGTTCTGGGGAGCAGATTTACCGCAGTGGTGGAACAGGTCAGTGCAGAGGGAAGTGGTTTGATCAGAAAGCCAATGAAATTCAGATGATAATTATGCTCAGTAAGAGGCAAAATAATCCTTTCATTTGCTGGGAGGTTTCAGTCATGCACTTTGACCTTCATCCTGGTGTTTCATTAATAGTTTATATTAACAATTAATGGTTGCTTTCATTGGTGTTCTGTGCAACTCGCATTAGAGTTAATTTTCGAGTTGGATATAATAATATATAAGTCTCATGGGATACTCATATCATGTGACAGCGTATTTATTTCAACCAGGAGCCAGGAGATGAAAATCAGGCCAAACACCAGTCTCAGGCGTTTATTACTTGTGTCCAGTCACCCCGCAGAGAAGTTGGATGTTGCAGTAGCTTTCGCTATAAGGCCCTGATGGAAAGCTGCCCAGACCAAACGAAGTCCCTTGATCGTAAAGATAATTTGCCTTTGGGATGACTTTAGATGCATGGTTAGTCTGGTTTACTGAAGAATCATAAAAAAGAGCCTCTCAGCTTCACTGTGGCGGTTACTTACAGGGTCCACATAGCTACGCTAATTTTGGCTTTGACAGCACTTGCTGGAATAATCCTAAAGAAAGGCCCGACCTAAGGGTCAAAGCTCAGGTTTAGGGTTATATTCACAGTTTGGTCTGCTATGGGGTAGGACCGTGAAGCAATATTACACCCAGAGAGCACTGGAGACCTCAGCGTAGGGCTCTTGCTGTAGTCGTCACATAGAGATTTTTAGTGGGTTTTTTTTTTTTTAATCTGACATGATTTGCTGTTTGTAGCTTGGTTTGGTATAGGTGAGGGACGCTGACTCTGAAGGAGATGTTTTGCTCCTCAGTTTAACGTTGCTGCCGACGTGCCTCCCGCACCGCTGCCTGGCAGGCATGGATCATCTGCTCCGCAAGAGGGGCTGGAGGGCGGGCGGGGGGTGAGGGCTCAGCCTGAAACTCAGCCCTGCAACACTGGTGGGTTTAAAGCAGGCTTTGAATTTGTGGCTAATACTTCCAGATACCACCTTAATATATTTATTTTTAAGTCAGGTACCTATCCTGGTTTAGTTTTAAGGATAGACCTAATGTTGCTCTCCTTATTCCCACGTAAATTTAGACCATTGAAACATTGGGATTATACCATTGTTAAACTTGACACAAAGAGACAATTTGGTCTATAATATTTGGCCTGAAAACTCAGCTAGACCTTTGCTTTAGAAGTAGTTGGGGGAAATGCACGCTGTTTTGTCTAAAAATACAATTTTTTAAAAAATTGTGGGATCAAAGATCAGTTATAATTGAATATACTTCATACCACAGTTTGATCATACGACCATTACTGTGGCAGGAAAATATTAGGCAATTCACTGTGAGAAAGTTTGTGGAGACACTATATATTTGCTCCTATTTAAGGGACAAACTAAGTCTTTAGATTTGGTGGTAGTTAAACTGCGAGGAAATAGGTGTTCAGCCCCCTTGAGTCTTCCCCTGCAAATAGCTCAATTAAGGGACTAATTGCAGTGTAGAGATGTCCCCCACAGGGTTCAAAAATGCCTGTCTGGCATGGTAGTGTCATCCCTGGGAGTTTCCTTCGCCAGAGCCATCATTTCTGGAGAAGACCAGGACAAAACCAGCAGGACCCTGTGCCCCGCGGAGGGTAGCCGGCTCTGCGGGCAGCATCCCTGGGCATCCCTGCCCCACGGCCAGCGAGATGCCCGGCCGCTCGCCCGGCCCCGCTGCTGGCGATGCCGAGCTGAGCTGTGCTGATCCACCTGGCAGTGCCCGCAAGAGGTAATTTTACAGAATAGCAATGAATCAAGTCATCAATCACTGTCACGTCTAGTAGCAGGAGCGTGTGCTCAGAGCCCGGGAAAGCCTGTATATGCTCAGGATTAGGTTGCAAGTAAACTCAGCAGTGCTAAAATGCTTCCCTAAGTACTGGCAAAGTCCCTGCTGAAACGTGTCAGAGTTTGTGCACCGACTCCGGCAGAGCTTAAATCAGGCCCTGCGACTTAAAGTCTGCTGACACTTCAGCGCACAGTTACTGCAAGCAGAAATACTCCTGGCAGCTAAGTTATCCATGTGCATAAGTATGTGCGGGATCAGGGCATAGCTGCATCATCCTTTGTTCCTTTCATTATGCTCGCAATGCTGAATTAAGCCTTCAGCTTTGTCTTTTTCTTGGATACAAGCCTTGTTGTATAGTTACATCACTGTAATAAATGATGAAAGAGAGGACCTGTATAGCAGAAGGAATATGATGGAAATAATTATAACAATAAAATGTTAATTAGTGTCTTTTCTTGAAGAATCTTCTTTCTGATTGCGACACAATTCTGTTGAAGAAGTCAAAAAAGTCAAAAAACCCAGAACTGTTTTTAAATCTTAAGGCTGTATGGACTCGGGAGTGTCTCCTTTTGTGAAAAAGCCTGAAAACATGGCAAGAAAGCTAAACATGCTCTGTCAAAAATTTAAATAGCACGAAGAAGTTTCTGACCAGCCCTAATCACCAGGAAGCAGGGGAAAGAGCATTAGGAGGAACAAAGGTGTGGTTTCATTCTCGTTCTCACACTTGCAGCTCATTTCTACCTCCCTTTGTGCCAACTCTTTCTTTTAAATATATATTAAAAAACTCCACTTTGCTGCCCGAGCACCACTGCAGGTCCCGCTGCCGAGCCCGCTGCTCGCCGCTGGCCGAAGGGTTTTGGTGAGGGAGAGGACACGCCGGCTAACAGCTGGGCATGTGCCTGGCGTGCCTCTCTCCCCCAGCCTCCCTGCAGCCCCGCATAGGGGCTGCCAGATGTGTGCATCTGGGCTGGGTGCGGGGCAGAGCAGGACTGACCTTCCTGGGTCCTCCTCCCGTTTTGCCTCTTCCCTCCTCCCCAGTTCCTCAGCCTGAAGATTAAGAGACTACAATAGAGACTGGAACCCACATTGCTGAAAGCATATATATACATATGGTTGTGTGTCTGTGTGTAACTATATATTTTTTTACACTGCAATTGAGCGAAGCTGCTTGAGAAAGAAATTTCTGCAAATTCAGATTTCCCTGAGCATGTGAACCTGTTGAATACCCTTTTCCGTGCCTCCGTGCAGCTTTAGAAGCACTGGTCTGCAGAGGGAAAGAAAATCCTGCTCCGATATTTGAGTCGTCGCACACAGAGGATTTGAAATTGCACATCTGCCTGTACCATTCGCATTTCATCACCTAGTGCTGGAACAAATAAAACCAAATGAGTAATGATCTGATCCTGTGGTCTCGCTGTTGCTGCTTTGCCAGGAATTATCCTGGTTCAGCGGACACAGTCTTGGGTAGAAGAGGGGAGTCTGTTTTCTTCTCTGCCACTTACCTGCTGCATGGCCTTAGGCAAGTCATTTAACTCTCACTGCCTCCCTTCCTATGCTTAATCCACCACCACTGACTTTCTTTGTAAGAGTTTTGAGACGTGTTAATGGCAAGGGGTATTTTAGTGCTATTCTGAGAGCAGAATGGGCCAGCAACAGTCCCACAGGATTTAAAGTCCCTTTGCAAAAATTATTACACCTTTTTCACCGATCCGTGGCAGTCTGTATGGTGGCTCTCTGCTTTGGGGTGGCTTTCATTCGCAAAGGAAAAAAAATAAAATCACTGACATACTCAGAAGCAAATTGGAGCAATGAGTGCATGTGAGAATACTGCCATTTGCTCATGAGCAAACAGCAGCAAGAAAGAAATAAAAGTCAATATAAGAGGCACTGGTGCCTATTCACTGAGCCCTCGTTTACATACAGCAACTCGTACTCAGGAAATGAGTGTAGCACTTGGAAACAGTGATCTCTGTCAAGCAGAGATGGGTGAGCGCTGTTTCCGATGAAGGCTGATGACTGAGGAAGTCATAAAAGCTATCGGAGAGAGGAAAAGAGGCAGGTGACATGGGTAAGAAGGCAAATATTAAGGGGATGAAAGGGATTATAAAGCAAAGCTGAAAAGATGTAAAAAGCTGATTAGGAAACCAAATATGACAGAGAGAGAAGAATTGCCCATGGGGTGAATAAAAACAATAAAAGATTTCTTTTGAACAGGTAAAGGAGACAAGATTAAGAGGGAGGCCGCCGGACCACTGAGAGGTGGTCGAGAGAGCTTAATAACACAGGGAGAGGGACTGAAATGAGGGAAATTAAATGCGATGTCCCCTGGCTGGCACTCGTGGGGGAACCTGGAGGTAAGATGACAGGCACAGAAGCAAAGTTTCCTGTGACAGCCAAGCCGGGAAGAGCTGAGAGCATGAATAACGACCAGCGCAAACCCGTAGCGTGGGGCAGGAGCAGGGCTGAGTGCAGAGGGCGTACGTATAGCCCACGCTGCCTAATGGCACAGCAGGAGAGATTAAGCTCCCAATAACAGAAGTTTTGAGTTTGTTTCTTGGAGGTAAAAAGAGGTAAAGAGAAACTGATGTAAAGCAAACATCTTTGAGCATCTATGAGAAGAGATAGGCAGAAACTAAGACGTATTTGCAGTAGATTGTCAGCTGATACGAATGCTCGTAAAAACTGATGCGCGCACACGCTCTCACTCCCACCAGCTGAGAATCTGGCCCTGAACCTGCAGAATGTGATTTTTTTTTTAATGAGAGGCAAGATTTTAGAGATGTTAGCAGGGATGAGATCACCCAACATCTGGAGAAATATGAACTGATAAAAATGTATGTGCCCAGCTCCATAAAGGGTAAATCTTGTCTGACAAATCTGGCAGAATTTGCTTTAGGAGCTAACATGAAAAACAGGCAGGAGTGAAGCAGTGGAGCTAATCCACATAGATTTCAGAAAAGTCATTTAAACGCAGCCCGGGATGGTAGACTAATACGTAAGGTTAGCAAGTATGGCATAAAAACCATTGTCCTTGAAAGACTAAGGAAATGGTTAGGTGATTAAGGGCAGGTTGTAATGGTAAAACTTTATGGGTCAGAGAGGAGGACGGTGATGTGGTGAAGACAGCTATATTTGAGGTTATTAGGATGACAGTTCAAGGCATCAGATGGAGACTCATACTTTTTACTCCATAGAAAAACTGTTCTGAGGAAAGTGCTACCCCGGGCGGTTCTAATCCAAAAATCACACCGAAACCAAGACCAGTTCATCTTCAGGGGGGACATTTGCCTTTGTGGAACATCAAATCTTCCCAGGTCAGCAAAGCATACAATGCACAGGAATGAAATCAGGCCCAATGAGCCCAATAAATGAAAAAAAAGCACCCCACCCTAGGCCAAGGCAAGGTCAGGCTGGCCAGAGGGATATATATTATGGCGATAGGGTTTGCTGAGCTAAAAGATCACAGAACAGGAAAAGGATTTAAGGCAGACCCAGGGGCTGTCAGCACACGACATCAATGTGGTTACTACTGGATTACATTCATACCTTATCTTGATGGACGTGCAGTTGGGTTCAGGTTCTCCAGGGTAATGGTGGGCAAGGCGCAAGGTAGGAGGACTCCCAGTAGTGGGGGAAAGCAGAGGAAAACAGGCAGGACAGGCTAGAGATGGTCCAGAATATGACACCAAAAAAGGGGCAGTGATTCAGAGAGGACTCAGACAGACTTCAGCTGTGTAACCCAGCACCTCGGTCAAGCCACTTTTACTAAAAAGCAGAGCAGATGCTACCACAGTGTTAGAAGAAACCCTGTGCAAGCTGGAGACTGCAGTAATGGCCCTCAGCATGTCCTCTACAAACTCTGGACCCTCTGAAAATGCCCATCCTGCACTGAAGGCTCCTGTACCTGTGCTGGTTCAACCCCCTGCCCCTGGCTAGAGCAAAGCCCAAGGTCCTGCCATGCTGCTCCGCCGGGTCCTCACTGCCTGCCACTGGGAAATGCAAAGTCTCGTACCTGGTAATTTAGCACAGGAACATGTCTCCTTGCTTTGCCTGTAATATCCGTGGTGATACCCCTCCCACTGCCCCCAAATAAGCGCTCTAGGGAATGAGAACACCCAAGGGTGCTCCTTCCCTTGTGCAACGTGATCCAGACTCCCCACTCTCCATGAAATCCAGCACCACTTCTGGAGCTACATTTAAAAAGTCATTGAGTCCATGAGTATAGGGCTGGGATTTTGTCTGCTGCCCACTCAGCAGAAGTCCCAAAGTCTGGCATTTCTAAGCGTTTAAAGAACTTCAGGTCTACCTGAACTTCACATGACCTACCCGCATCCCTCAGACCAGCAAAATCAGGCTGGGAAGGTCACCAAAAGCCTTCCATAAAAAGTTCATCCATTTTTGGCAGCTCTTTTCTGTTGTGTCCTCTCCAGGCATAGGCAAAACGAAGCATTGCCTGGAGCTACGGGCTGCCAAGGGGGCCAGCACAGCCCTGGCCCCCCAGCCCATTTGCACAGCAGGGACCCAGGGCACCCAGTGGGGCCACCGCACCCCTCAGCTAGGAGCATCCTTCTGCCCCCTAGCCCCACGGCAAGGCGAGCTGGCTCTGCCATGCCAGCTTCGCAGGGGACGGGGCCAGCAAGGTCCTCATTCCAAGTCTTCACCGATGCTGTTGTGCTCTCCAGGCACTTTGGGCTGCAAGAGGCACCGGTGGCACCAGACCTTGGTGGCTGCAGACCTCGACGTGGGGTGGGGAAGGGCCCCGGAGATGGGGAGCTGAGAGGCGTTGGTGGGATCGCTGCTCACAGTATCCCCGCTTAGCACAGCAAGCTGTTTGCGGCACAGATAGGAATCGTAGATTGATTAATTGATTAATCACACCTGCTAATTACATCGAACAAATAGGCAAAATTAATATTTGATGTAGGTCTCTAAAGAGACTGTATGGATCAATTTTCCACAGATAAGACAGAAAAGTTCCTGCAGATAATATACAAGACCTCGGCAGAAGCTTCCTGGCTGTAGAGGACTCTGGCACATTGAAACTGATGGAGTGACGACGTCCCGCGAAGCACCGCTTATTACTTACGCCCGATTATTCAGAGCCCTGACTAAAACATCATACGTGAGTCGTGTTTGTTAAGGCATGCACACACATGCACATGTTCAAAGCTGGTTTCAGTGGCACTTGGCTGCTGTTCTTATGAAAACTGAACATCAAAAACACATCAAGATAATAAAAATAACAGATCAGCTGCATTTAATACATAAATCATTGTTATAAGCACTGTTCTGCAGCTCGAGCTGCCTTCAAGTCAAGCTTCCATTAATATTTAGTAAAAATACTGGTGTTTTTCAAAGGACTGTAAAAATCCCCTTGCAAAACTATTCGGATTGTGCATCCAGAGCACAGTGCAGCCTCCCGCAGAGAGACAACCCCGGGCTGAAGCAGCACTTTCATCCTGTTTATGCCCTTAAAAGGGGAAACCGCTTTTTTTGTCGTTGTTCGGCCCTTTGCAAAAAGAGGCAAAGTTCACCTCTCATTCACGTGCGTGCTGACCACGGGCACAGCAGCCCGGCTGGAAACGTAACTCGCATTTCCTGCGATGCCGGGGGTTTGTTAGATGAAGGCAAGTTTGTTCGAGTGACCTTGCCAGGGCTGCTCTGAAACCCCAGTGTCACTCACTGGGATCTCTTCACCCCAAGCCAGCTCCTGTGCTGGTATTTTTGGAGGTTCTGGATCCCTCGGGGCAAAAGCTACTACATAAATATACATTATTGTTATATATTTGCCATTGGGTTTCTGCGGTGATTTGGTTGCTTTGAAAATGGATTTTAAAATGGATTTCTTATTGTGACAATGAATTTCTTTTGTCTTGGTTTAACGTCTAACTATTATCTAGTATAAATAACAGACTTTCTGCAAAACTAATTCCAGGTTTTTGTTTCATATACTTTTACTAATCTAGAAAATCTGGTTGTATTAAGAAACAGCATCAGAAAGGAGTTAAACCAGCATATCCTCATAAAGCTGAAATAGGCACGAAATGTAATAAGAAATCCTACTGCAAACAGGCAGTGTTTTCAGTCTTGAGTCTTTATTTATTAAACCTACTTTAGGAAATTCAGACAATCTACAAACATTTCGGGGGCTGATGTGTTTTAGGCTTATAAAGTAATCTTTGGAGAGCAAAGAACACCTTGTGTTTTCGCAGCAAATATTTCCTAATCTTAAGAGAGGGGGGTTTTGATGCATGAAAAAACCCATTGCCTTTATTTTCATGAGGGTTATCAGCACTGGGAGGGAGCCTGGCATTGCACCAGCCAGCAGATGTGTGGAGCAAGAGCAAAATCAGACGGTGGCGAACCAGCTTTTGGCTTAGGCAGGTACTTCCCAGAACCTTCTGAAAATTGAGCCTTGCTTTCTGGAAGATGAAATCAATGTATCTAAGGCTTCGTGACTGAAGTGCCCCCATTTCGAGACCGTGCTCAACTCCCCAGCATGCCGCTGAGGCAGGCAAATGCCATTAACACCATGCCCTAACGTAGCACTGAGGCCAGGCTCATAAGAGGCCGGAGGTGCCCACCGTGGGAACGGGGCGGAATAAAGCTGCCTGAGTTCAAAATTGAAATCCAGAAAACTTCTGTTCAGCTGCCAGCAAACCCTGAATCATCTAATGTCCGCAGACACATTTCCCGTTTCCTTTGAGTGTCCTGGGTGCCTCAGTCCAGCTACATTACAGATCAGCAGCTCTCTGCCAGAAGCAAAGGCTGCAGCAAGGAGTGGGGCTGATGACTCAGTCCCATCTCCAAACTGGGACCAGTTTTACCTGCCTGGACCCTGTTAAGAAGACCTAACTCCACTTTTATAGAACATAGGTGCAGGTTTCTTGGATTTTACTGTGTACTCTGACTCGCCTCTGGTGGGACAGGAGCCCCCAGATCTGCACAGAGCTCTGCTCGGTGTCTCCTCTCCTAACCAACGTGCAGGTCAGAACCCGTGACATTAAATATCTCAGACCGTTTTGGGGTTTTTTTTGGAGATAACAGGTGGACTCGCATCTAATGAATCAATTTCCAAACCGTGGTTATCACCTGAATTACTGAACTACTACCATGCCCAAGGGCCGAATGCCACTTGGTCCCCTCTCAGACGAGATACGGACAAACTCACTGGAAGACATCCTCACTGCTGGCTCTGCCTGATGGCCACAAAGCCTACCTGCCTGCAGGCAGCTTGGCTCAAAGCAGAACAAGCCTAAAGAAAGGCCAGATTTTAGGAAACAAGGTCGTGCGTAAATTCCCAGGGATCACACCTAAAACCGCCTTCGGGTGGATGTGGCCTGATTCTCGGCCGTTCTCGGCACTCGCAGCTTGGGGTCAAGCTAAGAAAATCTGCAACCCGCCTCTGGCCGCCCGAGCAGGGCAGAAAGGAGCGGGGCTGGCTTCTGCTGCAGCATCGGGGAAGTTTGCGTTTGAAGGTGCGAGCGCTGCATCCCAGGAATGCCAACTTCTTATGGATAGGAAATTCCTCGAATTCATGCTGTTACGATGCAAGGAGGAATGTGCCTTTAAAAATTCTCACAGTCACTTTCTTTTCACAGCCTGGCAAGGAGTTTCTTATGCTAATCAGAAAGGAAAGCACAGCACACCTTTAAATGAATATGGATAATATTATTCTATTACCCTGATGATTATCACCTAAATTGGCTTGTAAAATGTTTAACACTGTTTATCCTGACGGTATTTTGACACTGGAGAACTTTTTCCATCAGGGCCAAGTGAGGGATGATCTGGCAGCAAGGCTGTTGGTACCAGAGCACGGTGGGTCACGGCACAGCTTGTGGATCCCACCAAGCCCAGACCTCGTCCTAATGCTTGTGTGCAAGCTGAAAAATTTGACAGCAGCCCACGAGCTTTATCAAAATCTTGTGGCTTGTTCCTGGCCCTACTGCATGACGTGTCCCTTCCCGGTGGGACCCTATCAGCTACCTATAATGAAGGGCTTGGTCCAAAGGCAGATGCCACATCTTCACGGCCAAGGTAACTGGAAAGGGCACTGCAGCTGCTCAGATGCATAAAGTCATGGGACATGGGATAGGGGTGTTTTATTTATAATCAGGGCATCCTTTGCCAGTCAGCTCCTATAAACCTTACAGTGACACAAAACTCTTACTGGCAGACAAAATAGTTAGGTGTGTACGCTGTTCTCAGGGGAATAACGTGATTTCTTGTTCTTTTTACCAGTATTGTTTAACCAGGTCTGACAAATGTGTTTCTAAGCGAACGGAGTGCATCTGGGTTTAGCAGAAGCGCTTGCCTGAGCGTGCACATGCATCGTGCATCGGGTGGGTGTACGTCCCTGCCTGCAACCTCTGCTGCCTTCCAGGATGTCCTCTGAAATGTCTAAAAATTACCAATCAGGGTTAGGGTTAAACGACATTTGCTCGTCTGAAATTTATTTTTATAACTAATACAGAGAGCAAGGAAGAGAGAGAAAACCTGAATAATTGAAAGGGGAGGAGGGAGAAAGAAAGATTTATTTAAAAAAAAAATGTATTAATTCTCAGTTGGCAAGAGGAAATCCCACCAAGGATATGGGGAGATACTACTGAGCTGCTATTAGACGACTGCATCCCCCTGAGGAAGAAGTTATCTCTCAATGGATCTGCAAGGATGTTTTAAGTGAATCAGTAAATGAACCAGTCTGGGGACGTGAACAAAATATGTGTGTTTTCCAGTCTCTGAATATAAACAAACAAAACATAAATATTCAGAGATCACTCCAGTTAGTCCTCTCAAAAACACTTTGAGCAATAAAATAAATAATACGGGTGTTTGCAGTTCAGAGCAGATGATCTCCATGGGGGAAAAGGCAGGAGGGGAAGGAGCCGTACTCCTCCTGTCCCAATCTTTGGTGATTTACTCACCCATCACGGCAGCCCGGCGCAGAGCGGTGTCCACACCACATAAAGCTCAGTGCTAACATACGACACACATAATGGACCTGCTTGGAAGTCTTCACTCGAGGATTTATGAAGAACAATCTAATTATTCAACCCAGTGCTGCTCACTACCATTATTGCTCCTATTTAAAGCCTCCATGGAACAGGCCGTTTGTCTCAGGGGACAAACCTTGTCATAGCGGTTTTCATTGATAGAAATATACTCCTCGCTTTTGAGAGGAACCCAGCTAATCCTGGAGGGACTTGGTAAACATATCTCATACTTGATAGGCCCAAGGAATTAGGCCTTGACAGCCCAGATTTTCCAGGAGTGGAAAAATGGGGTTGCTTTACCGATAAACTCTAATTAAAGAGGAGCAAAGACCAACCCAACCCTCTGTTTGCAGTAAAGACACAAGCGCTTGCTGGCTTCCTCCGCGCAATTGTTTCAGCATCCCGAAGGAGGGAGGGGGCTGTCAGCCTCCCCCGCCTGATTGAGCGGAGGTTGCTCTGTTATTTATAACCCTATGATATGTAACAGATGAGAGCAGTCACCTTGGCTAAGCAAGTCACTCGTGCAGCCTAACCTTGGGAGAGCTACCTCTCGTGCGCAGCAGCAAGACAAGCACGCGCCGCGGTGCCAGCTTGGCAGGACGGGAAGGGAGGCATGGCAAGATTTCTCATTCGCATCCGCTGCATGGCACGACCCCAGTGGATTCCCTCATCTTCAGTGGAAACTGGTTTTTAATTTGCCTCGATATGTATTGGTTCTATTTGTATGCAAAAGAATAAATGTAAACATCCTTTGTTCCTCCTCTCCTACCAAGAGTTAGCAAAGGTTTGCATTTTCGCCCGTAAAATATTTAAACGTAGGGGGGTAACGAACACGTACTGAAATGTGTTTGTGGGCAGTCACCAGATTCCTCTCATTAACTGCTGGCACACAGTCGAACGCTACCTGTCACCAAAGAGACGCTGAAGAATAAGAGTGCGCAGCTTTAAGCCGGCCAGCCTTTAAGGGAAGGTTTTTTCAGCCCTTCACATTACAAACCAAATGCTGTCCTGAGTGCAACCCCCTGCCTTCCATGAGCTGAGCAACATCAATACATCCACCAGGATTTAAGGTTGTGATATTCACGGGGGTCCTCAGGGAACTGGTGGTCAGGTTTTTAAAGGTATTTAGATACCAAACTCCCATTGATTTTGAGACTGCCTACACGTGTGGAAATCTTGCTATTGCTTTTGCTGTTTCATCTTCCTTTGCTCAAGGCAGTGCTAAGAATGATAGATGTGCCATAATTAAAAATGTACATGGAAAGCGCAACCCACATATCTCTACTCTTCTCTATTTCCCTTCCACCTAGGAAGCCCAGATCTCTTGCATATGGCTAGAAACTGGAGCATTTCTTTCCCTTGGAGAAACTAGCCATTTTTCTCTATCATCCATACCACTTTTTGAGGTTCCTGGTCTCAACCTAACCACCAAGCTTTGGTCTTTTGAGCATTTCTCAACAGGACTTGAAGACCGCTCTGCCGGGGCTTTCTCCACAGGTTCATTTTTGCTTTCATCTCTCCCAGTTTTTGAAGGTATAGTGAGCAAAAAGCGCTCACAGCCCAATGCAGGCCTTGGCCCGCAGCTCAGAGGCACTAGGACTGTCTGCATGGCAGCAGGAGGCCACGCCAAAAGACTTTATTTTTGAGGGCATAATCACAAATGCAATGACTTTCAGGACACAACCGGCAGCTCCAGAACAAAAAGGTTAAAAACATGTGCTTTTCCTTCAGACATGATAGATGGTTGCAAAGGGCTTTGACTTGCTTTGCCCTATGCGTAACGCAAAGCCCAACGGCTTTGGCTACTCGTGGCTAGCATGGAAGTGCTAAATGCTGCTGTATACCCCCCGCATGCACAGTGCGGCCTGAAACAGAGGTAGTAAGTCATGGTATAAAAGAAATAATCTGGATCTAATTTGCTGACTGGAACATACTTGAATATTTGTACTGCAGAAGATCTCCTCTCATGCTGAATATGGTAAAGGGTAAAGAAGCTTTCTTCCTCTAAAGGTTAGAAAGACCCAATTTAAACAGAAAATTGCAGCTAAGGCTTGCTCAGCATCCCTGAGGGATGCTTTACAAGGAATGAAATGGGCCCAATTCTGCTCTGCTATCAGAGAGGCACCAGCATGGGCTCCTGTCATTTTTTATTTGCATCATTCTTACAGGAGGCTTGGGCCTGTGTTTCTGTGCTTCTCTGGTTTTAATTACTCAGGGAAAATGTGTGATGAGATCCAGCATCACCCACCTGTTGGACGGAGCCATTTCCATGCCGCAGCTGATACCTGACAGCACTCAGTGTCTGAGGCACAGTCAGGTAGGAGCCGCTTTGCAGTGAGGGGTGCAGAAAAATTGTGATGGTTCTAATACGGTACACTGGTGATGACATTTTTTAATGATCTAAAGGTTAAGCACCAAGTCCAACTTCACCCGCAGTCAACGAGGAGAACAAAAGGGCGATTCAGCCCACCCAAAGATGGAGGGATCCTGGATGATTGGCATGGAGGAGATGGCTAATTTCTGGACAGCTAAAGTTGAGGGAACAGGTCTCAAGCAGGGTGCCCAAGTTATGCTAGAAGCCACCCTGATCCTACACATGCATAAATTACTGAAAGCTCATGCAGTTGATGAAACAACGTGACTTGACTGTACACATTGCAAGTAGAAATCAGTTATTTCTTTTTAAACACACTACATGGAAACAAGATGAATGCGAGCCAAAACCCCATGTGGCTCTGTTGTAGATCATGCTGTATCACAGCTAGCAAGAAAAGGCTCATTCCAGGCTTCAGCACGGATGCTTGCTGTTGAAGGCAGTAAAAGTCCAGCTAAAGTTATTTTACTAGCTTGTAAGTAACAGCCCTCCCAGATCATAAATTACTTTCCTATAGGAATTTACTCTTCTGGATAAGATGAACAACTCTAAAAAGTAGTCTGGCGATGCTGTCCCACCTTCCTTACAGGTTAAATCCCCCAAACTATCAAACCAGCCAGGGCCTAATCCAGCGTGCCCCGACGAGCAAGGTGGCACGTTGAAAAACTAAGGGAATTCTAGATCACAAATACTCAACGGTCAAACGTGGCAAAAGCTTGGGCTGCTCCACAGGACACCATTTTCTCAGGGCTTGTCGTGCTTTTTGACTGTGAAACAGCTTAGCTGGAACCACCAAAGACATGAGCCAGCGGAGCTGAAACCCAGCTGCTGCTGCTGCTGGGAGCTGCTGGGAGCAGCACAGGGTGCGGCAAACAACGGGCATCAAAAACCTAGGGGTTTACTTTTTTATGAGGAGGGCAAAGCAAATCCTTAAAAGTCAGGACTGCCCATTCTAACAGTGTCTCGCGGTGCTTTTCCCCATGCCGGAGCCCTGGCTGCCTCTGCAGCACCGCACCACGCCGAGCTGCACGCACTGCCGTGCACCACAGAGGGTACTGCAGCCTGAGTCCGGCGGGGAGAGAGAGATGGGGACGGACAGAGGAAGAGAGACAGAAGGAAGGAAGGAAGGAAGGAAGGAAGGAAGGCAGGAGGGAGGGAGGGAGGGAGGGAGGGAAAGAAAGAAAGAAAGAAAGAAGAAAGAAAGAAAGAAAGAAAGAAGAAAGAAAGAAAGAAGAAAGAAAGAAAGAAGAAAGAAAGAAAGAAAGAAGAAAGAAGAAAGAAAGAAAGAAAGAAAGAAGAAAGAAGAAAGAAAGAAAGAAAGAAAGAAAGAAGAAAGAAAGAAAGAAAGAAAGAAAGAAAGAAAGAAAGAAAGAAAGAAAGAAGAAAGAAGAAAGAAAGAAGAAAGAAAGAAAGAAAAAGAAAGAGAGAAAGAAAGAAAGAAAGAGAAAGAAAAGAAGGAAGGAAAAGAGATTTCTCAATGATCTTTCAGCAAGTTGGACCAACTTACAGCAGTCCTACATACGTAAACCAGCCTTCGAGAGCATTATATATCAGGGCTTAAGCGTAAAAAGGTTGATCTACTATAAAAGCCATTAGTTTAGCAGTAGATTACTTCCCTCAGCCTGTTCCAAGGATCAAATACCCCTTTCTCCACGGCCTTCCCCACACCCGTGCATGCACACACACAGAGGCACAGGCACTGAACCTCCCCTGCCAACCATCCCCACCCCGGCCATGTCTGGGCACCCCGCGGCAGCCTGCCCTCTTGCCTGCAGTAGTGGGTGTCTGGTGGAGCCCACAGCAGAGGAAGAAACAAAATCTGATGCACACGATGTATTTCAGCGGAAGAAACTCTGCAGTATAGGATGTTTTGATAGTGAGACACAAATTCATAAAGCCTTCCCTTACAACAAAAACCAAAAGGAGATTCTTGCAGAGCAAACTGCCATCCCCCGAAAATTCACTTCATTGCGCCCTACAGCCTGCCTACATCTTTTGTCCCATTTCTGAATATTGCTGTTGTAATGAGGTAAGGAGCAACTGACATCCAAATAAATTCCAGCAAGAAGTTCCAGTTTACTTTAAAGTAATTGACTCTCTTATGAGGAGGTCAAGGCAAAGTTATTTGGTCGTGGTATTTCTTTTGCTTCCTGTTTCAAGTTACCAAGTTCTTGTACTGTCAAAAAACTGCTGACTTCTACCCCTCAGGTGCCTGTGTTAGAGTGGAAAATGAGCTGCTCCTTCTTTTCCCCCGCCTCCTTTCTCTCTTTCTCTCCCCCTTCTTCCCTCTGTGTGTTTCTCTGGGGTTGTCTGAGGGACAGGTACACAGCAAGCAGTCACCAGAGCATCCTTAGGGGAAAGAATACATCTAGATTTTACAGATTTTAAAATACAGCTGGGTAAGAAATTGGCCCTTTTAAGGCTCCCCTAAATACAATGACCATATAAGCACCCCATGTAGCACAGAGCCAGCTATGGCACAGACCTGGAGACCAGAGAGGGATGCCTGACCCTGCAGACCTCAGAGTCGGGCTGGGATTTCTCACCGTCCAAGTTTCGATGGTGTTAAGATCTAACAAATTAGTTTGACTTATTGAGACTATGGCCAAGGCTGCAACTCAGATGAAATTTGGGTTCACACTTTTACAAGTTTGGAAACGTGCATTATTTTTTTTCTTTGAGTCATAAATCTTTAAAGGGCTGTGTAAGACCCCAAGGCCTCATGGAAAAGTCAGTGCAGAATAACTGTCCTGAATAAGTTAAAGCCTTTCATGTCCTCACAACTAAAATATTTGAGGCACTAAATGAAACAAGGCAGTAAGAGGAAAAAAAGGTTCTGTGGACGTGCTACAGCATCTCTGTCTTCACAGCCTGAAGAGGGTGGAGCACAATTAGCTCATCTGTGAGCAATTTGGGCAGGCAAGGCGCTTCAAGAAGTGTTGAATTCAGCTCTGGACCAGGACGTTGTCCCCTGGACGGCAGCTTAGAAAGCAGCGGTTCAACTGGGGAACTCATTGCTGCAGGAGGCTGTGGCGGTCAGAGGGGTGAGTGGGATCCAGAGGGGATGAGAGGACCCGTGGAGGACAGGTGCCTTGGTGGCCATTAGATCCAAAACCCCAGATGAAATCCTCTACGCTGCCGATTTCCAGAACAAGGAGAGTGTAGCAAAGGGAAGTGTCACACCAGCAATGCCCCGGTCTTCAAACTTTCTCATGCGCTGAACATCAGAGAGAATATATAGACCTATATGGATTTTGCACAGACCCAGATCTTAGCTCGGTGCAATTCTGTCTCTGAGGAGTGACACTGCTGCACGGCTCCCTCGCCACTGCCAGGAAGGGGCAAAACTTTCAGGCATGGTGTAAGTACATGGCAAGCCCCAGGACGCATCCTCGCCCAAATCAAGTTTTCTGAGAAATGGAAGCAGAAGAAGATACTCCCAGGCAGCTGGATGTGAGAGTATTTCAATATCCGCTCATCCACGCTTTAATCTCTAAATTGCAAAAACATTAACATTATTGATTGATCAGACATCAATCCAACAGGAAATTTAATTAAATTAAAATGTGTCACTGAGCAGTCCTCACTGCATCACGTATAAATCTTTGGTAATAAGTTGACAAAGACAGCAGCGATTGATACCGTGTTCCCAGTTTAATTTATCCCCTACCATTTTATTTTCCTGTGCTGATAACGAGTGCACTCGCAGAGGGACAGCCTCATCTGCAGGGCATCCGTCCGACACACACCAGCACCAGAGCCCCCCATGTCCAATGGACGTGGATTATTTACAGCCAAACGGGCTCAAACCAGATGGCTTCGGAGGCAACACCTTCCTTCAAGGTGCTGTGATGGGGCTGAGCCCCGCTCAGCAAAGGCTGATCACAGCTTTCCCATTTCAGACCGTCTCCTCCTAATAGCAGATTTGTCCCCAAAGGCAGCAGGGTCCCAGAGAAAGGCTGAGAGGTCCCTTTCATTAAATCAGTGTATTCCCAGAGGAGGCACGCACGGCCCCGACCCCAGCCCCTGTGCAACCGCTGTGCGCTGAGGCAGCAGCAGCTGACGGTGAAACTACCGCATCAAGCAGCACTGGAGCCCCCACCAAAGCACAGACACATGCGGATAAGAGCAAGATGCTAAGACGGATGATTAAGAAACAACTCCATACAGCAACTTCTTCAGAGCATTATAAATCATTACAGCTGGCTGAATAATACAAAAAGAGATTAAGAAATATTTTCTCCAATTCATTTCTGAACAGCAGTGGGTTTGGTTTGCTGTCACTTATGGCAGCACGATATTTACTGTAATTTATTATTATTGTTGCTGCTTGCTGCTATTCAGGCAGCCACTGGCTATTTATGAAAAAGTTTGAGAATCCAGGAAGTTCGTGGGGGGGGGGGGGTTTCTAAACAGCTTTTCGTACCCACTGGGGTCTCGTTTGTTCCACGACATTTGTTGTTCTCGTTCCCGAGTGCCAGTGTCCCGAGGGGAAGCCGAGGGGCCGCATGCGACCCCGCTCACGCGCCGTGGGGACGGGGAAGAGCCAAAGGGAAGGAGTCAGCAACCGGAGCTGGGCTGAGATGGCTTCGCTTTCAACAGAGTGTGGGGAGGGAAGGAAGGGAAATCCAAATCAGTATTTATAGACATCAAAATCCAGCACTAAGCATTTTGCAGAGAGAAGGAAAACAAAGATTAGGTTACCCAGATGTACGTTATTCACAGTCAACAACTTCCACGCTCACCAAGGAGTGTGTAAACTCCCGCGTTCTCTCTGCCTGCCGAGCACTAAGCTACACGAGTGGTACTACCTTCAGAAATCACTTGCATTATTTTTTGGGCTACTTTCTTTAATCTTACTGAATCCAAGCTCCAATTCCATTTCTTGAGAGCCGTCCTCAAAACAAATACCGAGGTAATACCGATCAGCCTGTGACTAGATGTGAAAATAGAGCTGTCTCGGCACAGAGTCCCACAGACAGAGCACAGATTTTCTCTGTCTCCACCTCCCACTTGCAGCACAAGAACAGTTTTCATGCCTTTGTCAGAAGTGCCAACCTGGGGAAGTTGCAATGTACAAGCAAGGAGAGGAGCGATGAATTAACTTGACAACGCCCGTTTCTGACAATAGATCTCTTAAGAATTTGATCCATAAGGTTTCCTTCTCTCTGGTCCACATCAGGGGTGAGTGTTCTTGGGGTATCCAGTGGTGCATGGTGCGTATTTCAGCTCAGACCTCTCTCCAGTCCATATCTGCTTTGCAAAGGCAAATCCCCGCTGCCCAGAATGGACAAAGTGAACTCAGCTGCACAGGGAAATGGATCTGGAACTGCATTCAGAGGCAGTGATTTATATATAAATTATAAAGTGTGTCAGTGCTGGACACCCATTTAGATGGAGTTTGTCAGACCCAGCTCTGGAACATGTATCGCCTGCAGAAACCATCCGGAAAACCTAAGAGGCTGCTTTAAACCCCAACATGTGAAAGGCCCCAAACCAGGATTTAATGGATTAGTAAGGCTGAAAAGGACCATCATAATCATCTGGTTTTGTTTCCTATGTAACACAGCTGAAGAACTTCACCCACTCATTTCAGCATCAAAGCCATAACTTCTGCTGAAGCTATTGCATATCTTTAGAAAGACACTCACTCTTGATTTAGAGACTGAAAGTAATGCTAAATCCGCCGCATTCCTAAGCCAACTGTTCCAGCCGTTAACTACTCTTGCTATTAAAAAGGCACACTTCCAGGCCAGCTTTATCTAGCTTCAGCTTCCTATAGTCAGATCCTGCTATGTCCTTCCTTGCTGTATTAAGGAGCAGATTACAGTCAGGTTTAAGTTGTGGGGACTAGCCTATGAATCACTGCACGCTTTCCCTTCTTGGATAGTCTTGGCAATATGTCACCTGAGAAGATTTATGAATGGACAAATTCATTGAAAATATCATTTGCAAGAGAATAACCAGAATAACCCCCCTCTTCTGATGAAGAACTTCTGTGCATTTTTGTGTGAGGGTCTGTGCTTTATTTTGCTTTTAATCTGGTGACTCTGACATGATACGGACAAAGAGATATAGGTAAATACGTGTCACACTTGGAGCTCTCCCTTAGCACATTAGTCGAGGCGTAATTCTGTGCATCAAAGCAGTAGTCTGTGTCACATCCAGCGCAGACACTGAACAATGTCCCTTTAGAAAGGGCAGAGGGTGAGAGTAGCTTTATGACACTATTGATTTATTCTGTGCCTGCAGTTAAAAACTATACCCAGACAGACAATAAAAATAACTGCTCTAACCATATAACAGCTTCCTGCTACTAAAATGGATTTTACACTTAAAGTCACGGAGGGCTTTTCTTTCTTTCTTTCTTTTTTAAGTCTCAATTATGATTTTTTTTCTGAATAAATGGAAATGAGAAATTGTGAGAACTGGTTTAGTGCTGATGTTGTCCTTTCTTCTGCTATCCTCAGTGTTTAAAATGGCCGGGATTATTTTCCTCTTGCAAAGTTGTGTTTTAAGTGCACTAGTAGGCACAATAACCTGGCATTAATCAGACCAGGTAGTTTGGGGTACAATTCCTACATGAAGAAATACGCAGTGGGAGTGGTAATCTGGGATGGGTTTACCATACAAAATAAAATTGATTATGGCCTTTGTGGTCAACTGGATGACCTGGGATTGAGGTCTTGGCCTTAGATTTGAATGTTAAAATAATATCTAGAGCAACAGGATTATCTCCTAGAAAACCCATTTTCATTCAAAGGACCCCACAGATTTGCACGTTGAGATTTACGCAAGCTGCAAGTGCTTTGCTGCATTGAAACTGGTGTCTCAAGAAAGTTGCTAGCAAGCTTCTACAGTAATTAGCAAGTTTCCCTGATAACAGGGAAGGAATCTTAAAAACTGAAGCCCTGTCTGACTGGGTGGACATGAATGGATCAATGAAATGTTTTAAGACCATATAACCTTTCCTTGAGGTCTTTACCAAAATCCCTGAAACTGCTGGAAAAAAATCAAGCAGGTAGTGCAACAGGCCCATGAGTTAGCACCGATGCTGGCTGGAGAGGTCCTTTCTCTTTTTACCTATCCTGACCTGGTGGTAGCGCAAATTTTTGGACAGAAATGCAGTGATTCAGACCAAGGAAATGATTGCTCTGAAACGCGGGCTTTTTTCAGATGTTTTCAGCTGACAAGCTGGATCAGTTCCGTGCTCCAGTTCACCAGTTCACACAGCAGCATCCGTAGGCACCAAGTATGGATAGTGAGGTGATATAAATGAGAGCACAAAGACAGAAGGAAAAAAACCCAATCTATATGTGAGGTAGCATGAGATGGGATGAAGCAGGCAGGTAGAGTAAGGAGAGATGAACATCAGAGCCTGCTTCTCTACAGAACGGAGATGAGCAGCCTGCCTGCGTGGGGCCAGATAGCCGGATAGCACAGTACACTCTGCCGGGAAAAAAATGATCAGGAAAAGGAAAAGGAGGAGGAATCTGCTATTCAAGTGCCATTCCCTTTCCGTGGGTTTTATGATTTGGGAGACATTGCCTGACTGACATATAATGTGAGATATTGTAATGTCGCCTCCTGTCCCTGGAGATGCTCTTGGAAATTAGATGATTCCATCAGCAGGTTTTTTATAAAGTGAGCAAACATTGTAATAAATGAACCCAAACCTATGAAACAGTGGTGGGAAAGTCAAGATTAGGCTCTTCACATCTGGCTGGGGGATTTTCCCCACTTACTTATGCTCTGTGATAAAGTTCAGATACATTATTTATCTTGGTTTAAAATTAAATTATTGAATACGTCTGCAAGATATGTTTCTATTTTAATTTGTAAAACATACAAATAGGAATGTTTACACAGAAAATGTCCCTGTGGAAATCGTACGCTCTCCAGTCCAGGGAGAGAAGACGGAATACTTCGCTTTCACATGTCCTTTTGGTGGTTCTGGCATTGGAAACCTTAACTTCATTTCTTGCACCGGGTGGCACTGCCCGGTGAAGTGCTCAGGTGGATGTGACAGTGGAGGCAGGGATCTTTTTCAGTTTCTCTGATTTTCATGTAATGGTCAGCAGACAACATCAAAGACGGAAGTTAAAATTTTCCCTTAAATTACAGGGTTGATTGCTAATTTTCATTGTATCTGCAACCCATCTGGACAAACCAGGATCTGGCCCTTACATACATGCATACATACATACATATGCTTACCTACACCTTCTCCCTCACACGGGATTTGCAACACAATTTCCAGAGTACAATTTCCTGCTGAATCATTCCTCTCTGGTACTTATACCTCACTTTCATTTTTATTACTTTTTGTGAGCATGGTTATTTTACATCCTTTCAATCATCAGCCTCTTCTGAGGGCCCCAAATGCTTGACCAATTTTAAACCAACAGGATTATACAGTTCAGCTAGCAGCCCAGTGAGCTTTTCCCCAACGTGGTGCCATGGGACCCCTGTGCAAAGACATCATGGATGGCTCCCTACGGCCAGCTGCATGGATGGCTGCTCTCTGCCTCCCTCCATGCCTGCATGGCTCAAGAGCAGTTCAGACAGGACCCATCTTTAAATGGGGGGTCTTGACCCACCACAGCAAGTTGCACCAGAGCTTCATCAGCCTGGGGTGAAGTCTTGACCTTTCTGGATGGGAAGCTTAACTGGGAGAAGAATTTCTCCCTGAAAGTCCTAACAGCTCTGTGACGTTGGAAAAAATCCTTATGGGGGAGTGATCCCTTCTGGTGCTTTTCAAAGCCTGCTCTTCAGAGTAGCAGATATATTTATATTGGAGGTGGGTTGCTAAGCACAGTAACTACTATACAGGAGCGAGGCACAACAAACCAGCTCCCCAGGTTTGACTCCGTGCTCGAGTACAGCTACATGGGTGTAGATGGCTGCATAACTCAATAACTGAGATAGAACATAAATCCTGAGTAGGAAATTAGTTAAGGTAGCTATGGCACCTGAGTGTTTGCGCTGTGAAGATGCTCAACGGGAGCTGGTCTTTCCTAGAAGCAGTGAAGAGGCTGATGTGTTCGATCAGGAAAGGAAACCATTCTTGATGTCTGTTGGCACAGGTCAGAACACAGGGTACATCTTAGGTGATAAAGTAGATACTGGGTCATGAAACAGCCTGACTCAAAGGCGAAAAGGCCATGTCTCTGCTGGTGTGTCCCTGCGTTACAGATTTACTGCACTTATGGAATACGAGTGCTCAAAAATTTGTGCCAGCATCAAATCCTTGAATTTGCATGGTTCTGGGATTTTGTGCTCTATCCAGGATGTTGTTTCAACATAGCTTCCTGGAGGATGGAGCAAATGTCTTCTGCCTCATCCATTCCTCCTCCAACACTGGTGAAAGAGCAGCACAGGATCTGTCTGTGCTGCATCTTTCTGCACTTCCAGCTGAAAGTTTAATTTGGGAAAGAAACAGGCTGAACAGAACAAATAGGAGGTAAACCTGAAAGATCTGAGTGGATGTTGCTGTTTGCAACTTAGCGAGCTAGTCTTTGAGAAATATTCTGTTCACTAGCTAGATGCCAATTGCCAAGCGATGCTATCAGTTGATTAAAACACAGCCTGCCAGCTTACTGCTTGATAAAACTAAGTACAATCTGATTGGGAATTCTCAAATCCATTACAGAATGACTAGTCCATCACTTAAATCAGCGTACATCATTTCACCATGAATCATCAACATACTTTGCTAATATATTTGCAACAGCTAAACCCTGACAAAACCCCTGACAGTTTGTCAAAACGGTTCCTGAGTGCCGGATTCTGGGGGGTGGGAAATGGCAGGAGCTTGGGACCATGAGGGTTTCCTGTTGTTCCCTGCTCAGCTGGGTGAAGGTCATTTCCTCTCCTCTCTCACGCAGAAGAAGCTGAACCCTCAGCCCTTGAAGATATGTCAACGAGCTCCTAGAAACAACAGCCAGCCCTACAAGGAGCCCTCTCCTGCACAACCGCGCTGACCAGGCAAGATCACTCCCCAAAGAGAGGTGCTGCTCACTACGCTTGCCTCTTTGGAGGTAAATAAGGTGATCCCAGGCTGCAGAGGAAAAAAGTGCCGCAAACTATTACAAATCAGTCTTGCACTTTATTTCTTCCGCATGCTGTAACACAAAAAACCAGGGCTGCAGAGCCAGGCTAGCATTCCTGCAGCGGAAGGAAGGGGCATGCTGCCAACGCATTAAGGATAATCCACTAGCGGGTTGGGATGTTTAAAAAAAGCCCTCTTTTGTTGGCTCTTTGGAGGGTTTTTTATCTGCTGAGTTGGAGGCGGGTGCCCAACTCCAGATATACATCGGTGTTTGCACATCAGCTGCAATGTATTCTTGATCATCCCAATGTGATAGATGGAAGTGTTACTCGATGAATTGCTGTGGGACACTTGCTAGCTAAATAACAACACTGATATACCAGAAGAACAAGTCAACCCCAGTGGAAACACAGAGTCTTCATGCCTCCATAAGATCTTATGGAGGAGAACAAACTGATGCAAAATCTTCTAGAGAAAGTGAGCAAATGCAATGAAATTTGGAGGCCATTTATTACTGATCACCTAAGCAGCAGATTATAATGAAACAGTGAGGTCAGAAAGATAATAAACCCTGATCATAGGAATTCTCAGATAATGCTTTGATAGCCAGTGTTATCCTCCAACTGCACCATTCCCCATCTGTGTCCTTTTACCTCTTCTCTCCTCCCTGCCCCTCCTTTGGTTCTCTCTCCCTGTTCTTTTTTTGTTGCAATTAAACATTGCAAGATCTACTCGAGAAATGTACAGATAATAACAACACTTTATGTAAAATGTCAATACAAATTCTTATCTGGTGTAAAGCCAGCGTAACTCCATCTCTGGTCTCAATACATTTTATTTACAAGAAAATGCATAAGCAGAAGACAAATACCTATTGTTCGCACAGTTTCAAAAACATAAACTATAACATAAGGGGCAGTTTGTGCTCTGCCTTAAACTGCTGAGAGTCTGGGGAGTCTCTCCAGAAGTGAGACTGACTTGGAATAGGTGTAATAAAGCAGAGATGCACAGGCACAGTTTCTTCATTTAAACTAACACAAAGCGAGAGGACAAAGAGGCTCCCAGAATTCTGCCCTTGTGGTTCAAATTTGAATATACGTTTTTTAAAGCTGGCCAAGCAACTGCAATTAAGCCTCATGTAATTAAGTTCCAGTAATTTGAGCAGAAAGTAGTCCTGGGAAAGTTAGCAGGCTGAAAAAGTTATGGCAAAGCAGATATATTGAATTTGTTGTGCCATTCCTATCATATCAGAAGTCCACAAAGAGGAAATTTAGGGTAAGTCAAGAGTCTTCAGTCCCTCGCGTGCAGACCCCAGAGGTCCATGGACTAAACCAAACAAGCAGCTGGCTGGGTGGTGTGTTCCCCCCTGAAGAGCTCTTCAAGTTTTCTCTACAGGACCTTGATATTGCCCCAAAGTCTCCATCCTCAAGAACGCCGCCTTCATCTTCTCAAATGTGTGTGGCATTGTTCTCGGTTCCTTACACCCACCAGCAGTCCTGGCTTACCTCCTGCTGCTGAAGAAACTTTTGGCCTCCTCAAGGTGCAGATTTATAAGCAGTGTGATCTCCTCTGCATCCAGGCGTCACCACTCCAGGTCTTCTGGGAGACTAAGGTTGGAAATTGGAAAAGGGATCACAAAAAGTGATAAAAGTAGAAGAAAAAAGGACAGCAGCAAGGAGGAACAGCTACAGAAGATGGGGCAGTTAATAAACAGAAAGGATAATGAACCAGGAGAAGTCTTCGTGGAAGAAAGAGGAGCAGCAGTCACAAGAGCTGCCAGTCACCAGCAAAAAGGGCGTCACATAAAGCATTTGACCCTCTCTATAGCACGAGCTCCACTCCAGGCTGGCATGGAAGCTCTGGGCAGTTTGACAGTCCTCCTCTTGCAAAGCAGGGTTACATACACCCTGAAGGACTTTGTGGTGGTGTGGCTGAGCCCTTGGATCAGAGCTGAATGTCCTACCAAGCTGTGGCTTGTTTTTGGAAAGAGCTCCCCACTGGGTCTCCTCTGGAAAGAATTTGTGTGCACTGAAGCTGCTCTGCAGCTGGACTAGTGCCCAACAAATGGAGACAACCAGGGGATTACTGCAAAGCCACCCCAGGCTCCAAATTGAGACACTAGTGTAGACAGAGCCAAAGTATAACCTAAGAAAAATAAGGCTACTGTCAGTCGCCTTAAATTCACTAAATATACCTGAGGAAAAACTGTAGGGGATTTATAACATAAAAAATGTTGAAAACCGCCAGAAGTTTTTTGTAACACTCTGCTATTTTACTAGGTCATATTGTACCTTCAACGTTTCCATAAACTTCAGCTAACATCAGTCAGATCTCTACTCAATGAACAGTGAAGCACACAGTTTGGCCAATGATGACTAAATTACTCGGGAAGAACTACAATTGATAAGACAATGATTTATGAACCTATTGTTTTCTAGGTTCTCGTAAATAATCCTAATTGGTGTTAATCATCCACCCTCTGCTTTGTGTTATCACCAGGCAAAGTACACTTCCTAAAGGAGCTATTTAGGGGCATAATCCTTCTGAAAGGCAAGACAGCTATTGACTTCAACAGGATCTGGATTAAGGTGCTCCGACAGAGGAAAGCAACTCTGGGATATGAGCAAAACACGTCACACTGTCTGTCCATGTCTGCATTGAAAAGTTTCTTTTCAATATGCTCACGGTAAATGCAGTGAGTGACAGTAATCCCTTCCACGTGGGCTTCTTGCAGTGACTCTTCAGTCTTTCTAGCGGCTCAAAAATGCCCCACACAGGATTTAAATTTGCTGATGCTATTACTGCCAGTTTGCAACTCCTGCCCGCGTCCCCTTGCAATGGGCTGGCAGTGTCAAATCTGAGAAAGACTGCTTTGGAACAGCAGACACCTGCACCGGGACTTGGTGTCTTTCTGTCTCTGATTTTACTGTTATCCTGAAAAAGCACTTTGATCTTTTGGTGCTTCACTATTTGTCACACCGTACCTTTGTCAGGAAGGAACTATGGAACTCGAGACCTCCTTGCTTGCTGGTTTTAGGTGTAAGGTTTGGTGGGTTTGGTTTTAGCGTACTGAAGAGCTTGCTTGACCTTAACAGGTCTGCACTTTAAATAATGCTTAAATAGCATTCTAGAGGGTACAGTTGCACGCTGCTTGCTTACGGAAACTACAAGGAAACCAGACAGCTTTTCAATTCATGTATCAAAGAGAAAGAGATTTACACATAAAAGGGTGAATTATTTTGATTTGTAGTTTTCAAGCCACTACACATTCTCCAACATAAATGCTCCCTTGTCTCTGGTTTCTGATAGTTCATATTGGGTTCAGTGGCCTAGATTTTCAAAAGTGGTAATTTCGAAGGCCAATATTTCTCAGTGCCAACCCAAGGTGCCTTAAAGAGACCAGATATTGCTAAGATACTGCGTATCTTTGGAAAATTGGGCCGTTTTAGCATCTCTCAAACTAGACACCCCAAAGTGACAGCATGTAAAATCATCAGGGGTGGGGTTGCCAGAGGAATAAAGCTCTTTCCCCCACCACACCATCCCTTCCACTGTGCTGTTCACACCGGTCTTCACAGCATCATCCCCCCATCACCATTAAAGGTCCCTGCAGAGTCAACATTACCAGTCCTTTTTGACATTCTCAACCACCGAACATCCTACATAACCTATAAAAAGAGCTCATTTCCTCAGCTATTTCATCTTTCGAATAGCGATCAGTCTCCTATGGCCTGAGTCTGGGTAGCTAAAATCTAGCTATATGGTATTTGAGGGAGAGGAGGGGAGAAACCCTATCCCATTATCTGCATTACCCCGGTACCCTTGGATGTCTTCCACGTACTTGGAGGAGCAATGCCCCATTCTTGAGCCACACATTGCAGCCACTGCCTTTTTGGCAGAAGAAGGGTGGATGTGGCTCCCTTCAAAGTCAATCAATGTCACTTCTTTAATCAATCTAGAAGGTCACCACTGTACTCCATCAAAAAGAGTCGGGTACAATTCTTGCTGAGTCCTAAATGTTTATGGGGGACTCAGGTTGCAGTGGGTGTCGAAAAAAAGTCTTTTCTGGTCCTGACCTCAGCACATCTTCTATTCCTAGATCCTTTGTATGAGTTTAAGATCAAATAAGAATATCCAGGTCTCTGAGATACAATGATGCAGAAGTAGGTATAATGAAACCCCAAATTACACAAAACTGACTTAGATTTGTGTTTCATTATGGCTTTGAACACATCCAGTTTTGCGAAAGGTTCAGAAAGCTGAGGGAGCTTTTGTGTGAAGGCAGGTCACATTTTGAGCAAGCTTACAATGATTTTGAGTTTCACATCATAATCATCTACAAAATTTCATTGTTCAGCTGGGATGTCTGTTAATGGTCACAGAATAGAAATTTATTACATTTCAAGGAACTGTGACTAGGAGGGAGGATCAGAGCAAGGCATGTGTGAAAACCATTCAAACTTGAAGTCAGGACCCCTCGTATAAACAAACCTATTGATACAAAACGCTGAATCTGTTAAGCCAGAAAATTCTTCCCCCCCCCAAGTTGGAGTCATTTCATTACCACTTTGGCACAACTGGAACAGGATCCAAAGCCCACTGAAGTCAAGGGTAGAATTTCCATTGATTTCCAAGGAGTCTGGATCGGATCCTAGATCACATTGTCACACTGCAGCAAAACCCAGCCGTGTTGCAGTGTACCCACCTGCTCTCTAAAGCCGCGGCTCTAGCCGTTCAAATTCATTGCAAGTACAATCTAGGTTATTCCAGCATTCACTTGGTGCAATGCTAAATAAATACTGTTTTATCAAAATCAGCAATGCTGAATACTGCTCCTCGTTACTAAATTAGGCCAACTAAATCTTAAGAGGATTTGTCTGCTTAAATCAAAACCAAGTGTCAAAAATCCTTATTCTATCAATCAGACTGCTGCCCTCCTGCACCATCTGTAGACTAGGGCTGGCTAAAGACATATGGAAAAAGTGAATGAGGACCTCACAATATTTTTTAATGAAGTACTTGGGCTTCTTTTACAACTGAGAACAATTCAACATAATCTGGTTAGGTAAGGGATCAGCAGCTTCTATGTACACAAGAAAAAAGAAGGGAAGAAGGAAAGAAAAAAGGCAGGCAGTTGGGAGGAAGGAAGAGAGGAGGGGAGGAAGACCCTGTGTTTCATTTGCTAATACTTCATGTTGACAAGTCACAAAAACACAAAAACCTTCTTTAACCTCTTGCCTCCTCTTGACAAAATCATCCACCTACAAATTAAAATAATCTCCGGACATTGCCTGAATTATTTTCTTAGCCAGTTCTGTAATGTAAATTGTTGTGTGCACTCAAAAATTATTTTAAAAATAAGATATGGAGATTTTTTTTTTCTCTGCAAATCAAAACAGAAGTCTATATCCAAGAGGAATTTCTGGGAAGAACAAATAATCCTCTGGAGCTGGTACTAGAGTAGGTGCCCTAAACAAACCTACAGAAGGAGCATAATGAGGCAATGATTTATTGCGTGCTACGCAACTCTCACCACTGTGCAGTGTATTGTAAGAACCAGTAAAAGGGAGAGGCAGTAATCATACAGCCTCCTCCTCCTCGTGTGTTTCTGGATATTACCTGCTCTGGATGTGACTGCGTGACACTGAAACGGGGCTGCAGCCACCCTGAGCTGCAGGATTGGCAAATGATCTTTGTGCTGCAACATTTCACCTTGTACTTAAAGCTGCACCATCTTCCCCTACATAAAAAAAATTAAAAATCTATATTTGGATGCTCTGAAGCGTCGCACAAATACAAAATGTCATTTGTGTTGGACGTGTTCTTGCTCTATTTGCACAAAAAGGATTTTCAAGAATGTTTCCATCAGTAGGTGGAATCCTGGATCTTCCAAAGTCAATGGTAAAACTCCCCTTGGTTTCAAAAGAGGCAGCATTTCACCTATTCCATTTTAAATGCATTAGGGACTAAATACAGATAGCAAATTCCGCACACATAAAAATATTTGTAAGAAAATCTTGGTCCTAAAGAATTACAATCAATCAAATGAGGAGCAGAAACATGCAATGTAACCGGTATTGCACCAATCAATACAGAGCAACATGAGTCTGACCCTCACTGGGTTGTATTTGCAATTAGTTGTGCTTTTTTGCAATCTAAAATTCATTTGGGTTCTTGTAATGACTGGTGGGGTTCTTGCAGTTCTGCCCAAGTTCCTCCCAATTTCTCCAATTTAAGAATACAAAAAAGTCTCCGCAACTAAGAATTAGTCTTCAAATGTGTTTAGTGAGTTATTTATGATAAATAAACGTGAAAAAAATTACCTGCAGACTACTTGTGCTCAACTCCCCCCCCCCCCGCCCCAAAAGGCTAAATCAGTGAAATAAATTAATTGCTATGAATTATTCAGCTCTACCTGTGGCAATGAAAAATAGCAAGAGCATTAGGTTTCTTCTTTGTGTACTAAGCCTCTAATTTATAGAGAATGCATATTAATAAAACACAGGATATTCATCAATATTCAAGTCACTGGCTGCCTGGCTATTTAATCTAAAATTACCAGCCAGCTCAAAACTCTTACTAGTTAATCATGCAATCTAAGCCATTCTGATATTGATGGTTAACATTAATTGCCCAACTGCCATTTATAAAATCCTCTCCTACATCTTTCCTTTGCCTAGCAGAGAACCCTTTGACACTTTAACTTCACGGACAAGGTGGAGAAGGCCAGCTCATCTGGGCTGCTCTTCAACCCAAAATGTTTGTTTGGTCGTTTCCCATGAAAAGGATGTTGTCTCCCATTGTGGTTTTGCATTTTGAACATTATCAGTAAAAAATGTTCTTCGTTATGAAGATCTTTGATAAGTTTCCCTACTTCTGCAGATGTTCTGCAGGTGATGAGAAGAACCAGCTGGTTTTCATTCCACTGTACAGAATATTTTGTCCTTTACAATGGCAGCAAAGGTGTTCAGATCAGGAAGGCCAAAACAACAATCAGTCTCAGTCGCCAACCATGAACTCCATAAAAAGCCCCCGACAGCTAATTTCCTCCCCAAAACCTAACTTCACGCTCCCAAGGGGATGGCTGGCATAGAGCAGTGATACCTTCAGACGTTGCCAACATATGCTGCATGACTAGCTCTGCACACATCGAGGTGCAACGCAGAATCTGGGGAACATTTTCATGTGATACAACTTGGCCAAAATTTAGGCTCAAACTCCCAAAGTTTCTCATACCAGTAAGAGGTGCCGCTGAAGGGGATGTCAGGGGCAGCTTCCCAAAGCAATGCACTGTAATGACAAAACTGAGCCAGTCTTGATATTTATCTTGATTCTTCTACCTTTCACTTTTCATTAACTTAATCAGATTAAAGCAAACAAAAAACCAAACAAATGGAAACCCTTCAATTGTTCTAACCAAAAAGTTAAGATGCTGGAAGTTAACTGTGAATCAACAAATCTGCAAAGAACTCACTGCCCTCATTGAAGCAGAAACCTCAAACTACAAACATTATATATAGTCACGTAAATGCTACTGCAAAACAAATAAAAGAATTCTTAAAAACAACATTCTCAACCACTTTCAAATTATTATACCCATGTCTCATTTAAGCTGAGACTTAAGAACCAAAGAAAAATTTTGCAAAAAATATTTTTTGAGTAAAGGAAGTCCCTTTCTCTGTATACAGACGTTCTCTGGAACAGAGAGCGAAATTTTCTGAGTTTTATCATTTTGCCCCTCGGGAATTCAGGAACAACCAACAAAACAGTAAGTGTTTCTTCCCATTATTTGTGGGCTGCTAGTTAGCGACGACTGGTCAGATAAGGCACGTGGTATTGCTTCTAGTCCCCGATTGCTCTGGCGCAAAAGCACCCTCCTGGCCTTGAGACTTATGTAAGGGATCCCATCCATCACAGCCATGTCAATAAGAACTTGAACCTGAATGTTTGCAGAAAGCAAACACTAAGAGTGCAATAGCAGAGTCTACCCCAATTCATTTCAAAATTTCAGTAAATATTTGTGAACGATGTTTTGTAGCATTCGTACAGGTCCCATTGGCGATTAAACTCAGCTTTAAAACAGACTGAGGCTCTCGGTGAATTCTGAGCTGCCGAGAGGTAACAACATGCTGACAGCGAGGAGAAGAAGATGACTGCAGAGTGAAACACAGCCTCGGAACAAGCAAAGACTAAATAAACTCTCACCATACCTCGGTAATTCTTTGTGGCATAAAAAGTGGCTTGGGCCTTGTCTGAACTGGGCTTTTACCTAAGTTAGAAAACCATGTTTAAATTAAATTTAAGGGCCATTCTTCTTAAAAGCACTTCTACAATGCTTTGGCTGGACAGTGTGTTTTTGTAACCAATGTTTACATAGTTTGACCCATTTTCACTTCTTTGCTTTAACTGAAACTATTAATTAAGCTATTTAAAAATCAAATGGAGTATATGCCTCCTTTGGACTGGATCTCAGGCTTCATTTAATTGTTGGTTCTTGTGCTGAGTTTGGCTGTGAGGGTGTGTGAATCTGTCTCCGTTTGGAAATGAACCCAAAATTACAAATATATTTCATATAGGCTACAAGACTGAGTAAAATGCCGAAGACATGCCCTGCTTTAATTGTTTTAATTGTTTGGAATATATCCCCACGATATTAAAAATTACATCTGCAATAAACATGGTGACATGAGCCTGGTTTAACTCATTGTCGAAAACGGTGTGCATCTTTAAATGGCTGAGCTGGTGTTAGAGGCATAAAACAAAGTTTGATTTTGTGAGCAAGAAAGCATTCACATATCGCATTTCTTGTGATTTATATGCCATAATCATGCTGGATTTTCAAGTGGAAAGGGTACCTAGAAATTACTGAAAAAAGGTCATCTCTATTTTTCTATTTGCAACTAATATAATCCAAGGCTTTCTGTTGTAGAGGGGCCCAATGTGCATACCGGAGTCTGATTTAGATTTTCCCGTTGAACGGCTTTTCTGTATAGAAATCTCACGAAGACACACTGATCCTTTAAACTTCAGTGTGGATGCTAAAATTATGCTCTGTGTCAAAATTACATCAAACAACTGCACTTATTTCCACCAGAAAAATTTGATTATTTCACTCTCATTTACATTACATTTTTTCCCCGCTATAATGCTGACTTGGAAATTCCCTTAGGTCTGGACACCTCCAAGTAGACTTTTTCAGTCGAAAGAAAGCTTTCATTATATTTCATAATTTTTTTTTTCTCCTTGATTTGAATGTTATAATTGGATTGGAGAGATATTTATTGCGAACTTCATGTTTTGCCAGGCTCCATGAGCGGCATCTTTTAATTTCTCTCTTTTCAATGAACCTTTTGACTTGATAAAAGTGGCTCTAAGGTATTTTTACAAAAGAGGCCAACAGAGCCAGTTCATTTTAAACCCTTCTCTTTAAAGTATCTCATTTCCTTATTATTTCTTAATAGAGGCACTATCCTGCAATGTCATAAAGAATGCTGCAGTTGACTTCAGTGGGATCAGGATCACTCCCTACTGTAATTAGTTCTATATTTCAAAATATTAGAGGTCATTTTCTTCTTTTTTTTCCCATCTGAGAAAAGAAAACATTTGGAAAAAAAAAGACTTTCAAGGGTGACTGTCAGTAGAATACTAAAAATAAGTTGCAGGCATTCCAGTTGCTACAATTTATGCCTCTAATGAAATTTTCCTCTTCTCATTTAGTGCAAATTTTTAATGTGAGCTTTTACAGCCATTGATTCAGTATCTTTAATCTTCCACCAATATTAGATAGAGATGGAACTAACTAGGGAAAATCCGTCTGGTTATAAAGCACACTGTCTATAAAGTTGTTCAGTTCATCCAAAACTACTTTTTTTTTCCCAGTGGGTCGGATAGGATAAAATTATAATATTTTGAAATCCTGTTAATACTATTCACAGATTAATACACTTGTAATTAATAATAAGTTTAAAATATTATGACGCCTCTGGAGAAATCAAAGGATCCAACGTCAATCACCCTGACTACCAGGGATGGGCTAGCTCCCCCAGTGCCAGGTTCTGACGCTCTTAATTACGTTCAGTAGCAAAACCTACTCTCTGAGCCCAGTAGGTGAAATTCAGCCCCAGCCCAAAGCAGGGAGGGAGCACATCATTTCCAACTACTAATTTAGATGGGATCTGTCAGGGTTTGCATGAGCAAAGATCTGGGAGCCAGTCTCACAGGGAGAAAATAGCCGAGTGCCCACACCCCAGGTCGTGGCCTCTCCATCCTTCCCTTTGCCGAGGGCTCGCCGCAGGCTCCGCCAGCACCGCGGTCGCTGTTTTGCAAAGAGGGCTGTGCCGGTTCACCGGGAGCTGTTGGGCTCCCTCCCCTGCCCCGAGCTCCTCTCCCCGGCCCTGTAACCACTCCAGAGCAGACACCCTTTGTCCCCACTGTCTATTTATAAAACCCCACTTCCAAAAACGTGTTTCGGCTGGCACGGCTCAGCTTCGCAACACCAATTACGGCAGCCAAGCTGCGTGGCAGGAAGGCGCAGCACCCAAAAGAAATGGTCCGGGGCCAGTAACATCTTGACCCTGAGCAGCTATAGGCAGAGCAGCACATCTGACCGTGCCCGCTGAGTAGGGGAAAAACATACACTTTTCCCTCATGATCATCATGTCAATGCTAAAAATATAAAGCATCGCAACCCTGCAAAAAGCTCGACTGTGCCCAGCGGACAGTCCCTTTAAAATCCATCCGTCTATAATGCAGAATGAAATCCCGCACCCGCTGAAGTGAATGGAAAAACTCTCCTGCCCTGCGGGGTGCCAGGAGTTCCTTCCCAGGGCAGGAAAGTTAAGGACATGTGCAAGACGTTGGCAGGATGAGAGACCTATTTTTGGACACTGTCTATGCTAGGTATTTCTACCGATCCTGTTAACACTGTACCAGAACACGTGGGAATCATTCATGCATTTACTAATCACGAACCAAGACAGGAAGATTGCCCAAATTGCCCGGGTGAGGAACAGGAGCAAAGGTAGGTCTGTCTGTCCAGCGGCTGCTGCTGCCTACAGAGTCCGGCTGGGACAGGGGTGTGCCATGCAGCCTGCAGCGTCAGGGCACAGGGATGCAGACCCTGAGCCACCTCCTCTGCCTTTTGCATGCCCAGGTATTTACCCTTCCCACAACCTCTGCACGTGCAGTATCAGGTGAGCCCCCACTGAACACCCCCCTGGCTTTCTGCAGCCTCCATGCACGGAAGGGGGCTCGTGCACCTTCACGGGAAAGCAGCGTGCATCCCCGCAGCATGCTGCTGCCGAGACCCGAGTTGCGCAATTCCCACCCCGATTACTTCTCATCAAACATAATTTCGTGGCTGGGATGCAGAAGAAGGTCCTGCTAGGAAAAGATTGGTTAGTTCACACATTTCCAGGGCTTTATCCAGCAGCATGTGCCAGCCTCCCGGACAAAAAGCTCACTGCTGCTTCCTACAGTGGATTAAAATATTCCCTCCGCACTGGCCAGCACGGACTGGAGCAGGAGGGGTGAGCAGCCGGCATGGCCGTGGACACGACTCCGCACATGAAATACCCCAGCCACGCACAGCCATCACCACCACCCAGGCTGGGCACGGTGGAGATTTAGGGGCTATGAGCACGTGCGTCTCTTCTCCTCCATCTCATCTATATCTGGCACATGGAAGGAGTGCGATCTCATGACAGTGTGAGAAAAAGTCTCTATTTATTCTGTCTGGAAGGGCGTTGCATGCAGTGCAAGCCTCTCAGCCCCCGTGTGTGCTCAGAGGAGACATCGTTTGGGGTGCTGACGTGAGCCCCGGTGGGTGCCCCCAGACCGCAGCCAGCAGAAGCAGGCACGCCTTCACATCCACTGCTTCAGCGCAAAGTCCAGCATCCTAATACTGCCCGCGAAAAGCCGGTGCCGAATTTCGGCAGGCCGGAGGTGCGGGTACGCGCTCCCTTCTGCTGACTCGGCCGAGCTCCGGGGCCTCTCGGGGCCGGCGGTGGCGGGGGCACTTCTGTCAGCACTCTGCGGAAACGAGTTAATTGACATATGCTAACACGCTGTTAAACATAACACAGTTGTGTTTAAAAATACGCTAGCTAGTCAGATCAAATGCATTTTTAAACACGCCTGCTTTTTTTCCAAAAAGGAAGAGGTTTGGTTAACATGTGCGAGTAAAAACATTTTTGAACACAGTAGAGACGCAGGAGATGTGAAAGCTACGGCAAGTGTCCTTTGGCCAAGCAGAGTCTGCAGGGAAAGTTGACCTAAAAAACAGGTTTTCCCTGATAATGTTAATTTGTTTACATTGTCCAGTTCACAGGATTTCAACATGAACACACAGGAAAATGTTTATGTGCAGCATAATACCCATGTAATCCATCCACAATGTTTATAAATTCGGCCCTAAGGCGCTACAGCAATAAACACCATCATCATGTAATACGATAATAACAACTCCCCAAAAGCATTACAACTCTTCCTGTCAATACAGGTATCTCTTTAATGACATGTTAAAACTGAGAGCAGAATTAAAACCAAGATGTAGTTTTGTGTCTTTAGTGATAGTTGTAATATACATCTAGGGAGAGGACTACTCCCTTCACCTGAAAGGAAGCCAGTTTCTGACTCTGCCCCACATTTCTTTTCTTTCTGTAAAGTCCTACTGCTGGAAACCACAGAACCCTTTTCTCTTTGCACGTTCTGCTGCCGCTGGCTGGTCCTCCAGGCCTGGTCAGCCTAAGGATTCACCTACAATAGCTTTTGACTTCCAGTTTGAAGCCAGGATCCTCAACGATACGATCGTTTCTGGAGAAGCTGTTCACACCATCACAGGCCAGCGAGTGTGATTTTGGCTGGTGGACGAAACAGCAAGTGCAAGAGAACACTAAAAGACAAAAGACTTTGCTTCCATGCAAATGTAATGCGGGACAGCAAATGGAAAATGGCATAGCAAAATCTAGGTCAGTGAAAAGCTTACTTGTATGAAGAGACAATAAGCAGAATTGCCTCTAAATATAACAAATACTTACTCAGGTTTTTACCGAAAGCATTGAGGGTTCTTTTAACAGTATTGCTGCGGCCTGCTTTGTAAATCTGCATGCCCACATACCACGGTGCAAAATGAAGTCGAGACCCAAAAATGAAACCATACATCAAACGCCTGGCAATGAATGTACACGAATACATGCTGCGATTGCCCTTCATCCGTGCCCGAGTCAGCTGTAACTGCAGAGTTGCACGAGGGGTTTTAAATCAGGCTTTGGGGATGAGGTGCAGAGCTGAGAGCCATCGCTGTGCCGAAACCACAGGGGCTACGGAGGGTTTGCACCGCTACTGCTAAGAGCTGACGTTTCTGCTAGAATAAGTATGGCTTTTTAAGGTTTACATTGTATTTGTGTGCAGGGTTTAAAGCACGGGAGAAATTAAGACAAAGATGACTATGGAGAAGAAAGGAACCCAAGGGAGACTTCAAAGCAAGTCTGTCGCTACCGAGCTGCCTGGGTCAGGGGCTCCCCAGCTCCAAGTGCTGCTGCCGGATGCAACGGCAACCTCTGAGCTCGGGATGCCTGTCCTGGGGCTTGACCCCAGGCTGATGGGCACGTCGTCGCAGAGCTTGGGCCGAGATGTGCTGCCACCTGATGCCATGCCCTCGTACACCCGCGAGACGCGGAAGGTGAAGGAAGGCTGAGGTTGGGGCTTAGAGCAGGTTGAACATGTTCTCTCAGCAGTAACTGCTACCGGGAAGAGAAAGGAGAAAAAAGAAAGGAAAAAGGCCAGGTCGAACATTTATTCTAGGCTCCTGTCCTTTCCGCACTGTGTCTAAGAGGAGGTCAGAGGGCTGCCCTGACTGCCCCTGCCCTGGGGCAAATGCTGCTGGTGAGAGGATCTGGTGAAAATCTGTAAGGTCCTCTGGCTGTGCTCTTCCCTGGGGGAGATGATATTATCAGATTTTAAAAAAAGAGCAAGCGAGAGAAAAGCTTGCTAGCTTATGAACTTCCTCGATCTGAAGCCCCACAAATTCTTTCCATGGTTTTGGTACAGCACCTTATGTGCAGGGTGGAAGGGGAAGCTATTGAGTGTTGAATTACAGAGGGGAAAAACATCTCAAATTCCTTTCTATTTATACTCACAACTTTTCCAAATCATTATACACAAATCCCCTAGCCTCAGCTGAACTGCTCACGGGTTACAGGGCCAAGAAAGAGGTGGAGCCTTCATAGCTTGCGTTAAGCCTTTCAGAAACTTGGAGAAAGTTCCCAAAAAAATGAAAGCAATGAAAATTACCATGCCAGGCAGGGAAGTTTTAACTTCTACAGTGCCCCACAAGCACAGAATTAACATACAAGACAGTAGGAGGTTGCTTTCGTAACAGGGAGCATAGGTTGCTCACTTGTGAGAAGTTTTCTGGGACTACCTTCATTGTTAAGCTGAGGCTGACACCGGGTACAGAGAGACAGAAATTTGACAAAAGCATTGAGCGTTTGGGGGTATTTGAGAAAAAAATCTATTCTGGTAGTCCAGACACTAGGCTGGGACTTGTTAAGTTGTGAACTTGTTAAATTCCTACTCCACCAACGGCTTCCTGCATGACAAGAAACCAAAGCCTATTTCTGCTGGTACAAATTCTCCTTGACTTTAACAGACACCGCGGCCTTCGTGTTTCAGCTCCTCACCCATACAGCCGTTTGATGACTGCTTCCCCTCCTGCCGCACGAGCTCCACTGAACACCCTTGCGATGCATCAGGACAGCACCAGGCAGAGAGGGGCTTTAGGCTCGGGGACAGGTCCAGGTGCAAGTCCCAAGAGATGCATCCTCGCACGGTGCTTCTGCACCTCCTCATATAAGCCTGCACTTGGAATGGCTTAAAACCTTAGGTAACTCATTTTTTAAAATTCCTTTTACTTCTGTTACAACAAGTAAGGTGCACGGTTTTCAGATTTCAGTTTCCTTGTCATTATTTACGGTGTTTCCTTGTTTTGCCTATGTTTTGCTCATTGTATTTAGCCAAAACAGTGGATTAAATTAGGAACACCTGTTTTTACTTCCGCTTCTGGGCTATTTTCACTTCGTGGCTTTCAAGTTTTAGCAAAGTGCTCTTATTGTTTGATTTCCAACACTGAACAGGGCAATACAGACATTAAAGTAAGAAGTTTGCTAATTGGACTTTATAATAAATGTAGAAGTTATGAGAACTCTCTAATCACATGAGATTTGGAGGCTCCCATCTCTACCCTAATTAAAAATCTCAGTCCTATATGATTTAGCACGAGGCTCACCAATACAGCTCACAAGTGCAATGTGCAAGAACAAACCACCCCATGGGCATCTCTGTAGGGACTCATGACACCTTACATGAGCAAATTTAAGGTCTTAAATCACAACCACATATCTTGATTTTACAAGCAGGACCCAGGAAACTCCACCAGCAGAAACAGGATGTGGACTCCAGGACCGTATCTGGGCTCCGAGAAGGACTCGTGAGAGCCTCAAGAGGATTGAATGGAAACACCCATAGGGTGCTCCAGAAGGGTGGTTTCTGGCTTCGTATGTTCTGAGGAAATCTCTGGAGGGTGATGCACATATCCTACAGCCCGCCAAACTCTTCCCCAACTATCCACTGCCCCAAAAAGTCTGCGGACAAGAGGAACATTGATGGCCAGGGAGCTGGCTGCTCTCCCACCTTCTCCACGAGGGAGGGATGGATCCAGGCTCACAGCTTTGCTGCCACACACAAGTCACCGATGGAGCCAGCGGGGTTCAATGAGATGTGCAGCCACTGTACTCTGCTATGTTTATCCACACCCGCCTGCTTTTTAAATATGGACTGCTGAGTTACCCAAAAAGCACCTTAGCCAATACACTCTCAGATTTCCAACCGATAGCCCTTAAATATAGAGTGGTGGCTGTTTCGCCCCCATTAAACAAGTAAATATAACACTACTAGAGGTCTGGAGCCTTTTGTGCTGAGCTTCGACCTGCAGCAGTATTTCCCTGCTAGAAAAAAGCAGGCTGGAGCTGGTGACATAACACCAAATATACAGATGGGACCACACTATAATTAGCAAGAGAATGTCATTCCTGCCATCTTTGCTTCGTTTGTAACTGTGCCTGTAAGCTCTGGGGAATGGTGTGCATTTCACACAGTCTGCACAAGAACGAGGATTGCCAACTGTCCCAGTTCTGGTGGGATACCCTTGGTCCTCTGCCCCGCGGCTTGCCGAGATGCCGGCAGCGCGGCGGGAGAGCGATGCCCCTCACCGTGCCACCGCCGGGACCCCTGGTCCCGGGGCACAGGGGAGGGACTTCTCTGCACAGCTGCAACAACTCAGCTCCCTCTCAAATACCACGTGCTCCCATCCAGGGGAGCGTTACCCGTTGCTTCTTGGCAGGCTCCTTCACACGCACCCAAAAACGTCCTTTTGCCTATCATCAAGCCAAACGCACAGCCTGGACCTAACAACAGAGGCTGATAACCCTGTTCCCCTTCGCGCTCAGCTTGCTCCCAGGAGGGAGAGGATTTATTCAGCGCAAATACAGGGATTTTCACCGGAGATGTGCTTTTCAGCATGTAACCACTATTTTTAAATCTCTCTATTGGTTCCAGTAAAACACCAAATCAATGCTTAAGGTTTTACTGCTTACTTTAAACGTGCTCAATAATACAAGTCCAGTTGTCTTTTAAACACTTTGTCATCCTCTGCAGGCACTTAGATGAAAAACTTACTGTCGGCTCTGCTCTGTCTATGGAATCAAGTGAATTTGTTCGGTTTTTCACCAGGCTGCACAAACTGGTGAAACCAGCCAAGGGAACAAATGCATAATGTAATATCTTCCTCGTCTTAACACGCAAAGTTCAAATCAGCTTACTCAAGAAGGTTAATTCATCCTATTGAGTCCAAAGGGACCTTGCCTCTGAAGATCTCAAAACATGTTAGGAACATTAAATTGCACAGATTTTTGACCCTGGGGATTTTAAACAGAACAGACCCCTGCGATCATCTCATCAGTTCCTCCTTCATGACAAATAAATAATTTCGCTATGTATTTCTTGCACAAGCCCTAAATTTTGAGACAAAGCAGAACGTACTTTTTTGGTAAGGACTTCAGCCTTGATGAAAAACTTCAAATGACGGCGAATGCGCTACACCCCTAGGTAAGATTCCCCAATTTTTCATTCTCTTTGCCATAAAAAAAATCCGTCTCCCAAGTCCTCCTGCAGTGCCATCATATGGGTAAACTGAGGCCCGGAGGAGTCGGGACTTCCCTAAGGTCATACAGTGACTAAGTGCGTTTTCCCCCTGTTATTTTCAGCTCCTTTAAGCTCAGGCTGCTGCTGAAAGGGCCGTCCGTTGAGCGCTGCCTGTCCCTGCCTGCACCTTCCCGCGGCTCCCAGCCCTGCTCCCCCCGCGCAGCCCTTGCCGGCGGCCCCCGCGAGGGGCAGGCACCCCCGCCGCTCCCGGCACCCGCCCCCCCCCACGGCGGCCGAGAGCACCTGCGGGGGGGATGCGCTGCCCGGCTCCGGCAAGCTCGGAGCCTCGCGTCCCGCCCGGGCTGCGATGGAGGAACGGGGCAGCTCCTGCGGCGAGTAGAGCCAGCGTCCGGGAGCCTGGAGACCTGGGGTCTGCTGGCTGCCCCGCCACGGAATTTTTGCAGATCTGTAGGGAAATCACTTATTTCCCCGGGATTTCCCTATAAATTTGACAGAGTGCCTTGAGATTCCCCAAGGAAAAGCACTGTTCAAGTACAAAGCTTAATTATGATTGTTATAATATAGTCATGCCACTAATTCCCACTAAGAACTGCAAATAGCTCCCATTCCACTCCTCCATCCCCCATGCTTGTCAGCGCTGGTGGACAATTAATTCCCCAAAAAGAATATATTAAACACATGTGAAATGTTTTCTATTCGCAGGACTTCTACGAGCAGATTGCAGTTTCCCTCAAACATATTTGTGATTTGAATGCACCAAGTGATGTATTTCCATATAATGTTTTTAACAGCTTGACAGAATCTCTTCAAAATTCAAGTTGTGACTGGCCAAATAAATCTTGTGACATCCTTCCTATGCCTGTGATGAACCAAATTTTTCTACCATGTACAAATTTAAAATTCTTTTTCTATAAAGCTTGCATAGTTGTCTTTAGAAATCATATTGAATGAGCTGCTTTTTTTTTTTTTTTTCAGTTAAAGTTAGTCATTTTGAAATCCACAGGAAGCAATCTCAGGAGGAGCGTAGAAGGCTGAGGTGAGTTCGTTGAAAACCTCAAATGAATTAAAATACATTGAAAATACCTTGCATTTTTGCCCTGTAATAAACACCAGGGCTGCCACAAGAAATGCATCAGCCTCTCTCAGCCAAGCTGAGCAGCAACAACTGCAACTTTCCATAAGCCTAGGCGTAATGAAACCCATGCCATAAGGGTTAAAGGATAAATTCAGCTCTACGGCCACCGCTTAGGGAGCATTTGAAGGGCAGTTCAATATCCCACCTACAAAAATCATCCCCTCTGTTGTCAGCTCTGCAACCAGAACAAGGAGCTCTGAGATCTATTCGTGTATAGGCCTGAAAAAAAATTACAAGTTGGGATGAAATTAAAGACATCCAAATTTTTAGCCATTCTCTGCTGATAAAGGCTCTATTATTACCATTTACAAAGGGGAAACACAGCCAATTATAAGCTACTTCTGGCACATGCCAGGCCTGAAGTAGAAGATAAACCAACTAGCAGAGCTTGCAGCTGGAAGCCCAGAAACCTGAAAATGAGCTGACTCATGGAAATATCCTCATATAAAATATCGGATGGTTATTTTTCTCTGCCTCCTTTCTGTGTGTCTTAGGAATGATATATGAATTGCCTTATTTACTTTGTCCCATAAAACTTACATTTTTTTATTAATGTGCTGCCAGCTCCGAGAGCAGTAGGTGTGGGAGCGGATGGAAGGAGGGGAGCGGGGAGGAGAGCTGCTCTTTTGGGGGCACAGCAGGGGAAAGGTCCCCTGCAACACAGCAGGTCCAAAAGCACAGCAGCAAACTTTCAGCTGAGCTTTATCCTGCTCCCAGAAAGCAAGCCAGCTCCTCGTTCTGCCCTGCTGTCACCAAACTGAGGAGGCTGCCTGCACTGACACTACACTGGGGAGAATTAGTGCAAAATGAGGTTCACAGAATTTATGCTCCTCCCAGAAAACAAATTGTAGGCAGAAGTAATTTCCTCTGGTTATGCCCTGTGCTGCCTGTCCCAAAGCCCAGCTCCAGCAGCAAGCCTGATGCTCAGCTCCTTTGATCCTGCTCTTCCCCAGCGGGCAGGGGATGCGACTGGCCGTGGGCTGCCATCAGCACGGATAAAGACTGAATTTACCTGGTCCCTGCCACAGGCACCAACACGGAGCTTCTTCTTGCACTCTGATTTTCATAAGGACTTCGTAACGTTTGAGATGTCCTTCCCCTTTCAAACCCCCTTGGAAGGCACTCACGAGTTGTTAGGAGAGGACTGGGTCCAGGTGGGTGGGTGGTGGGATGCTATATGCCTCATTTCCTTAGGAAACGAGGTTAAAAAAGCCTGCCCTCCCCCCTGTTATACTGCACTATTGAATTAAGGATGGGGAATGCTCATTATGAATACAATTAAAAGCAACAGCCTCATCTAACAATCTATTTTTATCTGCTCCTCACCTAGACAAGCAGCAGAAGGAATTAAAATCTGAAGGGAAGAGCCACCGTTGGCATCAATTGGTGGACTTTTGCTCTCCACCAGCTCAAAGCACATTGAAAAAGATTTCAGTAAGACAACCTTCCTTAAAAACTACTGTCCAAAAAAAGACATGCTTTGGATGCTTTTTTCCTGGGAAACCCGTGTCTCACAACT
This sequence comes from Mycteria americana, assembly GCF_035582795.1. Classification (NCBI taxonomy): domain Eukaryota; kingdom Metazoa; phylum Chordata; class Aves; order Ciconiiformes; family Ciconiidae; genus Mycteria; species Mycteria americana. Next base: position 43,601,686 of record NC_134372.1, read on the forward strand.
ATAAGGGCACAGATTGGGAGTGTATTTCCATTTGATGGGGGAAGAAGGCATGAGCTTTGTAGTGTTTCTTGCACCAGCTGCCGGCCTCCGTGGCAGCAGGGTAGGTAATTAAAAAGGACATCGTGTAACAGATAAATGCAGGATAGTAAGTAGTCATTACTTGATATATAGTATATCATCTATTATTAGAGGCTAATAATTCTCTAACCTATTCATGTTAGTCTTTTGTCCGTGTAGCTAGCCGTTTGGCACGCTCTAAATTTCTCAACATAAAATTTACTCAATGTTACAACTCATATCTAATCCTGAATTTCTGTGCATTTCACTGCAGTATATCATGTAGTTAGGTAAAAGCTCAACACTAAATCCTTTGCAAAAGGAAGGACGAGCCAACAAAACTCCATGTTTTCACTTTCCTGCCAGAAAAAAATGGTATATTGCATATTTTACTTGGTTGTAATTTTAGCATTTATTTCCATCTTTAGAATGCTGCATTCTAAAGATGTTTAGCTGTACTTTACACAGCACTCAGTAGTGCACTTTTTGCCTGATATTTTTACTCTTGTTGAAATAACCTGTATTTTAAACACATTTATACATACATTTAAATACATTTTTTAAAATGTATTTTAAAGGGAACCAAAGGAAGTGCTATTGTGTTTAATCACAGGGAGCAAAATCCTCAAGTCATGTAAATCATCGCTTCACAATCTGCTCCGCAGTATCCTAATTTGGAAAGTGTATCATAGCAAACAGAGCTGAATTTATAAAGGATTCTTTACACGTTTAAAACATTCATGTAACTTAGAGTGTCAATCTCCATCAGCTGTCCTAGATCACTCCAAGAAATAAAAGTAGAATTTATTTATTAGGAACTTTATTCCCTTTCTCCTAACTACTGATACTTTTTTTTTTAAATTTCATTTTATTTTACTTTACATTACTTTCTTTTACTTTCTTTTACTTTACATTATTTTATTTTATTTCCAAAGCCCAGTCTAAAAACTTAACTTGTGCTATAAAAGAAGCCAAGCCACTCCAAGTACCCAATTACAGTGTCTCCAGAAGGTTTAGAAGTCAGAACGGCACTGATAAAAAAAGCCACATGGGATGAAGCAATAATACTGTGTTCGCCTGCAGGATCTCTGCTGATGAGCAACTATACAAGGACTCCGCTGATAAGGGTTTACAGCTAGAAACTGTAGTAGCTGTACCAAAAATGAAACCAGATCTCTGCTTCTGTCTTCTGCAAATTGTTTTCCGGCGCGGCACTCTTCTGGGAGACGGAAAACATTTGCTGCAGGTTATCAAAACCTTACACTTTCCGTTAACCTGGCCACGCTGGCAGCCAAGGAGTCGCTCCTCAATGAGGGAGGGAGGACAAAGTCTGCAAACCGCCCGGAGAGGTTACAGCAGCCGCTGGGAGAGGAGCAAAGGGACCCTCCCCACAGTCTCCCATGCAAAGCACCCCAAATAGCTGCGGGTTACGGCAGGACCCAACTCCAGATTAAAAGGAGAGTTGAGTAGTATAGTTAGGAGCTGAAACTCCTCTCCTCTCTGATTTTCCTCTCAGGGAAAATCCTCTCCTAGGGATTACGAAGCATTCGGCATTCAAACCACGTGAGATATTTTTTATGTTGTTTGTCTTGTTTACATATCCTTCATATAAAAGCAGGATTTTGTCCACCAAAGGCTACTAAAACCTACGTGCGTTTTTGCAGTACTGTGCTGTTCATTTTCGTCCGTCAGCAACATTGCGTGTGTGCTCATTTGAATCCCATTCCCCATAGTTTCACCCCGAATTGGCACGAGTTGTCCTCTCCTATAGACAGATTCTCTATGCTGTGCTGTAGCTGTTATACTCCACCCCAGAGATCGCTGCACTTTGGGTCTGGAAGATTTGCTTTCAGGCTCCCTACAAGAGTACAAGCATTTGGGGTCCTTTCATTGTTTCAGAGATGGAATGAACACCGTTTGTGAGGACTCAGAGCAGAAACACAAAGGTTCCCATAACGAGAGGCTCGGCTCTGGCTCTTGGAAAGATGCAGGGAAGGTTGAGCACGTGCAAGTGAACAGCCCGGCCGGAGCACACCGTGCTAACGCGATTACAGAAGGCTGGTAGCTAAAAAAGAAAAGCTTGCGCTGATATTACAGTGATAGCAAAGGAGGAAAAAGCCCTGTCAAGTTTCTTAAAAACACTTGACCCACTTCTATGTAAACCTACAACCCCTCGTTTTTTCCCTGAGCTCAGCAGCCACCACTCTACGTCATTCCCAGTCTCCGAGGACCTTTGGTAACTCTCCCTGTTGTATTTAGGAGATGGGAAATGTTTTCCTACCACTCAAATCTCTCTTAAACCAACTGAATTGAAAAAAAAAAAAAAAAATGACTTCACTTTCTAACAGATGCACAAGTGCACCTTGGGATGAATGTGTTGCGGAGTCCAAGCTATCGCCACCTGCCTCCCAATTACATTTGCTGCATTGTCCCTTGTGGTGTGCACCTGTGACATGTTGGCACGGAGCAGGGACGACTGGAGTGTGCAGGCGTGGACCAAGCCACATGGTATTTTGCTTTGCAAAAGTCTCCCAGCGATTATTGCTGTGCTTTCTTAAAGCGTAAGGGACATTCTGCAGCAGCCAATTTTCTTCCCCATTTCGATGCGATGAATTAACACAGGGGAACTTGCAGTCCTGTAAAGCGGCAAAGTCACGAAACTATAATTTAAAAAACTCTACACCTCAGGATACCAAATGTCCAGCTGGCCAAGGACCGATCTAACAAGGGAAAAGGTCGTTTGTGGGCTCCCTGCTACCTCTACTCACATAGAGACCTAGCCAGCCAATTAACGAACTCGAACAATAATTCCCATCAAATTTCAATACAATTTTTACACCTGAAATAATAGAGGAATCCACAAGGCTGTGACTGTTTGCAACAAGAATGATGTACAAAGGAAGACTTCCAAGGTTTTAGGCTCATTATATTCGTTCCAGTATATTGTACTGGTTTTTTTCTTCTTTCCCCTGGTAGTGTTACAGCTCTTTAAGTGGCTGAAGAGCATCTGCACCAAGAGGACCACATGATGTGAAGCAGAAGCAAGGAGACATGGTATTATGCATATTGTAAGGGTACACTGAGCAATGCACTCGCAGTGACGTATATACTGACAGGATTAATTTGACATTGGCAAATGAAAACTTATTTTGTCATTAAGCTATCATAATTATACCACATCCAGAGCCAACGGATGCCCTAGCTGAGAACCCTACATATGCTGTCTTTGCAGCGAGAGGCTAATACAGAGTTTTAACATCCACCTATTTTTGATGGGATTGGTACAGGAGCACAGATTGGGACACTGCTGTTTCGTAAGTGCCCCACGACTACCTACGGGTAGCCAAGGTGACAAAGGTACTGGAAAATGGCTGAGGGGCATTTGCAGCCTGTTAATGGAGGTCCTGCTACTCAAAGCCTACAAAGGCAAGAAGACTTCAATGGACTCTAAATCCTTTCGTAATGCAGCCTGTCTAAACATTGCTTCTGATTCATGTGCTTTCAGCCAAGAGGATGTTTCCTCGTAAAAGAAGGACAGAAGCTACACACAAGGAAAACGCTCTCTAGAAGACAGACAAACCATGAAGATCCTTTGCACGTGACGGATATTCAGAAAAATCAGTCTTTTGTCCCTGCCCCCTCCATTTACTTGGATGATTAGATATGCTTAAGAATGGAAAAGCCAGAAAGATACCAGGACAGAAGAGCTGCAACACTGTTAAGGATGTGGTATTGCAGTATTTATTGCTGCTGAGATAGAAAAAAGCAATGGAGTGTCCAAAAAAAATCATAATGTTTGCGAGCCTTAAGTACAGCAGCTTTAGGTTACCTTAAGGTGACAATTTATAAACAGAATCAAAATTGTGTAATAAGTTAAGCAAAAAAATCGGTTTCATTCTTAGTTCATGAACTCCCCTGCCAATGACAAAATATGCTATTAGTGGCCTCAGTACGATTGTGAAAATATCCCTTACTTACAATTGAACGTGCTGGGTGTTGGGGTTTTTTTCTTCATTGTTGTGTGTCGTTGAGCTAAAAATGACAAAGCCCTGGATTTCGTTGTTCTTGCAATCTATTCTTTTCCCCTGACTTCCTGTTTTCATGAAATTTTAATCAGGCATTTAAAATAAATAGCTATGCAGAGTCTCTATGCCTCTTTGAATGCTTGGGATGGATGTTTTGGGTAAAGTGGTAGTCCAGAGACCTTGAGAGCATTTAATCCCATTCTAACTTGGCAAGACAACAGAAAATTAAACCACTGCTCTCTCCACTTCTAGCAACTCTGGAGAGATTTTGGGGGAGGGATGGAGGCGAGTCCGGTGCGTGGGACAGCACAATGAAATAATGGCTCCCTCTCTGTTCCCCTTGCTACAAATACTGACAGCAATCAGACCAATTTAGAAAGGCCAGCTCTCTAAAAGAGAAGACAAGATCACCTCTCAAAAAGACCCCGAAAAGAGATGGGGGCGACGCTGCCTTCACGCCTTTTAAAGGTCCGGGTCTAATGCACAGCCCCTCGTCGAGCATCCCGCACCCCTGGGTAGGCAGGAGCTCTGCTCGGCTGCTCGCCCTCACGCCACGCTAGTTGTACAGCACCGGCTACGCGACACAGTTCGGGGCAGATACGCCAATGTGGAAAAAGGCAAGAACCAGCTTAGAGAGGAAAAGCTGAGAAGCAGGGAGGAAGACAGGTTCAAATCCTCAGCCGGTGGGAATTGCGCTGCCCCTTAAGAGTTTGTAGCTGACAGAATAAAAACTCCAGATTTTAGGAAATCAGAGAAAAGCTGCTTGAGTTTCAGGGTCAATGGTTCAGTTATTAATGAAGGTGACATGATTTGATACGAGAGTCAACGACCCCAGATCACGGCTAAGCCTGATCCCTGAGCCTTACTCTAATTTAAACTTCTGTGGGATTTTTATTATCATGCATATTAAGAGGTAAGTGCTGCATGGTACAGACAATAAAACAGTAACGTACAAGTCAGCCAACAAATTGTTACCAAGTTAAACCTCTCGGCAGGGACTAGTCATCTTCTCCTGGTCATGGTTTCCTGGATAACTGTGTTTAAATTGGAGGGGTTTAAACACAGTCACATCCCCAGTCGCCTGTGTGTTTTGGAAACATTTCACTTCCACCAGCACGGGGGTCAAGGTTTTTTGCTTGAACCAGGAGGAAGATAGAAATGTTTACTCTGTAGTTGTGTACACTGCTCATTTCTAACAAGGAAGAAAGAGCTCACAATCAGCTGCCACCTCCGAAAAAAAGAAGTGAGAGCAGCTAAGTCATGAAGCAAACTTACAACGGCAGCTTATAAAAATGAGGGAGATGTAGCTGCTTTAGAGATGTGAATGAAAGTAAGAGGATTATGGAGTCCTCTTGAGAGGAGACATACTTGGCAGGGCTCATGAGATGGCACAAATAATATCTTCTGTCAAGAACAATACGAAGGAATAATGATGAAAACTGCCAGGAGTCCATGCTTAAGGAGTCCTTCCCGATTTTGGGGGTCCCTTTTCCCTGAATTCTGCTTGACTCTTGTTTCACCCCAGCTACTCCACTCACAGCCCCAGCAGCAGTTTTTTCTCTCCTTGCCGTGCAAACCTTTTGAACCCTACTCGTAGGTGCAGGAAGCATCGTTTACACAGTGGGATACATATTGCTTCTGCACACCACTGTGAACCATCAGCAGAAATCTCCGCGATGGCCAGCTCGCCAGCCTCTCCTTGGCATAGCCCCTGACTTTCATATATCAAATGAGCAAAAATATTCCAAGCAAAGCAAAACAGAGTGAATCTTGGCTCCTCGTCCTTTAACATACATATTCAATGTGCAGGAAGCCTGGAAGAGCTATTCATGGGGTTGGCTTGTTTTTGTTGGTTTAGGTTTGGGGGGAGGGGGAGCATTTTCAATGCATGCTGCATCCTCCACAAATTTTAATAAGTGCTTTAAGCCACAGTGATCCCTTTCCCTTTCCTTTTTTTTTTTTTTTTTTTTTAACAGTGTTTAATTTCTGCAAGGACATTTCACTTTAAAAGGAAGAAAGGGCTGCACCATAAGGGCTGCGCAGTGCAAAGCTTTTTCTAGTCATTTCCAACAATATATTTTGGAACTGTTCCCAGTAAACAGGCCAGATTAGCTGCCTTTGGTTCACATTTTACATTGTTCGCGAGATAGGGAAGCTCTGAAAAGCAGACTCTGTCCATACTGTTTGGTTGCAATAAAGCTAATTCTATTCAGTCCTATAGCAGTATGATAGCACTTGTGTAGGATTTCCCTTCGCTTGCATATTTATAGGGTCTTGTAGAGCTCCGCTGTAGCTCAGTGCCAGCATGAAGAAATCAAGCTGTCAGTAGTTTCTATTTTTGTCCCTACCTATAGTTTCAGTAATGACAAGTGAGTGAGGCAACATATGCATTTCCCATCTACAGGAAAAAATTACTGTCTTCCTTCAGTGTCTTACATCTGTGCTACAACCTATTTTCCTAGGGCTTCAGATTATGTTAGCTGATAGTTAACATGTATAAGCGCTGGTCAGGTGCAGTTGATTCCAGACACTGCATTAGTCGAACCACAAGAGGAAAAGTTCCAAGGATTCAGAATTCCTGGTGCTTTTCCTTTCTGCCCTTAAAAAGAGGGGGGAAAAACCCTTCCTGGGAAATAGCTGTTACTGTATGGCGTCCCGGCTCCTATCACGCTGTGATCAGCACACACGTTCAAGCAAACGAGGATTCTCCTCCTAAGATTAAGAGAGCGGCTGATTATATTTAATGTCCTCTTCTTGACCCCAGATGGTTAACTCGTTGCTGCAGCTTCTGGGGGAGTTGTTTCAATGGAAGCAGATAATACCAAAGCCCAGCCGCGGTCGGCAATGCAATGCCACGCTGTTTTATCAAAGCAAATGGAAGGGAGCTGGGGACTAGGCTCCAATGCTAACAGAGAGACGATGTCTCCCAAAAGCTGCTTAATTATTAAGGCGATGCCTGCATCATTCGCAATCTTCCCTGGTATCTGGTAAATAGTAATTCTGCTTTTACTAATGCTCCAGCCACACCAGGGCATGGTCACCTGATGAATGCCACCAAATCTGGGCCAAAATTTGGGAAATGCTGTTCATGAGCCCCAGCAGCTGGAAGACCCTGACTCCGAAGGCAGTGCCAGGGACAGCAGGCACCCACCTTCGCTCGCAACTGCTCTGGCTTGACAGCATCAAGGCATTTACAGCCTCTGACACGACTGCATCAGATCTTCAAGGACAGCTAATAAAACAGAACTACACCCCACTGCTTTGAAAAGCTGCAACTCCAAACTCCTTCACAGATTATACTTATTTAAGAGAATAAGAGAAATAATAAGAGAAAGACACTGGGCTTTAACAAAAGCTCATAAGGAAAATAGCTTGATAAGTTTGATAACAAGGAACACGCTCCTTTTCATACTCCTTCCTCTCCTTCCCAGCTCCATCCTCCCCTTGCCTTCCCCACAGCCTAGAAAAGCAGATATTTATCCCTCATTTGCTTCTACTTAGGCAAGACATAGTGCTTGAAGGGTGATGGGCACACCTCGAAGTTCAACCTTTATCCGTGCTGCTCCTCCACCTACACTGGCGTCTTTTTTGGACCCTGCTGGAGCTCCAATACACCAAAAGGAACAGGCAGAATTAAGATAGGAGGGGAGGGAGACAGGGGACAAAGCAAGAACTGTTGGGCTCGGTTGTAAATAAAAAGCAGAAAAAATATGTTAAAAAATACAAGGCAATGCTATAAATCCCTCTCTCCTGTGTGAACAAGCTACTGTGTTACAGAGCTGGAGGGGCTGTGAGACTTCCCGTTACTTTATAGTCCATGACGATCACCCTCTTACAGTGCCACAGTATAACAAGCAAATGTCCCGACTCCCATGAAGCTGCTCATAAAAAGATGCGCTACAGACTCTTACAGTTCTCAGAATAACAGAAGCAAAAAGAAAGGATTTTTTTTTTTTCTCCCCATAAACTCGTTACTTATTTTGCTAATTTTGTTTGAATTGTGTGCTGGGGCAGAGGGTGTTGGAAGATGGGGAGAAGGAGAGGGAGAGGAGGCGAAGGAGGGAGCCTGAAGCCAGGGAGCCTTCCTGCTTGTTAATACACAGGCAAAATGATATGCACATATACAGCTCCGAAAGCTACCGCGGGGAGGGAAGTAACACAAAGGAGCCATTTATTGCCTGAAAACTGTCTCTGAACAAACCCATTGTGTTAAAGTAATACAAATTCACAACACCTTCCTGCCTCTTTTTCCATCTGGATCTGGGCTAGTTGGGTACAGGACCCCGCCGCCCGGCACTAGCCCAGCGCCCTCGGACCCTGGCGGAGCCGTGACTGCTCAGCCTCCTTGAAAGGTCCCCTCTTAGGGCCAAAAGCCATGCTGATAACACAGAAGTGAGAGAGGGAGGAAGAGAGGGAGAGCGAGAGAATAATTTGGCCAGGAGACTCTTAAAAATCCATCAACACATTTCTGGCCAGGCTGTGGGTTTATCTAGAGAGGCAATTTAAATCCAAGAACCAGAAGGAGGTATCTTTTGATGTAACATTTTGTTCTTTTTCTGAATACAAAGTTATTCCAGGCAATGCAGTTGGCCTGAAATAGTTATCAGTTACAAAACCAGGACTGCTCCTATCTCCCCTCCTTGTGCAATGCAAAGAAGATCCTCCCGCTGAGCTCCAAAGTAGGGGAAAAGCTATTAATTAAAAATAATTCTCCACGTTAAGGCTTGCTGCCTAAAGCTCAGTTAATATTAAGGAAATTCCAGCCGTTCACTCCCTGCTGCTGGAGCCTTTTCTTTCTCTATTTTGTTATGCTAAGCTTTTTGAGAAGAAGGGAATCTGGATATTGCCTCAACGTCTCCAGCCCCTTCCCTCTCCTCCCCGAAATTCAGGCTCTGCTCTTCTCTCTGGGGAGGACCCAACCCATCAGACCGCATCACCCCAGAGGGGAGAGCAGGTTTCTTTGCCTTCCACCTTCTTCTCGACCTGAGGTGAGGCCAGGGGATGTCCCCTGACCTGCGTTCCACCCAAGTGATTAGCACCGGGCAGAAGAAGCGCGTTTTCCTAGCTCACAGCAGGGCTGCCCCCCGTCCCCTCTCCAGCCCCGCGCTCCTGCTGAGCAACACAGCTCTGCTTCTCGAAATACCTGCCCTAAATTTTCAAGCCTCGTGCACACTCTCCTCAGCCACGTTCAGGCACTGCCTCTTCCCAAGGAACCGCTCACGTCGTGCAAACCCATATCTGCTTCTCCAGCTGCTGCCAGAGCCCCACGGACCCTGTCCTCTGCCCTGGGACACAGGACCTGGGTGACAACAGCTAACACGGGAAAAGCATCTTCCTGTTCTGCTTATTGATGGCAATGTATTTCATCCCAGTGATGTTAAACGTCATGGAAAACTTCTAAAAACTGCTTAAAAAAAACTTTTACATTTGATCAGGTATTGCCCTGCAGTTTGGGAAATGCAGAAAGAGTACAAAAATGGAAACCTGAAGAAAACATGAAACTAATCAAACTTCAAAAATATCCTTTTCTGTTCTGGGGAAGGGTTGAAATTACATGTTTCCCTATGCCTAAATACTAAAGAACTGCAGAAAATAAGCTGATTTCAACAGTGATGATATTACTGCAAAATTCCTGCCATTACAATGTCTCAAAGTACATTTTGCACTCTTATTTTCTTAACAGCTGCATACAGTTAAAAAAATCCACTCCGTTTCCGTGATTTTTTCTGAACTCGTGTGGCATGCAGAAATCTCTTAGAGAATGGACCCCCAAAAGCTTGTTTTATCAAATTCTAACTTTTACCATTTCAAACCCCATCATGCTGAAACTTGATGTACGAGCTGTCAGAACAAAAGCCTCATCTCTTCAGTGCACGTATTTTAAAGCCATTACTTTCATTTTTCAAACAGCAACAAAAAAACCCAGAAATACCTTCAGAATTTTTTATGATTCCCAATTTCTTTTTGAAGTTCCTTAAGCCTCAAAAAGGTTTAGTTAAAACAATTTCTATGTTTTCAGGCAGTAAGTTTTTAGCACACATTTTTAAGTGTGCTTTTCTAAATGTTCTTTTCTACTGAGATAAAGGTTAGGAGAAGGTAGTGACAAAGACAGTATATGATGGGGAAAAGTATTTCATACACCACCGCGAATTTACATATAGCTGTAAAATGTGTTATGCCAAAAAGGATTCCACTAGGACAGACAAATAACCTCTTCATTCTTGAGCATTAGTCTTACTAAGATGTGAATTTAGGTCCTGATTCATTAAAGTGTTAAGTCCATACTTAGACACATATAGCTGAGTCTTGCTGAAATCATAGGGGCTGGAGATCAGCTTAAGTTTTTATTTACGTGGGGGTTTTGGTCCACAAAAGCAGCAGAGCTAGCACTGGAAAGAGCAAATCATCCATTGTATCCATGCTTTCTTTCAAAACCATCCCTGCACCACGGTGCTAACGCACATCCAGCAAGCACAGATGAACGTATTCCCATGGGAATTTCTCTTGGGCTCCGAGCACCGATTACCTGGAGTTGACTATGAACCTCTGTTCACTGATGATGCAGGATTCATACTGAATAGGCACCTCAGAGCTAAGCTAAGAAGGAAAGGGGTGCTTTAAACTATGTCCTAGCCAAAACGTGGCAACTTTTTTCTGCTGATTTTCAGCAGAGGTGCTGACGTAGCCCATGATGCTGACCCTTTATACTACCACTGCCACTGCCCCTTTCACAGAGAAAATTACTCTCTGCATTATTACTACGATGTAAATCCATTACAAATACTGCTTAGATTCATTAAGAGTACTTGAACATATATTTTAGCCAGTCATGTAAATTGTACTCTTGATTTTCTAAGTTCTCATCCTTCCCTTAACACTGACTGTTTACCCAGCCTGAATTCACACACATTCACGTTGAGTGTCTCAGTGAGTAATCCAGGTTGTTTCATGGGCCATGCCAATTCATCAGCAAAATGTTAACATGAGTTCTTTAGAACCAAAAACCACAGGATGTTTTACTTGAGCTGCACAAGCAACATCTCTCCCAAACCCTAGCTGCAGGATGCGGTGCTCTCTGTGAGCAGAGGAGCAGCTAGTCATGCAGCCTCTTCCTCACTTGTCTTTCATGGGAAGATATCCCAAATGCCTGCAAGAGAAATTACTGAACACAATACCACTGCCTACATCGCTTTATTTATTTTTTAATAAATACAAATCAAACACCACTTTCGATGTAAAAGCTACCAGTTGAGAATTTCACTTCCATGTGAGGCTGCTTTTCATTTCCTACAGTGATATTAATTTCTAATTTTTCCTCCTGTCTCTGCAATTACTTTTTAAGCTCCTCTATTTCACATCATCAATCCCGCTTGTAAGACTGCGAGTCACCTAGATGCCATCTGTTGAAAAACAGAGTGATGGAAAGTCTGAATAATACACTGAGTCAGGGTTATAGATGCTACTTTTTGACACATTCAGAGGCGTAAAGCTGGGGGGAACGGATTAATAATTACTTTACCTGAAACTAAATCAGTTGTTCTTTATAGGCCTGACCACAGGCTGAAGCTAGTTCTATAAATACCTCGGTTTAGTCTGGACTAATTCAAACAAACTAGGTATGCAAATATTCAACACTCCAACGGCAAGATGCTTTCTCTGATAGTTCTTGCTTTAGCATGTCGTTCTGAAACCTTGATTGCTTTTCTCACACTTCTTTGGATGAAAGGACATAAACAGCTATGAAAACCAGTTCTTTAATATGCTACTCTTCAATTCAATTCAAACATACACTTATTGCAAAAAGAACAACATGAACTGAGGGGAAAAAAAAAAGAAAAACGAATGGAGAGCACCATAATGTAATAGCAAATGCAAAGCAATTTTCATTCCTGGATCCTGGAGGATGCACGTACAGAGCAATTTTTCTACTATGCAGCAAAAAAGGGATGAGGGGGAGGAGCACATATTTCCAGTAGAAGTTGGGGACAGCTTATGAAGGACTGCTTTTTAACTTAAATACTACATTTTTGCAAGCTTTTTAAAACCACTGCTAATAATTTATATTTGATGTGATGGCAAGTGTATACACATTATTGCAGAGGACAAAAAAGTCCTAAATCTTACCGGCTTGGATTCTTTGACCTCGACAAGTTTAGTCTGAAAACATTTGTTACATGATGAAAAGCTTTGTGAGAATGCTAATAACATTCTTAAAGGGTTAATGATGCCTAACTGATTGGCACTAAAAACTAGATTTCATTTGGTGTAGTGACAAAGAAACTCTGCCACCAGGAGTATACGTTCATGCCCACATTATTATAGGACAATTTAGGTCATCTTATTTTAAATTTCATGGCTCTATAACATAGATGTAAATCAAAGTCAGTGAGGCAAATGATGATTTTTCCATAGTGAGATTTTTATAGTCTTGATCTTGAAAATATGCTTTGGGCTCAAGCTGTCTATCAAAATCTTTTGAATTAGCCAAAGGAGTTCGCGTTGCTGCTAGTGTACAATTAGAATCAGAAAACAAAAGCAGAAAGGTTTCAGAACAAGGCATGTCTCATCATTTTTAAAATCTGGGCTATACGAACAATTACCATTTTTAAAAAGAGCTGGAACCATGAGCTGTTCAGGTCTAGTACCATGCAAATACTGAAATGGAGAGATTTCAAACTGAAATCCTAGGTACACCTAGGAGACTTCAGCAAATACAGTATGCTGTTAGTGCGGCTCCAAACACTGCAGAGAGACATATGTGTTTACTTTGTGTACGTATATGGAGGCACGTGTCTGTACACCTGCACGTATAATTTGTTATTGAAGGATTTCAAGTATTTAATTGCATGATTGTAGCACACAGATTCAGTCACATACAAGCAATTCCTTACTTTAATAAACACACCATGCATTTGACATATTGGTTGTTTGCTTTTTCAGACCTGATTTATCCATCACTTCCATTTCCAGACTTGATTTATTGGTCAATTCCTTTTCAAGATTTGATGTATTGGTCATTTGTTTTTCAAAATTTGATTAAAGCACGTTGCATAAGTCCTTTCAGATCTATTTCTAAATATTACACATATATCTGGTATGTGTGTTTAAAATCTTCATTCCAAAACTCTCTTGATTCACCTCTTCCTATCTTGGGCTAGTCTTTGTTATACACGAGTATAATCTGAATTAGATGAAACAAGCAATTATAGTGGACATAAAATAGAGCAAGTGTAGCTTTACAATAAATTGCTCTCTACGAAGCTTTAAAGAGAGTCTGGAGATTTAATAAAAAGTCTTAACACAAAATAGGTAAAATTTGAGTTCTAGCCTCAACATTTTTATGCTCTAGAATTACATGCTGCAAAAGCAAACAAAAGGGAATTTGTGTTGTGCCGCTCCAATTGCCCCGGGGATACCAGAGAGGGAATCTCAACGTAAGGCAGAGAACTTCGCTTGCCAGGATAAAAGGCACCGGGGCGAACCTTCGGGAAACAAGACACGCACAGTGTGCCAGGAAGGGTTCTTTGGTCCCAGCTCTACACCCACTCAAGCCAGACCAAGGTGCCAGATCATCCTTTGAACGGGACGAGAACCTGACGGAGTTACAGACTCCACAGTGAAAGCAATGAAAGGAGGGAGGTGAGCCTTGACTTACTGGCCAAGCTCCAGCAGAGGTAATTAAATTCTGCCTAGCTAAATTCTCTCTGCACCCTCAAGAAGATACAGGTTTGTAATCTACTTCTTAATCTGCCCCAAACTGCGGGCAGTGTTGTTTTATACAGCCAGACAGCTGCTTGGTTCCACTGGTGCGTGAAAGGAGCCGCGTCCATCCATCTCTTATCTGCCTCGCAGGGGTGTTTTGAGGGCTAATTAATAAATATTTAGAAAGATGAAAGGCACCCAGGAAGTGCAAGGCATTATTATTTCACTCTCGCCTCCGAGCAGATCTCTAGATAAACTGTATGACCTGGGAATTCAAACCGTTACATGAACGTATTTCAGCATTAGCTCCCCGAATGGTTCCGCAAACAGAAAGGTCCCATCGTGTCCAAGTCTGAGCACCTCCCAGGAGGAGCTGAGCACCAGAGCTCCCACTGAACCCAAGAGAAATCGAGAGTGCTTCTCATGCAGCAGGAGATGCTCAGCTACCCACAAAACGAGGTTGCCTTTGAGAAAAATTCATTTGTGCTTTAACACACCTCTTCTATGTTTTTGGTAACAAATCAGGACAACCACCACCAAAGTCAAAAGAAGCTTTTCCACTGGGTTTAGTGAGAGTTTCATTTGATCCTGAAAGGAGAAGCAAAGAGCAGTGTGAAGTGGGCAGCGGCTGGCTCTGAGGTCTTTACACAGTTTCCCTCTACCTACACAACTAGCCCTAAAAGTAAGGAGTGTGCAGAGATATAGAGGAATATGACATGGAGATGCCAAGGTCAGAGCCAATGATGTATGTCCCTATCTCTGGCCCTGCAAAATTAATAAAATAGTAATAATAAAAATGGCCATAAGGAGTACAAAACTGGCAGCTGTTGCTACAACACCTTGCTGTTAATCAAATGCCAGCAGAGATGCTCTGATAAGGCCACGGGGACCACGAGGATGTAGAGTTATTGCCAAGGCCTAGAGACCTCTGCTTGGTTTGGAGGAAGACCTCAGTGCTTCTGACTGTACAGTTTAGGGAGACCTCCTTCCTGACAAGAAACCTCTCAGAGGCCATTTCATGGCAGGAACGCCTGGGGCTCCTGGCCTCAGGCGGAAGACAGAGCTCTCTGTTAAGGTCAATCTGTGCTGCACTTGGCAGTCCATCTCCATTTATCATCAGTACAATGAAGGAAGTTGGCCCTAGATGGCCTGATCCCCTTGGTTTCTACCTGGCATCTAAAAGCCACTGTGACACTTAAAAAATAAAATAACGGCTTTCAATTTTAAATGAGCTTCCTTAAAAAGATCTGGCCTCAGTGCTGCCAGGGCCCTGGTGCAAGAAGCTGCCAGGATGTCCCCGGTGGGAGCAGCATCTCTGTTCCTGTAGCGGTTCGTGACCCTTCCTGCAGTGGCTCCTTCACGGAGCTGACTGCAGATCGCTGGGAGTCAGCGCTGCCCAGGAAGCGCTTTTCCTACAAAGGTGCATCTGTGCATTGCCTTTGGATATACGTCTCCTGGATATCACGAGCCCGAGCATGACGGCAACAGCTGCAAGCAAAGGATCCATCCAAAGTCCACTGAAACTATGGAAAAGAGGGATTTAGGAGGAACCCCTACATCCAAACACTATCGCCTCTTTTCTGCATGACAGCTCATGAGCAGCATTCCCCAGAAAGCTGCATCTTGGTTGGATGACTCATCTGCCTCCTCCATTGACTGAGTGCAGCATCACTTTACGTGGACAAGAAGAAAGCACAGAAAGCTATTTAAAATTACACCTTCCCATAGTCAGTTATTAAGCTGCAAATAGGCAGCAACTACAAAAAAAATCTTGGAATGGACTAAATGCTACTATTTCTTTTATCATCCAAAATCTCATAGGGTTTTTGGTTTTGTTTTTAAATATGGTGATACAATTACAACATTACTCATCCTTTGGACAAAATAGAGATTTCAGAATTGCTCAATGAATCTACGTACTTCTGTATATTAAAATCTAGTGTAACATCACAGAAGAACGCAAAGAATTTCTCAGCCCTTTTCTAGAAGAACCAGCAAAGGAGAAGTTGCCTGCTCCCCACATACCTCGAATTTGGTGAGACCTAATTACTCGTTTCCCATAAAGTAGAGCAGCCCATTTCCTGGCCTCATAGAGATCTGAGTGAGGGCAAACCACTCCTGCCAAAGGTCTTGAACCTGAGGACTCAGAAGAAGACACCATAAGATAAAAGACACCTCAGAAGATGGGGTCCATAACCATATGTGCGAGAGCAGACAGATTTCAAAGGGTGGGATAGTTTGATCAGCAAAGGCCTCTGGACTTCCACTGATCTTTTTTTGTATCTCTCAAATGATCTGAGCTCTCTAATTTTCATGTGCGTCCAGTAATGACTTCCTGTCCTCCTCAACCACTCCAAAAGTCAATGCTACGCTGTCCAAGACAAACTGCCCTCTTAAGAGGAATTAGGAAAAGACTTCTGCCCCAAGTGAATAATATCCAGCCCCCTCTTACTTTCCCAGCAGAGCTTTCCCCTCTCTTTTCCACTATGCCAGCGTTTCCCACACAGCGCAAATCCACATGCGAATACTTCACACAGCAGGGAGCCAATTCTCACACCACGAAACACCAAACCCTCCAGAATACTTAAAACAAACCCGTTGCAGTTTGCATCCTGCACTTGTTGAAATGTAAAATGGGTCTAATACCTTGTTTTTCATCTGCTGGCTTCTCTCTGAGACAACGTTTCAAGACAAACAGGTTGAGCGTGGGTACAACGTGGAAGTGGTTTCAATGAGGTTTTATACAACCTAGTTCCCACCACGGCTCGGAGAGCATCCGAGTACCCTCTGCTTCAGAGGTGTTTGCTGGTGGTGTGGGTGGCTCGGACAAAAGATGGGGATCTCATTTGCGCTGACTGGGCTTCCGAGAAGTGGCTTACCACTTACACTACTCTGCAACAGCTTACTGTGCTTCCAGCAACAAAATACAGCATCAGAGCCGTCGACTGTCACCGCTCCCGTGTCAATGGAGCTCTGAACGTGCTGCCGCAGGAAACTACAAAATTACCCTTTCCAAAAATGGACAGGGCTTACAGTGTTATTTGAAAAAAAAAAACAAACCAAAACACAACAAAAAACACACCCCACCACCACCAAAATCAAACAAACAAAAAACCCAACATTACAGCTATTGGCGCTCGCTCTGTTCACCTATTGCTGTGCACAGGGCATTCACATCTAGAGGAAAACAAGGAACAGATGTTGGGTGATTGAATAACTTGAGCCTTCCATTGTTTTATTGACTTGTCACCACAGAGAAATTTGCTTTAATTTACTTTAAAAGTAAATGACTTGATCTTCATAAAACTGGTGGCAAGTCACAGTTCTTAATGAGGATGTTAAACAAGGATTCTGTTTAACAACCAGAGGCACCAATTCCAAACGCAATGCCTATTTGAACAGACACATCTATCTTCTCTTTTGAAACCCGCTGGTTTATTTTCAAGATGTTCCATATACCCAGGGAAAAAAAGAAGCCTTTGAGCCCTGAAAGCCTGTGCAAAAGCTTTAGGGTTTTTTTTTTCCCCCTTCGTGTTACTTGATTATACCAGATTGTACCAAGTAACTTCCTTTTTTTTTTTTTTTTGAAATAAGTAATTCATATCTAAATAGAGACCTCTTGAACCCTACTGGCTTCAAGATAGGCTACAATGTAACTTGAGGAAAAGCAAAAGAAAAAAAATGCCAGGAGTTCAGGGACTTAAAATCAGGCAAAGACACTCAACTTTTTGAAAATAAGCTACGAGCTAGTGCCAGCCCTGGCTGCAAGCCTTGATGTTTTTGAGAGACTGAATTCAGTCGCCCAGACCCAAATTCCAGTATTGCCAGTCCAATCAAGCAACACTTTGATGACTGCGAATGGGCATGGTGTCACCTGCGTACTGGAAAGTGAAAGGTCTACCAACCACCTCACACCCACCACAGGGGATCACTTCCCACCGTGGCCATCAAGAACACACCCATGGAAACAAGAAGTCTGTGAGGCGGGAGGTCTTCAGAGATCAGAAATGAAGATATCTCCTCCACAAAGAGATAATGCAGGGGTTTCGGAGGCTAGAGAAGAGACTGTCACCTTTATCACCTCCACATGTCCTCACTACAAAAGGAAAAATTTATCTGGAGCTCCTAATCCAAATATGTTGTTCCCAGAGTTTGGCTGCAACAGGCTTTAGTTGATGTCTGGAGTGACTCATGATCTGTTTCCAGTCTTTCTTTACACTACAAAATTCATACAACTATGCAAGAAATTTCACCTGCACCTTTTTGGAAGCAATTTGCATCTTACAACTTACAGCTGTTCCTCAGCTTGGGAGTCAGATAAGTTTTCTACCAACTAAATTGGCCACGCTCTCTGCCTTGGTCCCAAACCTTATGCAGAAGACCTGGAGGAAGACAAAGCAACGATGGACCAAAAGGTACAAAGATGCCTGAGTGCTCTCTGGTGCTGCTCTGAAGAAGAGGCTGAGAGCCACGGTGGTGGGCAGGAGCCTTGGGAGAGGGAAAGAGACAAGCACAGCCGGAAGGAGAAAACCCAGGACACGGGAGCTCCTGTGGCACCAACACACCCTGCTATTGCCCTGCACTGGTACCTTCTCACTGATGGGAGAAGCATGGCCCAAATGGACATCTACGCACTTGGGTGCAAGGTCTCTTTTCACATCACACCCTCCAAAGGTTGGGTGTTTTCACAAGAGTAACCCTTGCCACAGCATTCAGGCAGAACATACGTGAATGACTTCTAGTATAGAGGTGCCATGCCCTGCATGAGCATGGTGCGGCATATGCTGCATGAGTAGGGCATCGCACGCGTGAGAGAGAGGGAAGGAACAAGAAACGATTGATCTGTATGTCCAGAACGACAGAGTGGAGTGGAGCCGGGGCAGGGGGTAATGCCCATACGGCCAAGAAATCCTTCCCGAACCCAGCGCTCGCTCAGGCTCTGGTTCAGCACAGTAACAGCACTAACACTGGAGTACCAATCTCCCCGCGATTCAGAGAAAATGGCTCTAATTAGTCACAAGCACGTCTTCCCACAGCTCCCTGGAAGTCTCTCATCCAGGCAGAGACAAGCCCTCAGCAAACTCCGGTAGCCTGAGAAAAGCTGAGCCTGAGGTGTTAACAGCTGTGAATATAATGCAGTTAATTTAATTGGGTTGTCCATCCTTGATATTTGAAAAGTCCCTTTTAAATGTTACAACTTTTTTTTTAAACAACTGAGTTATTATTTTCTCCTGAACTCCATTTCCATTTTAATGCTGATGTTCAGTTTCTTTTGCAAATTGAGTGAAGGTAAAACTCTCCCAATAATATACCATCCTTTTGAACAACTTATTTCCTTTTGGTGCAGTTTCAAACAGATAGAGCTGTAATGGCCAAAATAAATTTTATCCCAGAAATGCAGAAAGCTAAAAGTTAAGCTTAACTTGTAAAACTTTTTTAAGAGAGGCAAAATCATGCCAGCCTTATCACCATGACAGTCACAGTTGTTTAGATTTATTATGCAATGATAATCAGGCTATACAATAAATTCGCTATAGTAATGCATTAATCACTTTGCAAAGAAAAATGAACTACTGAAAGGAAGACAATACATTTTTCTCTCTCTTCTTTCCCGTGGTAAAAACTGGTCCCTAACTCCATTCTTTACAGAAGGAAGCATATATTTTCACTTCTGCTGCTACATCTCTGATTTGAGCCAATGGCTCAGCAAGGTCACTTTCATTTTACTTCCTCCATAACTGAGCTCCACGAATATTTCTCAACGAGATCTTCCTTTAGAGCTAGAAAATACTTGGGCTAAAATGTCTACGTGGCTTGTTAGCTGCTTTTCCTGATTCTGCATACACTTTCATGGTGTACAGAAAGTTTATACTTTTGGATGAGAGAACTATTTAAGTTGATTGAGACGGATCACTGAGGGAATACAGATGTCCAAAAAGGTTTTATAAGAAATGGGATGCTATACAATGCAAATCAGAGGTGGAACCTTGGATGAAGCAAGAAAGACGGTATCACAGATATTTGTACCACAAAGGAACATTTTTATCTTCCCCTCACAAAGGTATACGAGTGTGAATACCCCAAGCATCACCCTCCTTCAGAGATAAACTTCAGCCATTAACAGTAAAATCTGTCACCATCTGATCTCCAGAACTGGTACCTGGTCTATATGAGTGAGGTGGCAGTGGGTCCCACTGCTTCCCTGTTAGCACCTTTCAATGCAGGGTTTGGTTAAGACTTAAATCAGGAAGCCAAAATCATGCAAAACTTAAAACCACTTCCAAGAGATGCTCCCTGGTATTCTGCCACGCTGATTAATCCCGCTGTGGGGCAATTTGTAGCAGCACATCCTAGAAGAAAAGTCCCTGGGGAATATTTTTTTGTGAGTAAATACTTTTGTTTTGCTCCAGGACATCTCCCCACCAACCTCCCAGGCGAGACACTGGAAGACAATGAGAAAAGCAGAATTAGCAGGCTCTGTTTCCCCTCATTTTTTCCAAGGAGCAAAGTGAATCTTCATTGAAAGAGCACTAATGTCTTTTCCAACTTTTAAAAAAGCAACTTAGAGCCAACAGCAAAGCCCAGGTCTGTGCAGATGGCTGAAAAATCCGCTTTGGTCCACCTTCATCTGTGGCATTTTGGGAAAACTTCCATCTGCCACAAAGGAAAAGCTGGATCTATCCAAACCTACATTGAAGCTGGAAGGTTTTGAAACAGTGGAGCCCACCAGCAACACCAGCAGAGGGAAAGGTGGTGTGCGGATGGCTGTAACTGCTCAGCTGCTATTGAAATTAATGAAACTCGTGTGACAAAATCTGCATGTAGCACCTTGAAGGTAGACCCCAAGGTATTACCTGCAACCACAGAGGCTGCATCCTACCTCCCATTCTAACTTTTATATCTAAAATTATAAAATGTTAAAATATGTTTCCCAAAGCCTGTCAGTAAACTCTGGCTGTACGTTGCACTACAATATTCCTGTTACGAGGGTAAATTCGTGGGGAGGCTGCAGTTAACACTCCCAGGTAAAAAAATGCTCCCTACCCTCCATCCCGCAGAAGAAAAATTATCAGAGTAAGAATTAAATTATTCCCCTTTCCGATGTTGTAAAGCCTCCAGGCAGCATCTTCACAGTCCTTTTCAACACAGGTAAATTGAATTCCAGCAAGTTTACCGTATGTGGACTCTTCAGATGTGATATTAAATAACAAAGTCATGACCATAACGTATGAAGAAAGACTGATAAACTTGGAGTTGTTTAGTCTAGAGAAAAGGAGGCTGCAGCAAGCTGTAACAACAGCCTTCAAATATGCAAAGGGTCGGTTCGGTGCAAAGAGGAAAGGAATGGGCTGTCCTCGGTGTCTGCGGTGACCGGGATGTAAGGGACCTGCGCCGCGGGTTAGACAAGGAGAAATGCTTTTGAGAAGGGACGGTGGTGAAGGTCTGCAAGGGAGGCTCCAGGGAGGTGTCATGGTCTCCATGGGGGGCTTTGACGACAGGTCATGCAACTATCTGTCAGGATAACGTAGGTCTGCCTGACCCTGCCTTGGTGGTGCAGGATGGATTACATGGCCTCCTGAGATTTCTTGTAACCCTATTTCATATATGATTTTATACAGCCGATCCTCCAAGGGTAATTTTCCCCACTGCCCAAGCTTTTCCCTTATCTATTCAGTGCTGGCGCATCAGTTCTTCCCGCCACCCAATTACTTGATTTGGGGTGTGCTCACGTAAATGAGAAGGCTGGTGTCTGCAGGGCAGCCAGGCTGCGGCACGGGCTTACACCACTCAGATCTGTCACCTAATTCTTATGGAAATAAGTAAACGAATGGGAGGCTGGTTGGTGTAAGAATGTAAGAATTTGGGCCAAAGTTGGAGGATTGCTTTGAGACTAATTGTGCTAAAAATATGTAAATACTTCTAAAATTTCAGGTGGATTTGCCTGGCATCTTCAAGGGTATGTGGCTTTCTGCTGTTTGAGGGAAAGTCTGAATAGGGCATGCTGCTCAGCTCTCCTGCGTCCCAGACAGGCTTTTCTGGGGGGGGACGGGGCGGGCATGGGACAGGGCAGCAGTGTAACTAGCCTGCATGCAGGTCCTTTAACTGCTCACCCCCCTGAACGCTGCAGAGGTGTGAGGAAGCGATGCTGGCTGCATCCCTGCGACTGTTTGGGAAGATGTGGGACTACTCCACAGGAGCCCCAGGGAGGGAACCCGCTGGTTACAAAAGAATATCTTCCCCTGCCACCAGCACACCCGAGCATCGCGGGAGGGACTGACCACAGGCAGACCTAAACCCCGGCACTACTGAAGGAAAACCTTGGCAAAAGCCAGCTCCTAAATGGACTCAAGTCTGCAAAGCCCCCCAAAACCAGGAACGTGGGACACTGAGTCGGGATGCGCTGCCAAGGAGAAGTGAGCCCGCAGATAGGCAACGGTGGCAAGGCACCCTCCCACATGCAGAGTTTGCTATGGGGGGGAAGCAGAGGCTTTTTGGGGGCACTTCTCGCTGGCTTGGATTAAATTCAATTTTCAAATGCGTAAAGCTTCAGTAACTGCAAAATGATCCCCTTAAGAGAAAAAGTAAAAGCAACGCCTCTTCCACTTTAGCCTCCCCAGTTTAACTTCTTGCAAACTTTTTCCTGCCGTATATGCTGTGGCAACCCATAATCTAAACCTTTTTGGTGCATTCTCTCACCGAACTAGAGTATTTATTTTGCAAATTAAATTAGCTTTCTTGATTGCAAACTGAGAAAACTACAAGTATATCATAAATTGTAAGAAATGCTTAAATGAATGATATGTCAATAAATAATCCTTGTGCTTAATCTGAAAACCATTAGGTAGTTGGAGTGACGACTGATTTAACGCTACCCATTTAGTTTACCTGTGATAATGTGTTATTTAAACTCAAGACTTTATATTCAGTACAATCTGGACTAAAACCTTCATTTGGAAGTAATTGCAAAACTTGAGGGTTTTTTTCCTTTTCTTTTTAAAAAAAGATTTAATTAAAAACACAAGATGAAATAAATATTTTAGGCAACCAGCAACAAAATGGGAAAATACCATGTGTTTGGAGTTTTAGTGCCCTCTGAGTGCTGGAATTTATTTGCAGCAAGCAGAAAATAGACAGCAAGCATAAAAATTCAGCAGATTCCCGCTAGTAAAATTATTTCTCAAGCTAACAAGGGAGGAACCCTTCTAGTAGCAACAAACCAGCAAGGAAAAGACGTGCCTTTATATTTTACCTTTGGGTTAGCACACCAGTAAAAATGCCAACTGACAAGCACTTCACATAAACATTTCTTTCTAAATGAGCTGCCTTGTTAGAAAAAAAATCTAAGCAAAGAAGCGCTACAGTCAACAGACAGAAAAACCCAGGATGAATACTACATTGCTCCATATTACAGAAAAATATAAATAAGGACGTAAAAATAATGTTGATGCATAAATGACTTTAATAAATTAACACTTCATTTTGCATTTAAAATAACTACTTGGGCTATAAATCTATCTTAGCTTCAATTCTACCAAGAAAGAATACATCCCAGTTACCTATTATTTAGATCTTTCTTACCTCTGGAACCAAATGTATACACACACACAAAAATATACGTATACGTGTGTGTATATGCATTCACTGTGCTGTTGTTAGCTGTGCTACTCAAGCCCCATTGCAATATTTATCATATATTTATTTTATGACTGAAACCCTGAAGTCGGTTTTACAGTTTAGTTTAACGATACCAAACTTTGATTATAAATTACAAGTGGCTTTATTGCAGCCTGAAGAGGCAAAAAATTTGGAGACACTCGATTGCCTGATCCCAATTAAATTTTAAAGAAATAGTAAAGCGACACACATTCGCTGAATAGCTGAGCTCTAAGGAGAACTGCAAATTACTCCTGTCGGCTGTACAGCGGGGCTATACCGTCCAAGCACTTCTTTGCTAGAATGAGCATTTGACAATTGTCAGCAAGCTTTAAAATAAAACCAAACTAAACAAAAGAAAAGAAAAAAATAAAAATCCCAAGGATCTTTCTCAAGCATTATTATTTTCATTGCAGAAAAAAATAGCTCGTGGGAGGGTGGGTGGCAAAATCAGACTCAGCGTTTTATCTGATTCGGTAACTCAGGAAGTAAAACCTGCCACAGTTGTTGACAAAGAGGGAAAAAAAGGAAAGTTTTACACTAAACTGAGCGGTCAGAGGAATGCACAGGTTGGAGCAGCATTTCTGACTGATCCCAGATGATTTTCTGGCCACAATTATAAGCCACACCCAGTATTACTCACTCAGAACTCAGAAGGCAGGCAAAAAAGACGGGGAAAGGTAGGGGAAAAACCCAAATGACTGAAAAAAAAGGTCTTTTTTGAGCTTTTGCTCCCTTCCAAGCCTGGCATTTGTCTCGCCTCTGCAGCAGCTCACGATGCAGGGAGAGAATGCAGCATCTCCCACCGCCTGCGCCAGCGCCCGGCTGCTGCTCCAGCCGACCCCGTGCATTTCTGGGGCTGGGGGAGAAAGTCTCCAGCTCCGAAATTCCCACCCAAGGGCCCGATCCTGCATTCTTCTCACACCCAAAGAGTCCTGCAAAAACAATGGGAGTTTTGGGCGTGCAGAAAACGTCAAAGTGAGCTGGCATTTGTTAACTGCTGATGGATTACATTAATATGAATATTTGTCTGTAGGGGACAAATGCTTTCGAGAAGCGTGCACAACATTATGGGCAAAACATCAGCAATAATAACAAAAAAGGGTAGAGAGAAACATCATTGATGTAAACCATGAAATAAATAATATATGTCAACTTTTATGTTTCTTGCCTTTGATCTGGATACAGCTGACATTAAGTCCAGGAATTGATACCTTTTTAGCTGAGAAGACACAAGATGTCAAGTTATATTTTTTAGTGCAAGGCCAACACGTGAAAACAAAGCTAAAGGAGTTGAAGAAGTGAGTATAACAGAAAACATAGAGATTATCTCTTGTCATTCGGAAAGAAAATGATGGGAGTTTCCATGGAAGCTGAGTGGTTAATATAATGCTGTCTTCACTTTGCCATTCTCTCCTTATTAGAATATAATTTTGGTCCAAGTGATATGGAAATATATTGTTACTGAGCACGGCAAGAGAGTGCTGCGGGTAGAGCCAATGCAGAATGAGGTCTACAAGACGTACATATGTATGTATTCCTCACTCCCTGCTCCCTGCCTGCCTCTCCTTTTAACTCTGTCGTAAAGCTGTTTGAAAGTGGAAGCTGTTTGGAAGAGCACATAAAAGCATCCGTTAAAAGGCATTACATTAAAACTCCATTGGATCCTGCCCAAGCGATACAGGGGCAAGCTGGAGCACCACCACGGAGCGCAGGGAAGCTGCTCTTGCCTTGGCTTTGGTGGGACTGAAAAATTTGGTCCACTATTTCTTGCTTGCTTTTCACTAGCACCAGCCCTCTGGCGCGGGTCTCAGCCCAGAGCCCCTCCGTCAGCTCCCCCCGCACTCCTGGCCGTTTATTCCAGGTAATCGGGAGCAGAATTGGGCCCTAGGTGTCTACGCTGGAGTTGAAATTGGGTAAGTGGGTTGTTCCCATCCACACTTACAGCTGTCCCTGTCTAAAACCACAGCCAGAAAATCGCAGGCACGAAGGTGAAACGCCACACGTGATTTCCTCCTCTCTAAAACGCGCAGCCCTCCCGAGGGGAACAGCCCTTCCTCTGGGAGACTCCGGATGTGCCACCGTGCACCCCTCTCCTTTACAGCCTGGCCTCCTTAATCATTTACGTGCCTTCACACCCTCTTTCCTTAATTTAGCCTGAGCCTTAATCTCGGCAACTTCGGCCGGCTGGTCTGCGCATAGAAGGGCTGGGGAGCCTGGCTCTGGGATGTCAATAACCCAGCACAATGCCTCTGCGCAACACGAAGCCAGCTATTTAATTACCTATCACCGCTAACAAAAGCTCTCTTTATTTTGATTAACTTTGAGGGAACAAGGTTCCCCACCATCAGAGTATGTTTAAATAATTACACAATACAGACTAACATGCCTGGAAACACAAAAAGAGGGGGAGTAGGGAACGGGGAGAGAAGAAAGGGAAGACATAAGCTCAGCCTTACTTCCCAATTTAAACTAGGAATGACCTCGGGGTCAATTTTTCCGAGTATCTCAGATCAATTCAATTCTCACCTCCACTGCCTACCTGCTAGCAAATGAACTTACTGTGCCTTCCAATAGACAGAAATGACTAAAAGGAAATCACATTTAGCTGCATCTGAATAACCATGGTTATTAGATGATGCGTGCAGAGGAAAAAATTACCATTTCCCTTCTCCTTCTCCTCCTTGTGATTGTCATTCTCACCTCACTGGTGATTAAGATGTAGGATGCTCTCCCAGATTGTTAATTAGGTGTTAATATCTGCAAGGGGCCACAGCAAGCTCCTACACCTGAGGTCATTTCTCAGAAGTCGGGCTGTCTCCGGTGACAGTACCTGTAATTCCCATAGCTAGTTTGATTCCCACTCAACAGCTGGAGCTAGTGTTTCTTTCATGTCTGGTTTCATTTCCTATCTGAAATTATATGAGTGCTAATATCTTTATTATCTTTCCTGTAGAAGTGCAAGGCTGGAGCATGGCACAGCATGTTGTTCATAGGCTTTCTTATTTTTTATTTTTTTTTCCCACGGCATTTTCAAAACATTTCAAGCAAAAATCTTTACAGTTAGCAAATTTACAGCTGAGGACTCCGTTACAGATCGGGAGGGGTAGAAGGTAGGAGGGAAACAATAATAATTCGGGGACGGACGAAAAGAAAAGCTGCACAACTGCTGAATGATAATGGCTCGAACCTTGGGAAATAAAGGTAACGGCAGGAAGGGGAGGAATTACAAGGACAGTGTGACCCCTGCATGCCTTGCAGGTGCACAAGAGTTACTCCATCTATGTGTGTGTACATACAGGTATTAAGGATACGTTGTGTTTAAGAGAGAGAGGGGGCACATAGCTGAGCCGTGATTTTGCTTACATTTTTGACTCATTCAGAATCAGGGTAAAGCTAAGTTATGTGTAATTCAGAAAATTACCAGCTCCCGAAGCACCCGATCTTTGTACCCGTGGCCTGGTGTGCTCGGGAGCCTAAATTCTCATCCCAGCAGAAATGGTGCATGGGACTTGGGCAACACCAGTGATTTCTCATCCTAGGGTATGAACTAAGGTGAATGACAAGTACTTCAATACACCAGCTTTCATTAAAAGGCTTCAAGGAACAAGGAACATTAGAGCTATTTTTTAACTCCCACAAAAGCCTAGAAGGTAAGAATTAATTATCTAGGTTTATAACTGTGTAAACTGAGATATAAAGAGATCAACGGTAACAGACCTTT
This sequence comes from Mycteria americana, assembly GCF_035582795.1. NCBI lineage: Eukaryota > Metazoa > Chordata > Aves > Ciconiiformes > Ciconiidae > Mycteria > Mycteria americana. Next base: position 43,628,848 of record NC_134372.1, read on the forward strand.
AGAAGAAACCTAAGATAACAAGTTTAAAGTGCTTCAGTATTTTGCTGAATCTAGAAGCAAATAACTGGGTCAAAGTCTCACAAGTGAGTCAGACTGCAACTCCCAGCTCCCGGTTTCTTCACTCTCTAACCATCGGGACTATATGTGGAAGCCTGAGAAGTAATTTTATATGTGGGATGTTAAATCAGTACTTTTCCTGTCTCATCAATCTCCTGTATTTTGGTACAGTGTGAATCATTTGGTAAGTGGCACAAATTAGAAAACCTAGAGGAGATGTTAAAAATATTTATTTTTTTTTTTTAGCACTTAACTTAAAATCCTCTATTAGAACTAAACAACATCAAAAGCCACATCACTGGAAAATATTTTAGAGCTTACTCTAAACACAGGGAAAACTATTAAATTGACTTTGCTGGGAATTTGTGGGGAATAAAAGCTGTCACATACGGCATGTACTTTCTCTTTGCTCATAAAGACTCAGACGTTTTCATACTTCAGATTCACAGGAATGAGCTAGAAAGGAGTTTGAGACACAGTGAAGTTGTGCTTTTTTAAAATACTAGAGAACACTTTTTTTACTTTTGTAAAATGACCTGCAAATTGTACAAAATATGTTTGGGGAGAGGAAAAGAAGGGAGAGGGGTTACTATCCATTTTTTTATCAAGAATAACATATTACATCCCATTTGAAATAAAGGATTCTCATTTAGACTTAATATAGCACATCTGCTTGACAAATACATACAAGGCTCCCATTGACTGCAGCGGGAAACTTGCCAATAATATTTCATGGACGTTATCTTGATATCAGCTTCGGGAAATAAAGACTTTTTAAAGGGAGTGCTAATTCAACAACGGGAAGTTAAAAATAACTCACTCATACACAAAGAAATGTGATTGTTTTTACAGTTCTTTGCTTTAATTTTCACTTTTATCAGACGTATGGTCTGCGAATAAAACAGGCGGTAAGGTCTAGTGTGCAGTGAAGTTGGGCAGTTTGACATCACAGGCTGTTGCCAATGAAGAGAAAAATGATGTCACAAACAACAGTCTGACTTGGTTGCACATCAAAAATACACGTGAACAGTATGAGGATGCAAAAGGTCTTGCACAAAACACAAATCTCTTTTAAAAATGCATGTGTGAATGCAGGAATAGCAGTGAAAAGTAAGTAAATGTATACTTTAAGAGTGCCATGATTTCCCTTGTGTGAAAGGTCTTAGAGGTAAACTGAAAAAGGACCAGAAAATATATTTCTGTTCTTTACTCTTCCTTATTCTCCCCTTAGTTTTAGGGCTCATCCATATGGGGAAATTCCATAGTAAACTATACCGCAGTGCTATCCATTCGCTGGGTGGACACTCCTACTCTAGAGTAAGAGTGGATTTTCCCGGTTAATGTATTTTATTTTGAAAGCAGCTTAAGCTATATTAAGGGGGGGAACCCACCCTTATTCCCAAGTAAGAACATCCATCCAGGGAATTCACAGCACAGCTACCGCGGTACGAGTTCAGATCTTGCTTTTTATTAGTACGACCTCCCCTGTAGACATTCCCTTTGTGGTGGAAGTGTGGGCCCCAGGAATTCAATGGGGATTTTACCAAAGCCTGTAGTGGGGCCAGGAGCCCACCCGGCACCTTTCCTCTCACCTGAGATGTAGGTAGGATGCAGTTTATATGCCAGGGTCCATCACTGCCGCATCCTGCCCTTGGAGCTCTACAAAAGTCCTTCAGAGCCTCTTTGAAAACTGAAACATTAAGTGTTACACACAGTGATAAAAACGACCAGATTTTTTTCTCGCACTTCATTTTTAAGAGAAAGCCTGGCTACACTTTTTTATGTCAGAACCAAATTCTACTATCCAACACCATCACGCTGATCAGGAAATAATTAGAGTCATGTTTTGTTCCTGTTGGTTCCATGATGTCGGAGGGTGGAAAAGCTCTTCTGCACCAAACAAAATACACTGAAGCAGGATAAAATACGCCTGGGGTTACGTATGTATTGTGAGGGACGTTCGCCGGAGCTGCTAGGAGATGGAATAGGCCAAGACATGGCCCTTGGAAAATAACAGTTGCCTTGTAAAATACCACAAGGTACTCTTGGTGGTATTTTATGGGATAGCAACTAATTTTGTTATTGGTATAACAGCGTGTATGACAAACACAGATTTCATCCTGCAGTGCTTTCTCTGAAAACTCCCGGCAATCCCCCCAGGCTCGCGGGCATGGAGCGGCACCACTGACTGACCTCCATGAACCCTGCTGCCATCTGACCCAGGAGAGACATTATGGTGAGAACCTCTTAACCAGCAACCACCAAATATTCCAGTCACACTCATAAAACGAATTGCCTTGAAATGCTAAAAGCATGCCAGAAATAACATAATTCCTTCAAAGGAGTCAAGTTAGTAAGTTAGAGCACGGAGACTACTGTCCACTGCTATAAATGTACAGTCTTAAATTCCCCCAACCAAACCACCTCCATGAATATCAAGTAAGCGTGCCTCCAGAGAGCGTGGAGTACTGGAGTTTTCATATCTAAGCTTATTATTCCTAATATCACAGAGACACTTCCCTGAATTGTCCTTCTCCTTCCCAAATTCCCCATCTGACCAGATGTCTTTCTCTCTCTTGCTTTCACCTGTCAATCATGTTCACAGCTGAAATTTGATTTCTCTCCCAACAGTAACCTTAGATGAAATATTACCATAGGGGTCAGAACTGTCTGAACCTTGCCATAAAAGTTCGTTAACTCTTCTGAGACCCGAGAGCTATTTGCTTAAAAGTAACAGATTTTGCTGCTGTTTTTTTTTTCTACAATATGTGAAAGCGTAACCACAAAATATTGGAAGGAAGGCACAAGGAATTGTCCCGGAGAGCAGCAGGCTAAGCAAGTCCTGAGATCACAAGTGTCCATCAGGGAAAAAGCTTTTGCTTTTTTATTATATGGATAACAAGAATGTATATCACTTATATTATTTATACAAATCTAATAGTCACATACATAAATTACGGGAACCACGAAAGTTTTCCTGTGGGATTACTGAGACCAGAACCGTTACACTAGGAACAAGGTGATGGAACATGTGCTGCACCTTTGCAATGAAAATACGTACTTAACATACTTCAGCTGAATCACGACATGCCTCTGTTCTTGCAAAAAGCACGTTGCACTTTAAGCTCTCACAAAAAAACAAGTGGTCTGCTTTCCCTCTCATTTACAGTGGTGAAACACAGAAAAAAAATGCATTGCAGGCAAAACCCTACCCGGGGTGTTCCTCGGGGAAGTGAGAGGAGCATCAGGCTCAAAGTGAACCTCTTCTGGTGCTCCTCGAGAAACCTGTCCCTGCAGCCTATCCACCAACAAAAACTCCTCTCGGTGCTATTTAACGTAGAGTCTAGAGCACCAGTTACATCTTCCCCATCCTCACTCAAATTTTAAATAATAAAAAATATAACAAATAACAAATAAAAATAATAAGGAATAAAGAATAAAGAATAAAGAATAAAGAATAAAGAATAAAGAATGAAGAATAAAGAATAAAGAATAAAGAATAAAGAATAAAGAATAAAATAAGCTTAATTCCATGAGCTAATAAAATTCAACGCTTTTCTACTGGCACGTAACTGGTGATCAAAGTGCGGTAGGCTGTATGGCAGCCTGTGTTCTTAACTAAAATAGGAGGTTTCATTAAAAAGTCACACAGGAATCTGTCATTGCAACCTTGGTGCTCATTTAAGCCACTTAGTATTTTTTATAGTCAAGGTCAATAAAAATCAGATTCCCCGGAAAAAATAAAGTGCCTGTTTGAGTCTAGCAGGGGAAGGGACTCAAAGTCTAATTCCCACATTTTCATTAGCGGCATATTTTTTAGTCAATGTTGACAGACTGAATGAACACGAATTTCCAGAGGAAAGCAGTGCTGTGAATTAAACTCTACTGTAATTTGTAAGTACAGAAGTCGTCTAACACAGCCTCATGATTTTCATCAAGATCTGAGGGAGATCTTCAGAAGACCCATCCTTAATCCCCGTAGCTGGTGTCTGAATGCTAGCATTTGAAGAAAAAGAAAGAAAACATTTGCAAAGGATTATATTTGAGATGTGGGACACGGGAGAGCTGCCTGGCTGATGAAAGTACAAAGCCCCATCATTGCAAATGGTTCTTGTAGGCACCTGAACGTCAGCCTCATTCGAAAGCCCAGGAAACTGCACCACAGACTGTCACCGGCTCCCCAGGGTCGGACCAAAACGCACCGTTTTAGCAGCAGAAAAGAAAGCAGCGAAATTACCACCCCTGCCGAAATACGTCAAATTGCTAATGAAGATGAAAACGTACCTTTTTTTTTTTTTTGACCTCAGGTAACAGGGATTTTCACATCACCGTTGTAGATGATTCTCTCGGGTACCTAATTTAGTAAATATATTAAAATAAACCATTATTAAAAGGGATTTTTAACATTGTAAAACATGTCTGTCATGCCACTGTGGTACAGAATAGGACCTTTTATATTCAAATCCTAAATTAAATTTAGAAAGTCTCTTGTACTGTTTATTAACTGTGAGTGAAGAAGAAATTAACACAGTTTGAAGTGAAACATTTCTAGCTCAAACATCTAGTCTTTACTTCACATTAATAACAGGAGACTCTTACTGATGAATTACCTTAAAAACACATATTTTTGCCTCACCAGTGAATATCAGCTCCTAAGACCTGAAAGCATGTAGCTTTCTGTATTTCTTTCTTAATGATTGTTATTAGCTGCACTAATGTAATTGGCAAAATAATAATCAATTTTTGTACACACTCCATTATTTTCCAGACAGTAGTTTAATAACAAAAGCAGAGCTGTCATTTCTCCCTGCGGTTACTCACACTGTACAAATTCATCCTGTCAACACACATTTAAAATCTAATTTAAAAAAAATTCAACATAGAGCGAATCTTTGTACAATAAGTGAGATAAGTCAGTGAGTCAATCCACATTTCTTAAATATGGATATTTTGTTGTGTCCCTTATAGTTAACTTTCTCTCCCTGAGTGTGCATACACAGGCGTATACATGTATTTTCTATAAACCGCCTGCAGGAATGCTTCGGCTCCATCCATTTATTGTAACCGTACAGCATAATCAGAGCAAGGATAAACCACAAGTCTGATCGGTTCGAATGAAAAAAAAAAAGGCAAGACAAACGATAGGCGCTTTTTCAGCATTTTGATTCCAGATCAGCTCTGCAGCTTTGAAAACAAAAGTCCGCTGCACGTTTGGTGCCAGCTGAATGATCCCTCTCCCACATCCCACCCAAAGGTGGGACAGGCGCATTGAAATGCTCCCCGCATGCCACTGAAAGCAATGTTTCTTTTTTTTTTTAGTTTTCCTTTTTTTGGTTTTGGTTTTTTTTTTTTTTTTTTTAAGAAACGGGATGGTGCTTCCTTAAATGCAATACTTGGCACATGGCCCAGGATCTCTTAAAGCAAATGACTCCCGTAGACCTTTGGTGTCATTTTCCTCAAGATGACCTCTGCTTTCATGCCAATCGGTGAATCCATCCTGTTATTAATGCATGGGGCCGAGAGGAATAGGTCCTCAAGCCTCACACCTGAAGAGCATTCAGAAAGCGATGTGGTCAGCCTGCTTTTAGCAGTCTCAGCCTTTGCCGAGGCCATCCCTTCTCTAAAACCACAACCATTCAGCCACATCACAGGAGACCTGAAACAGGATGGCACCAACCCGCTTTCACCGGCAAGGCGCATTGATTCATTTAGCAGCTTTATTTAACTATCAGTTTATTAATAAGGGAAGAGTCAAAGAAAGTAAGACAGCGTGAAGGCAGCCAGAGACACTAAGCAGATTTATTAATTTAAGAAGGCTGATCACTTTCCTTCATTTTATCTGACAGAGTTGGTGCAAGAGAGTTAGACTTCACTAAGTTTTCTACTCTATACTGTGCTATTTTAAAAGGGTTTCACAATAAAGGAAGCTGAAAGACTGTGCACAGTCTGGAGACCGTATCTGGTGTGACAGGAATATAGTATTTAACCATATTTAATCTTACAGTATTCCCTCCTCTACAATGACTTTGCAGGAGGAAACCCTACAGAAAGGAAAATCTGTTCATCCCACACCGCAAAACACTGAATCGCGTTGCAGGCTCCAGCAGCTCTTCCTACATATTAAAATGCTTTCATCAGGGAATTTGGAAGCAGTTAAGTTAGGGGGGAGAAAAAAAAATACTAGGTCCTGTTTGGTTCACTTTCAGGCTCATTTTCCTTGTCACTAATGTTTCACCGCAACAGCTCCAAGTGCTTGAGGGAGCAGGGGCTGTTTGCAGTGGAGCGCACCACAGCTTTAGAAGCTGATACCAACAAATAAAACTGATTCTATCCCCATGCCCTTTAACATCATGACAGCCCACTGTCAGGGCCTTGGCAAGAACTTCTGTTTCAAAATTGGAGAAGCAGGGTTCAGGCTGCAGGAAAGTGAATCTGCCTGCTTTCGTATAGAAAAGGGCTTTAAGCTTAATCACATACACACTCCAAGATACATCCCAGATAGATCTGGGAAACTCAGCCTCAGAAAGCGCTGTTCTCTGTACTTCAGATTCTTTAGAAGCCATGAAATGTAAATCCCGCACCCCCCCATCTTGCACCCTGCAGAAATCTCAGGGCCTGATCCAAAATGTCATTGAAAAACCTCCCTTTGATTGCAGTGGGGTTTAGATTAGTCTCCGTGTGAGCACAGGTGAAAAGAAAAAAGGAAGGAAAAAGAAAAGGAAGGAAAGGGGAAAAAATTAAGAACAAGAAAAGAGAAAGGAAGAAAGAGGAAAAGAGGAAAAGAGGAAAAGAGGAAAAGAGGAAAAGAGGAAAAAGAAAAGAAAAGAAAAAAGAAAAGAAAAGAAAAAAAGAAAAGAAAAGAAAAGAAAAGAAAAGAAAAGAAAAGAAAAGAAAAGAAAAGAAAAGAAAAGAAAAGAAAAGAAAAGAAAAGAAAAGAAAAGAAAAGAAAAGAAAAGAAAAGAAAAGAAAAGAAAAGAAAAGAAAAGAAAAGAAACTGAACAAAATAACAGGGGAAGTGCTCTATGAACATACCTAGGGCACGGTCAGCCAGCTGAAGCCGCCGGGGTGACACACCGGAGCTAAGCTTTGGATGCACGGACGGATCCTTTAGTTACGCACAGACTCCCCTTTTGTTCCAGGAATTGAATTTAGAAACAAACAAACAAGCAAACAAACAAACAACGGATGCTGCCCTCACCCTTCCCCGTCCCTCCCGGTCCCCGCCCGGGTCCCTGCCCGTCCCCCGTCCCCCCCCCCCCCCCCGCACCTGGCTCTGGAGGGACCCCGGGGCTGGGGCAGCCCCCCGAACCGTGCGGGTGTGAGCACCTCCACCGCCCCGGCCCGCCGGATGTGTCTGCCCGGTACCGGCGCCCAGGCCGGCCCGGCCGGGGCGGTGCGGGCGCAGCCCCTCGCCGGGCCCCGTCGGCCCGGTGCGACCCGGCCCCGCGGCTGCGGGCGGGGGACGCAGCACCGGGCCGCTCGCCCAGCAGCCCGCGGGCGCGATGGAGAGAGCTCGTCGGGGGAAGAGGGGGGTACGCCGTTATGTAGACACCCCCTCCCCGGCGCGGGTCCTTCCCAAGAAGCAGGGGGTTAAGAACCCGTGCCAGAACCCTCCCGACACGTGCGGCTCCCCCGGGCCAGGCAGGTGCCGGCGGGCAGCGGGGCGGCAGGCGTGCGTGCCCCGCGGCGCTGGGCACCCTGCTCTCCCCGACGGCCCGCTGCCCTCCAGGATAACACCGAAAACCAAGGGATGAGGGGCAGGGAGATGCCAGAGCTCCCGCTGAAATAGGGTGTGGAGCCTTAACGCCTCCATGCGCAGGCACTGACATTTCTGCTTTAACGGGGGACAAGCTGCTGAGAACATTTTTCAGGACTGTGCTTCTTATGAATTAACAATTGAGAGCGGCAACCAGGGACACTCCATTCCCTACCCCCGCTGGAAACTCGAAGACACTGCTCGATTTGTTGTTTGCTGGGTATTTTTTTTTTCTGCCTTGTGCAGAAACACCACTTCTAGCAAACTTCTGCCCTGGCTTTGATTCCCTCCACGCAAGACATCTTATAGAGATGCATGGAAAAATTTTAAAAAATAAAATAAAGGAAATCATGTCACAAAGTCCACAGGGCTTCAAACCAAGCAGGGAGAGAGGCAGGGCAATCTCCATCCCCGTAACTCACTTCACCACAACTATAGGCCTGCAAACTTCACTGCTGCGTCGGAAGTGGCACGGGTTTAAAAGCTAGACTTCGGGAAAAAAAAAAGTGGGTACAGCAACAGCGAAAGAAAATGATCATTTCAGAGAGCGATAAGATATGGGTGGCTTGCATCGAGGGCACCGAGACGTTATCACACTGTGCCGGGTCAACCTGATACGGTGGTAGATAGCCGGGGCTGGAGCTGGAGCTGCCTATCTGCCGTTACACCCGGCTACAGCCTCGCTGATCCCTGGCCTTTTGCTTTTCACTTGAAAAGTTAAGTCACATCCTGGACTATTTTTGCATCGTGTTGGCTTAGAGCTCACAAATCTGAATGCACTCAGCCCTCAGAGAGTGACAAATGTTATTCTCGGTCCTCCCCCACAATTTCAGGCAGTCAAGAATTAGATGCGGCAGAGTGTACAGTATTTTAATCTATTGATTTGTATCTGCTGTGCCTGAAAAATTCATTAGAGGAGCCTTAAAAGTGTGAAGTGGTTGAGTGCTCAGCTCCCTCCCGAAAAGACGAATTCCCTCAACAGTCGCGCACCTCTGCCACGTCCTGGGGTGTGCTACCTCGTGTTATTCATACCGAGACCTGCACTTAAAACAGCTATCTGAAGCATTTGACTACAGACAGCTCGAGTGTGTTTGTGTGTACAAGCAGGATTGTTTTTTGTCCCGGCTGAGCAAACAAAATCTATGCCACTCTCCATAGCTACCCCTGGAATGCCCAAGCCTCACGGCAGCCGCTCACAACACAGCGATTCGGAAAGAGGGAGGGAAGGAAGTTTATTAAAAAATCTTAATTCCTAACACTGAAGTATGTAGGATTATTTTTTTTTCCCTGCGTGAAATTTTAAATTCAGCCATCTGAACAGGTGTCAGAAACAGTGGGTCCATTTAGCTCCTCTGATGATTGGAGTAATAAATATAGAGGATTTCCTTTCAATACAGCACATGCTGAAATGACACCAATGTAGTTCTGGCATCTGAGCAGATAATTCTGATATATGCATCATTTCCTCCCTAAATCCAGGAAGCAGCTACACTTTCTATCTGATATTAGTATATTATGTCAAATAGAAATTGGTATTAAAATTATGAATGATTCTAGATCAAGAACTTCCTACACACTACGCAGAGGGAGGGGGAGGAAACAGCTGCGCAAAAGCTTTCGGAAAGGAAAGGAAAAAAAGAGCTGGGAAAGTTCATTTTTTAAACTAAAAATTTGCTGCCACGTTTCGCGTGGGGGTAGTTTTCAAGTGGCATTTTGATTCAGCGCAGGCATTTTTGTTTTAAAAGGGTGAAGAAGGCTTTCTAATAAATAAAATCTCTCACCGCTCTGTTTGCAAACGGGCGCTTCTCGCACAGCGCCTGCCCAGCGGTGGCGAGAAATTGTTCAAGAAATAAATACACACCGGTGTGACCGGGATATTTCCCTCCCTTCTCCCCTCTTTTTTTTAGGATGCGGTCCGGGATGACATTTCTCAAGCAGGGAAAACGCTGCAGCACAAACACAAAAATACTCTTGGACTCTGCTCAGCAGAAGAAGCCCAGAGGTCGGGCAGAGGGTTATGTTTCATTTTAGGGGGGGAAAGTAAAAAAGGCTCAAGGGTAAGGTGGGATGGGAGGGAGGAGGGGGCTGAGCCGCAGTGCACACCATTTCCCAGCCAGCAAAGGGCCGCTCTCCGTGCGCGTATCTCCCAGCACCGGTCACATGAAAGTTCTTTGTAATGTAGTTAATAAATGGGAAAGCACTATAGGACTATGGGAGAAATAGGACGTTGTTAGTGATGGGGGGATTAAGACCATGCATGCCTTTTGACAGACGATTGCCCGGCTCGGGCAGCGTTCCCCCTGCTTTAGCCAGAGAGGTACCTGAGGGAGAACAGCAGGATCCTGCTCCCCTTTGAAATCCCCAGGGATTGTACCTCCGAGCTCAATGGGAGCAGGATCGAGGCCAGAGTCAAGCGAGGGGTGATTAATGAATGTAGGTTATTCAGAGCAGAGCGGTTCCAATTAGTCCTCAGCAAGCAGTCCTGCGGCAAAGGTGGGCGCTCCCCTGCAATGATTCATACAGAGAACCCCGATACTCGCTTTGCTTTAGTGAACATTAAAACGTGCATCTATTCCCCCCCCCTTCAGTTGGACGGTTGGCATGTTTCAGGCTGAAATTCAAGTGCAGCCTAAGGAAGGCTGCAATTTTTTATTTGCAAAGCAAGATTGCAATGTGTCTTAACGATGCCAAACTGGGAGAGCGCCTTTTTTCCCTCTCAGGTTGGGTGTGTGATGGGAATTTTCCCTTTTGCACTCCGTCTATTTCTAGGAAGGATTTCTCTTACGCTGTTCAAACAGGGTGGGGTTTTTTCCCTCCGAGAAAGAAGATACTTGAGGGAGGCAGCAGTGCTCCCCTCACTCTGCGCTACTCAGTCGATTCACAATACTTTTAAAATCCTAGCGCCTGCTCCTAACTTCGCCTGCGAGGAAACCTGGAGCGGCCGAGGGGTGCGTGGATGAGGCTGGACCAAAAGTGGGTCCCGCTCCGGGGGCTTGGGGCTCCGCGCTCCCGTGGGGGCTGCAGTGCCGCTTCGGCGGGGGCTTTGCCGAGGAAAGGCCTCGTCCCTTCCCTTCCTGAAGGCAGGGCTCCTTCGGGAGCTCTCGGCAAGGGCAGCAGCGAAACCTCTAAGTGACCCCCTGCAAAAAAACCTGGGCATCAGTAAAGGCTCAGCCAGGGAAGAGGAGATGGGAGAAGGAATAAAAAGCAGCCCTGTCTTTATGAGAGGAGATAATTCTCTGCTTGGCCAATAGCAACCAGTTTACCCACAGATTACACATTAACCAGAAAATGGAACTCGAATTAACCAGAATCTGGAGCTTGAACCATTACTCAAACCCTGGTGCAACAGCAGGTCAGATGCCAAAGGGCAGGTTGGTGCCCCGGCGCTGGGGAGGGGCGAGGCGCAGCATCGGCATCAGGGACCACGGCCACCGATGCCCGCTGTCACCCACAGCGGGGACGGGCGTCCATCCCCTCCAAAGGGGCCTCAGCAGGAGCAGGCTGGCCTCCAGCAGCACCCAGTGCCCACTGACGCAGGCTCTCATGGGTGCAGGCACCGCAGGGGGGCTCAGGGCCGCATCCTGACCTCGGCACACAGGGCAGGATGGGGTCGAAGCCGTGGACTGGACCAAACGGGCAGAGGAACGGCAACAGGTCCTCTCCTTTCAGCGCCACCGGTGCCCAGGAGGGATGACCTTACAGCTGGGAAGAAGTTGCACCAACAGCAGAGGGAAAAAAAATAAAGGAAAAATAAAAAAAGTGCTGGGTTTATGAGCCTGGGTCTGGAGATAAAACTCCCATCCTGGAGGGGCTGGAGCATCCTTCGGAGAGGCCTCTGCTTCTCAGATAAACTGGGCAGACAATCCCATTCAAAGAGCAGGAGAGGACTCTGCAAACGGACACTGGAGGCTCTCGGGGAAGGTGGCTTTAAACGACCTGGGTCGAGGGTTTGAGGAGCCTTTCGAAGTTGAAATGCCTTTTGACATGGAGAACTACAGTGAAGAGGGGCTCGGAGACCTGAACATTTCTAGCCCATTAACCTTTGGATTGATTGTTTAGGACAAGTAACTCTCAAAAGTTGGAGGAAGTCCTTTGAATTTTTTTTTCTCTGCTCCTCAGTTCTGGGCTTTCTAAGGCCTGTAGCGGGAAAAAAAAAAAAAAAAGGGAAAAAAAAGAAAACCACAGGGCAAACAAAAGTAGGGGAAAAAAGCAAAGAAAAGAAAAAAAGGAGGCAGTATGGACCCAAATGGCAAGAAATCTTTCGATCTAGCGTTAAGTGGCTCTGTGACAAGCCAAGCCTGATGCAGTGTCATCTCTTACTAGAGACAGGCATGCTTTGCTGGGATCAGATGATAAGAGGATGTGAAGTCTTCCCTTTCACTTCACTCCATCATAAAACAATCAAAATATAGGGCCGTATCATGTCATCAGGTTTTTAAGCAGACCTCCCCTTTGAGATCTCCTAAAACCTGGTGGGATGATCTGAGTCACTGAAACTGAGCTCACTGCAATACTGAGAAGCCAGAAGGAGCACCTGAAAGCTCACATTTTTCATCTACCTGAAAGATAACTTGATTTCTAGCGGGCGACAATTTTCCATTTTACACGAAGCTATCCTTTTCCTCCTCCCCTCCTGAATATTATTGAGTCCAGCTCTTGTATCAGCATCACCCCTTCGCCAGGCAGTACGCTGAAGTACTGCTCTCGGAGTTATTGAACTTTAAACTACAGACTAAGAAACTGAGTACGGAATCAAAAAAATGCAGTTTATTATTGTAGATTATTCTCTCTTTTGATATAACCATAGAGTCGAAAATGAAAGAAAAGCACATAGGAACATCACACATGGTTAGTTAGTAACTCAAGATATAAAACAATTTTGCACAGCAAAATATGTAAAAGAAAAAGTAACTGACAAGATTTTTTTATATTTATTGTGGTAAGATTTACTTTCCATTTTTTTTAAAAGACAGGATATCAGTCCCTGAAAATAAAATTTACTGATTATTGCCTTTAAAACTGTGGAATTTTTGAAGTTACAGAAAATCCAGTTCTGCACCACAATACAACTGTAAAAAAATCTGCATCATTTTAAAACTGTGCAGTAATGCCATCTTTATAACTGCATAAATTGTATTAGCGTTCTAAACAGGTTCGTAATTTTTTTTTTGTTTTTGTATTATATGCTTGCAGGTTATATCTTAGTGCAATTCAGTCCCAAATACTTCAATTTTGAAAAAAAAAAAAAAAAAAAAAAACCAACCCATACATTTTGAATGTAAAATACCCCTATAGATATAAACAGGGGTGCCTCCCCCTTTTAATACTTTGGTTTTCAAATACAGTCAGTGGTATAGCAAGGACTACATATACCCAACTTATATTTAAGTTGCAAGCACATGCTGCATAAACTACTTTTTAAAACAGTCCCGTTGCAAATTCTACCCCCCTTTACATCACGACAGTAAACAATTTAGTGCATCAATCTTTAAAAAAAATCTACATCTAAACAGACCTAACTCTTTCGAATTTATCTATAACATTCCTTTATCTGTAGCATACATTTTAACTGGGCTAACAGATGACAGAAACTAGAATTAAATTATATACTAGGAACCCAGAGCATTCCACATTTGACAATGACCAAATGCAAAAGGAAAAAAAAAATGGGGCAGATCACTTAAAATTAATTTTTAGACTGTTTTAGGCAACAGCACGGTTTCAATGTCCCCCCCAAGTGGGATGTGAATTTTGTTTTTGAACATCTTTCCAAAGTTCTTTTTTGTGTTTTTTTTGTAATTTTTTTGCCACATTAGGTTATCAAAATCCATTCTGGCATGTTTTTTGAGAGGGAATGCTTCAGTGCATTTAAAAGGAAGTCTGAAGTTTTGAGTAACTCAAAGCAGTTTTAGAGCAGATGCAAACTTTAATGGGGAGGAAGAGGAGGAGGAAGATCAAAGGTTGCACTTTTTTGCTTTCAACCCAAAAAAGTGATGAGGCAATAAAACAAAAGGATGAATGCCATGCCATAATAGTCTCCAAAAGTCCATTTCCAAGCAAAAGAAAAAAAAAATAATTATACCGTACATGACCAGCATGCAGGGTTTTTTATTAATATAATGTCTCTTTTTCATAGTCTTTCGAAACAGTTATAGTTCATTGTTGCTAAGACAAAATAGCAAGCGTAATGCATGAGATGAGTATGGGATTCTAATGGCAGACTAAAGTCTCACGTTTGGCAGATTAAGGCCAAAACTCACATGAACACACCGAAGGTTGATGCAGGCTTGATTTTGGCAGGTTGATCTAGGCATATCTCTAGTTTTGCACAACAACGCTAAAAACTGATGGAACTCAGCAAGCTGGAGTCTAAAAATTTCACATTGTTTTTGTATTTTTTGTTTTTGTTTTGGTTTTTTTTGTATTTTTTTAGTTTTATTTTTCTTTTTGCAAAGCTCAAATCTCATATGAAGAACTCAGGATGGCAAAAAAAAAAAAAAATTCTGACTTTTTTGGACACAGCAAGCTCAAAAGAAAAAAAACCCTCATGAACTTAAAAATATATATATATATAATGTGGATGGCAGGTTTCAAAGAAGAGCAAGCTTCATATGAAGAACTGAGTTGGTGGCGAGTTGGATCTTTTATATTTTTTTTAAAAAAACCACAACAGCAAGCCCCCACAAAAATAAAAAAATAATAATAATAATAAACAGAAAGGAAACTCATGTAGAACTTTAGGTTGGCCAACACGGAGCCAGCCCACCTTAAAAAGGAAAAAAACAAAAACAAAACCCCAAAAACCAACCCAAAAAACAACTTTGTTTTAAAATTGTTTTGAGTTTAAAAAAAAAAAAAAAAGTAATACAAGGTGGCAAGCTGGGTTGTCGCTCTAGCAAAGCCCCCAACAACAACTCACACGGAGAACTTTTAGTTAAGGTGGCAAGGCTGTGGGAACTCACATGAAAAACTCTGGAGAGGAAGGGTTGTCGCTGCTGGATCCGTTTTCTCTGAAGCCATTGCTGACCAGCTTCTCGTATTTTTCCTTGTAGGCGTCCCTCTCCCGGACCAGCCTGGAGATCTCCTGCTTTAGGTGCTCCACTTGCTGCAGCAGCTGGTTCTTCTCCGACTCCAGGACGTGCCGCTGCTGGACCCTCTTGAAGCGGCAGGACTGGGCATAGCCCCTGTTTTTGAGGGTCCTCCTCTTCTGCTTCAGCCGGATCACCTCTTCCTTGCTGACGCCCCGCAGCTGCCGGTTCAGCTCCCGCACCGACATGGTCACCAGCTGCTCGTCGGAGAAGCGGTCGTCGAAGTGGAGGCCGCCGCCGCCGCCGCCGCCGCCGCCGCCGCCGTGGTGCGGGTGGTGCAGCCCCCCGGCGCCGCCGCCGCCGCCGCCGCCGCCGCCGCCGGAGCCGGCGGCCGAGGAGGCGGAGGAGGGCGGCGCGCTGCCCGGCGCCGCGGCGTGGGGGTGCCCGCCGCCGCCGCCGCCGTGGTGCGGGTGGTGGTGGTGGTGGTGGTAGTGGGGCGCGCCGCCCTGCGCCGCCGCCGCGGCGATCACCGCCGAGACCACGGCGGCCGCCGAGCCCATCTCCTCGGCCGGCACGGAGCCGCCGGCGCCGGCGGCCGCGGCCAGCTGCTGCCCTCTAGCATAGCCATCGAAGGCGCCGGGCAGCGGGTGGTGGCTGCTGTTGATCAGCGCCTCCACCGCGTCCTCGGGGCTGAAGCCCAGCGCCTCCGGGTTGAGCTGCTGCGGGTAGCCCGTCATCCAGTAGTAGTCTTCCAGGTGGGTCTTCTGGTCGGTGCCGGAGCCGGGGCTGGGCGCCGAGAAGCTGGGGGACGGGGGCACCGAGCTGCAGGGCGTGCTCATCGGGGTGGAAGAGAGCGATCCCCCGGCGATCAAGCGGCCGCACTGGCTGATAATGCGATCGGTCTCCACCGGCTCCTTTTTCACTTCAAACTTCATCAGATCGAAGTCATTAACATATTCCATGGCCAGGGGACTGGTGGGCAGGTCGGAGCTGCTCATTGCCAGTTCTGATGCCATCCTTTTGCTGCTGACAGTCCTCCAGAAAGGGTGCGCTCCGGGAGCGAGGGGACTGCTCTGAGTTGCCACCGGGTGAGCCAGCTTGATTTTTGGCGAGCTCCGCTCCGCTCTCTCCTGCCTCTGCCTCTCGCCACGGCCCCTCGCAGCCTCCGCTCCAATTCGCCCCGGCTGCTCTCGCTCCCGCTCCGCGTTATCCTTTGCAGAGTCTCCGCTGCCGCTGATGCATCAGAGCGAGGGGCTCTTGCTATTCGCCTTTTGCATAAAGGGTTTTTTTTTTTTCCTCCTCTCTCCCTCCCTTCTCTCTCTCCTCTCTCTCTCGTTTGCAGCTTGCAAACTGCAGCTGGAAGTGTTAGCTGGTGGTGTTGCGAGTAAATTTTGTTGTTGTTGTTGTTGTTGTTGTTGGGTTGGTTTGTTATTTTTAACACTTCATGGTGCCTTTCCTCTGGGCTTTCTCATGCAAAGTGCAGAGCGAGGAGAGAGGTTCATCGGGGAAGGGAGGAGGGAAAAGAGCGAAGGCGAAAAAAAAGCAAAGTCGATATCGCAACCAAAATAATAATAATAATAACAATAACAATAATAATAATAATAATAGCTTAAAAAAAAGAGAGAGAGGAAAAAAAACCTCGACCCCAAAGCTACAGCAAGAAGATGAAAAATATTTTAAAGGTTTCATCCAGCAGCAGAGTTTAAAAGCATTGCTGAGTTTTATAGCGCTCCTGACGTCAAATGGGAAATTGACTCGGCGGCCGGACCAATGGGCGGCCGCCATCCCAGCCCTCATTAGCATAATAGTATAGAAACAAGGAAACTTTTCGGGGCTGTCAATCAGGGCCCATCAGCTGACTGTCAGCTGGGGAGCGCCTTAACCCCTTCCTGCCCGCCGCCTCCCGCCGGACTCACCGGGTAAGCGGGTGCGGGACGGGCCCGCGGCGGGGCCGCTCCTCCCGCTCCCCTCCGCTCCGCTCCGCTCCGCCCCGCTCCGCCGCCGCGCCGGGACGGCCCCGGCCGCCGCGCTCCGCGCCGCCGTGCGCGCCTTCGGGCGAGCGCCCTGCCCCGGGGCGGGGTGCCCGGGAGCTGCCCCCGCCCGGGCGGGCACCTGAGGGCGCGGGGGAGCTCCCTGCGGCCGGGGAGGAGGGGGAGCGCCGGGCGGCCGGGCCCAGCGCCCCGGCCGGGCCCCGGCAGCGCGGCGCCGGCTCCGGGGCCGCTCGCAGCGCGGGGCTCCGGCGTGCCAGGCGCGGATTACCTGCCGCCGCCCGGCCCTTCCCCCGCGCGGTGCCGGGCCGCTCGCCCGGCTCCGCTCCCGCGCGGCGGCCCTGTCACTTATCATCGGGTTTTTTTCGCGGGGACGGGGCAGCCGTGCCTCCGTGCCCCCCCACCCCCGCCGCCAAGAGGTGCGAAAGCCCCGCAAGTTTGCAAGCCCCGCGCCCGCCCCCGCCGCACTTGGCCTGCTGGCCGGGACTAATTAATTTAATACATTCAGAACTAATTGTATTTACTTTAGCCTCCCCCCCCCCCCCCCCCCCCCGGCCCGGGCGGGGGATGGGGCCGGGGCCGGGGGGCCGTGGAAGCGGCGAGCGGGCTGGACGCGGAGCGGCGGAGCGGCGGAGCGGCTCGGTTTAAACCTCGACAGCGCCATCTCTCGTCGCAAGGTCAGTGCCAGGCGCGCCCCGGCCGGTGCGGAGCCGCGGCGGCCGGGCCGGGCTGGGCCGGGCCCCGCCGTCGGGGCGGCGGCCGCCCCCGCAGCGACCGCGGTCCCCGCCCGGCCCCGGCTCGGCCCGGCCCGGCCCGGCTGCAGCCGCGGCCCCCCGCCGCGGGCCGGGGAAAGCCGCAGCCTGCGGGGCTGCCAGGCTCGATTTTCCGAGCGGGCTTTATGGGAATATCGATAGAATTAAAGTTACTTGTAATTCCGTGATAAATGAGATGTCTCTAGTAAGTAAGATTAAGTGCAGTGCTATAAAGTTGTTTATCTGAAAAGTAATTCTCAGAAACCTGACTTCTGACACTTGGTCATATATTAAACCGGCTTCTTGAACATTGTACTTCAAATCCTCCCTTCTCCCCTTGTCCCGTCCCTTCCCCCTCGGAATTTGCTATTTATAACTGCGCGCAGGGTATTACTTTGTAGGTGCGGGCAAGTCTCTGGGTAATTTTTCACCGACTGTGAAAATCATCATTTGCAATAGCCAGAGAATCTCTGCTTAGGAAATAGCACTTGGCTAGTGGATTTACAAATGGATAACATCTTCTGACTATGCCATTATCAGTGTGAGTGCCAGTACTAACATCTGAAAGTCATACAGCATGTACTGTTCCTGGCAGCTAAAAAAGGTAGGGCATACTGCAAATTTAGGAGGATAACTACATCTAGAAATGATCATAGAGGCAATTCTGTAAAGCTAAAAAATGCTACCGTCATCGCTAACAAAATTAAAATACAGTTCTGCACGGTCCTGAAACACACCCGCACGCACAGAGCCGCGGACATCTGCTAGCTTTATCTTACAGATTGCGATTCATGACAAAGTTAATACAACTTAACTACTCGGGCTGGCTTTCCTATTTCTTCACGTCATTGGAATCAACAAAACTTCCAGGCTCACAGCATAAATCCCCCCAGGACGGTCCAATTCCCTGTATTTGTTTTTTTCCCTGAGCAAGATGAACGTGGTACTGTATATCACTTAACATGCTCACCTATGAGAGACATAAAAAGTGCGCTAATATTTTTAAACGAAAAGGTTATTGCTTTTCAGAATGTACAATTGTAGTATTTCACTTGCCTGTTTGGTAGATGGCTGTGGAAATGCGGCTCCAGCCCCATAAAATAGTTTGTTTGGACGTGAGGATTCAAAGTGCTACATTTGCAAACGAGTAAATTTCCTGAGTAAACTCTGAACTCTAGACAAAGAGTAGGAAATTGTGTGAGCTGATGGGGACCGTCTCTTAATTGATACCAATGTAAGCAAGTGCTGCAAATTAATTGAAGCTCTGACCTACCAGAACAGCAAGTAAAATTATTAGTTGTACAATATTGTTCTTGTGTGATTGTTACACAGAACTGCTGCACCAAAATGTCTCTACTGTTCAGCGCAGCAGAGAAAAAAAGATTATTAGCAATTTTTGGATAACCTTCAGAAGCAACATTCTCCTCCCTACGCTATATAATTCTCATTTTAGTAGTATTTTTCTTTATTATTCGGCTATTCACAATGGGTGTCTAAACATTTACAGTCCTCTATTAACAGTGTTTCTTCCATAACAATCACACACTTTCATTTCAATTAGAGCTATTCAGTCTTCAGTTTTTCCACAATTATCGCAGGCCAATTCCCCCAGACTGCTCCCTTTTCCCAGCACTGTTTGTAGCAATCCTGCCCTGAGCCAGGCAGAGGGAAAACTCCAGCGTCCCCCTCATAGCCTCTTGCTCCGGTTTGTTTTTAAGCATCTCTGTTCGACGACATAACGTGGAGCCCCGCTTGCTCCCAGTTTGCTGCTGACCTGGTTCACAAGCCTTCAAACTAATGTATATTTATTGTGGGAGAGTTTTCTGGCAAATCGCGCAGGCGGACGTGAAACATTAACTCCAAATACACTCGGATCGCCCTGCATTGGGACGAGCACGCCAGCAGCATATGCAAGAACTTCCATCGCTGAAGCGTGTGCGCGTGTGTGTGTATCTAACACAGAAGATTTAGCAGAAGCGAACGTGCAGGTTATGAGTTATATGGACTCAGAGTGTAATTTGTTATAACTTAAACACATATCAAGACCAACACATTAAGTACAGTTACTGCTCCTTTTGTTTATCCAGTGTCTTATTTTATGGTGCAGAACTAAACAGTGTCCGCTGAATTTAACTATGAAACCGGCCAAATTGATTTCAGAAAGACTTCTTCAGAGTAACAGAGTGATAAGGCATAAACTGCTCCTAGGTGCAGTGCTAGATAAATCCTTTTAACAGTCTTCAGATCAGTTAACAGGGTAAGTAAATCACATATCACTGTTAGCAGATTTATGGGAGAGAATTAATAGAATCAGACGAGATAATCTGGTAGGGATAAAATTGCTGAGGAAACAGTCCTGCCTTATATTGGAGGGTATGAAACAACAGTCTGATTAGTGGGAGTCGTTATGGATTGGTGAATTATGAGCTAAATCATCATAAGAGTAATTCAGTATTTATTAATTCCTTTCTCTTTAAACAACTCACAGACGCAAATAAAAGCCTCTCTCTCTTTGAAGACACATTCTTTATGTATTTTTATTGGATGTAATTTACTATTTGCATTACCTGTATTTACTTCATAATTGAACATTTTGCATTCAAATTTATGTAATGTATTATGCTTGAGAATATATTTCTCCCTTATTAGCATAAATAGTCACTTACCTCATGAATTACTAACAAAGTTTATCTGAAAATATAGGTATATTTTTTATTAAGTGGAACACAAACATATGTACAATAAATTCTGATTTGCCAGTAGTGTTACAGAAACACAGAGCAACCCTGTATCGGAGAAGAGGAAAAAGAAGCAGCAGCGAAGAAGCAGAATCAATTACTGTGTGTATATATGTGACACTAATTTCTTCTGTCGATGTTTTGTTTATTTTTAATAAAGAATGAGTGACTCAAAGGTTCGCTTTAGAAGGAGCAGATGAAAAAGGTTCTCCACAGTGAATTTCTTCTCTCTGTTCCCCCCGATACTTTCCGATGGACTTGGCTAACTGAGGCTGTGCCACTGCAGTCTGCGCTCCGGCTGAGTTCCTGCTGACCCCTCGCACGCCATGAACGTACGCTGCTCTAAACTCACTTGCTCAAACATTGCTCTCTTTCCCCTAATCCTGTTTTTATGCTTGGCTTTAAATCCAAATGATCAATATAAATTAGGCCCATTCTGCAGTATTCACGCCACCCTACTTATGCAGAGAAAACCCCAACCCTGTTGACTTCAAGAACTGCAGGACTGAATCCTTGATCCCATTGAAACCAATGACAAAACTTGTATCGATTTCAGTGGAAGCAGGATTGGGTCCTTGATGTTAGCAGTTTGTTTATGTCAGAGGGCTGGCGCTACAAGAAATGAAAGACATCAGCGATCTGCTGACAGGAAATCAGGTCTGCTCCCCAAAATTCAAAGGCAAAATTCCCAGTTAATTTGTGGGGGATCTCCTTTACGCTCAGGTTCTATCATCGTGATACTGGGTGCTAGGATGCTGGTATATTTTGTCTGGACGCATAAAGCCAGTCCTCCTGGGAGCATTCAAATGAGCACATCTATAAATATAGCGCAGCAAAATGAGCTACTTTTGCCACTCTCGATTTTCCCGTGCCTGGTACAATCCATTTCTGTGACAACAGTTTTCTGCCCCGTACGCATCTGATACTGCTCTTTTATTTTAAGGCTGAGAAAATCTTCCCTTTAAACTCACGCTGAGCATCAAATTGGACTCCACTTGCAGCTGAACATCTTGGCTGTCTCTTCCTTTCCTCCATCAGCTCCAGTATATTTTATGTAGAATTCTCTCTGTTAATGAAACTTGCTTCTCCTCTCTCTTCACTTTCCAGTTTTGCATTAGTGTCACCGAACCCACCAGACTTGCTGCATTTCAAAACTGCGCAAAAGGAGAGAAAAAAAACCCTGTTTTCTTTTCCTATGCAGTCTCCTATTTGGCCATTCTGCACAGACCCTAAATATACACCCTCTATTCATTTGTATGTAAAGTTTCCGTTGCTAAATTAGGAAAAAGTAGTCTGAAAAGGCAAGCTTAAACACACATCTTGGTTGCTTTTGTGTCGCATCCGAGAGGGCTTGTGGTTTAGCTCTAGGAATTGTGAGGTATTAGCAGCTGCTTCGATTTTATTCCCCTGGAAGTGCCTGACAGTCACTACATGGAAGACGCAGCACCGGTGCTACACCTGAGTGCGTGAGTTTGCTCTGTGTACCCTGAATCCAAAAGAGGCGACGGCTTTTTAGCAATCAGAATATTTCCATTGCTTGCTTGTAATGTTCGTAGAATGCTAGACATATTCCGAATAACTTTGTATGATCCAGAAACAATTTCTCTATCTGAAGAGAAGACGGCACAGAGGTGCGACTGAAAAGCTGCAAGTGGCTCTAAGACGTGCCTAAAGGTTGGTGTCACAAGCTTTGTACTGTGCTTGTTTCATGATGCGTGTCCTAGTTTACTAATTTTCATGAATGGCTTTGCCTAAATGTGAAAATCAATGAAGATATTTTGATGCTAAAAAATCTGTTTATCTAAAAGAAATAAAAACTGAAATGGCAATAAAGATTTTTATCAAGCTTTATGGTGGAATTTATCATTTATAACTTGGATGAGCATGTTCAGTTATATAACGTGGTGTTTGCTCTGAAATTAGCTGAAGTGGGTAAATAGAGAACCTGGTAAAAACTCGTGCACAAATTAATCTGAAAATTCTACAGAAGCAGAAAACTAGTATTAGTTAAGGGAAGAGAATAAAGCAATTACATTAATGTTATGTATCTGAGCTGTCCTGATAACGTCCTGCGATATGCGCGCTGCATTTGTATCTATTTTAGCTCAGAAAAATCATTGTTGCTTTTCTCCCTTCTGCTCTGCATTAAGTTGTTTCAACAGTAAGGAACGGTTGCAGTGGCAGCATGAAAAAATAAGTGAGTTTTATATGCTATCTCTTTCTTAAAGTCAGCCATCAGTAAGTGGTGAGGAGGGCATGATTCTGACGTGATGTTTTGATGTGTAACTGTGAAGGTTGAGACGGTCTTTATTAAAAGTTACGAACTCCGGTAAATTTTAAACAAACCCGCGATTTAATGTCTTGAAGTGTGAGATGGCACAGACTCATTAATTTTTGGTGATAAACTCCGCTGTGTGCGATGGGCTGAGCGCCATGCTCTGCGCTTATTCAGTGTAAACAGTAAAATACGACGACTGCTTAAAGGAACTGATGGGGTCTTTAGCAACACAAGGTTCTTGGCTTACATGACATAAAAAGGTTCATTATAACAGCGGAGGGCTGGCGTCGAGCCCTCCCCAGCTCTCGCAGCTCTCTGTGCGGGGAGGGTCCCTCTCAGCACAGGGAGGGAGCTGTAAAGTGAAGCCGATTCCAAGCGGCAGCTTTTCCCCCCGCCGTGCACTCGGGTGACGCCGATAGAAACGGTGCAAGGGGAGAGAGAGCCGGTCAAAAAGGCTTTGCACGGCAGCAATAAGGAGAGGCGCTTAAAATAAAGCTAGATGGGGGGCTGATGACTGCGGCACAGATGAGACGGGAGCTCCGCGCCCTGCACCCCCCGGGCAGGACCTGCGGTACGCTCTCTGTCCATCTCTGGAGTAGGTAAGGTGCTTGCCCGCACGACGAAGATGCCTCAGACATGAGGAGAGCTGTAGGATGAAAGGTGTTTATGAGCGCAACGTATTATAAATCAAAACCCCAGATGAGCTGTACGTATAAGAGCACATAAGGATCTTGCGTTACCTCCAACCTTTAATTATCTGACTGAATCTGGCCTAACCTGCTTATCTTCTGAGCGTTACTCATCAGGCTCTGGCAGGAGGAGGTGTCAATGAATACGGGACAGGTTTGGAGCCAACACCTTCGCCAGCTGAACTGGCAGGAGTTGGGGATTAATCATGGGCAGAAACGGGGGGGTGGTGGGGGTGTTTCCCCCTTCCCAGCCTGCCCTTCCGTAATGGATCCAGCTGATTACATCTCCTGTCCTCTCCAGGCAAGGTGAGCTAGCTCCCCTCCCAGCCTGTCCCCTCCCATTCCCCAAATTCAACAGCCCAACTCCACCTATGCTTAAGGACGCCAGGTCTGATTTCTGTGGCAGGAGCTTGGCTGCTGGAGCTGTCTTCTTGACTATGGAGATATAGCAGCATCTGTCAGAAAAATCTATGTGAAAACAGTACTGGTGCCAGCAAATGGAAACTGTAGCTTTCTAATCAGCTACATTTGATTTGGTTTGATATATTTAACTTCTCCTTTTTTCTCCTGCTATTGGCAAATGTGTTATTCTTCCACAGAAATGAAAACAACCTGCAATTTACTGGATTGCTTTACAGAGTCTTGGTGCAAAGAAGTGTATGTCATGATGACATCTGATATCTTTCAGTGTCATTAATTGTCTTCACCAAGCGAGGGATGGAAATTCTTATACCCCATTTTTTTCCTCCTACTCCATCAGAATTAGTTCACTGTTATGGGAGTGCTGGGCAGACCCGGTTCAGATTTGTCTCCATCCGGAGTCTGGGTCATTCGGAAACTCTAATCCTTAAGTAAAAGGAAATGATAAAAATACCCATGAAATTAATTTTCACACCTGCAGTTGGAATTAATAATGGCAACCAGAGTGGCATCCTATTTCAGCTCCCTTGAGGTGACTAACAGTCCTGGTCATTATTATAATCCCAACCACCAGAGGAATTCACTGTCTGAGGGATCTACCATGAAAAACAAATGATCCCCAGAGCTATGCCTGCACAATGGAAAATGGCTTTAGTCATGTATTAGTCATTTTATCACAAGATTGTATTTTTGCACTGGGAGGTTTGCGCTCTGATATTAAAAGAGAACAGAACAGAACAACAGCATTTGACTTGGTAATTTGCACGCCGGGTTTGATTATGTTTGAGCTTCCCTGCTTTAGAAGGATGCGTGTAAATGACTAAGAGCAGTAAACGAAGTCTTCTAAGTGCGAGGCTTTCTCATGCAAAGTTCGCATGCATTTATTACTGTCTGTGCTTAGCAGCAGTCCTGCATATATCTGTGGGTGATGCTTGTACTTCATCTTGCTAAGGGAGTGGTCTATTGCTAAAATGCTGCTTGAATTTTCCCCCGATTCTGCTTTTCTCCCTTAATTGCAAGGGATGAAATGTGTCAAGTGTGAGCTTCACTCGGCTGGGAATCACGGTACTGCCACTGCAATTTCCCAGCCTTCAAAGATGACATGCAGCTAGCAAACTATAAAGCTAAGCGACTGCACGGTGGCTCTGAACTGCCTTCAAAAGGCATATGCTTCTAGCAGTGGAGCAGCATTAGTACTCCAAGCAGGGCGCAAATAGGTGTGCATTTGAATCCTTTTGCAGAACCATCTTTCAGAAGGAACTTCTCTAATTATGTTTATTTAATCCTGCCCTAATGGCCACATGCGATATGCTCCGACTGTCTGAAATGTAACTACCAATTTCAGCGGTGTTCTCCTCTGCTCTCAAGACCAGCTTGGCTCGTGAAAAGCATAAAAATATTGCCCGTGCCCCAGGAGCCATCCGCGCAGGGCGCGAGCACATTTCTATAACTACCTGTACTCATAACAAAAATAAGGTGGTCTGTTGCCTCTTCTTAATGTAAAGCCCGAGATGATTTTTAAGACAATACACACCTATCGCACAGTCACTGCATTTATTGTTCTGGGAAACAGTAATAACCTCATGGTGCTGCTGGAGAGGGCTTTCCATACCTGCAGTTGTTTAGTTCCGTATTTACTATGTCGTACAAAGGGGCTTAAAGGTCTTTAGCGATGGTGGATCTTATTTATTTGCACAGCACCGGAATTAGACTGAGAGAGAGAGCTGGAGATACAGACTTGTTTCCCTGTAATTTGTACAGAGATTTCAGCCACAGCTTTTCTCTCTCCATTTAGAGCATTTACTAGGTTCAGTTACTGTGAATGTAGCTTGCGTTATTCCCTGTGGAGTAGGAGACAGGTAGGGCAGTTTCTCTCCTTATTCTTTCTGTCCTCTCTACAGATTTACACCTTTTATAGCTGTTAAGGTAACTACCAAACTACTTAGAGACTGGCCTCGTGTAGTGGCAGGCTAGCACTTTCTGGTGTTAGTTTAGCCCCAGCAGGTTTAGATTCCATCCCCTGCAGTCTCTTCTAACAGGGGTTTATTTTTTTATCTGCCTGAAATTCAAGGTTCAGCCTAAAGTTGATTCCAACAGCACTTGGCTATGTCCTTTCACAAGTGATGATCCAAAATCAAGCACTAGGAGCCACTAATAAGAGGGGTGATATACCATAAGGTTTCTATAGTTTTCCAGACGACTCAAATAGCCTGCTATTAGTAAATCTACCCTTGCAAATTTAAAGGAA
Source organism: Mycteria americana (assembly GCF_035582795.1). NCBI lineage: Eukaryota > Metazoa > Chordata > Aves > Ciconiiformes > Ciconiidae > Mycteria > Mycteria americana. Next base: position 43,654,802 of record NC_134372.1, read on the forward strand.
AGATATCCCTCATGCCACATCATTCTGCAAGTACAGCTGGGAATGCAAGGCTGACTGCAGCTGGATGGGCACTGTCACAGTGAAGAATCGGGATATCAACACCTTCCTATCACCAAAATTAAACAGGTCAGTGCAAAAAGCTGCACTTAACTCCACAAAGGTCATGTAGTGCCTTGAGTTGCATGGGTCAAGCTGCCACGCGTGAACCCTGATGTCTGGTCACTCCACTGCTACATGCCATTCCTGGTATTGGAAAAAATATGCGCCACCATGTCAACTCACTCCAGCAGTTGCCAGCTGCAAAGATTAATTTTTAACCTCCTTTTCATTTTCCAGGGCTAAGGCAGATGAGTAAACACTTCACACCAAGCCTTAGCTCGGCAAACTGTTGTTAGATCAGTGGAGGTGACGGCTCCTGAGGGTCTGTCCTTTCATTTCCCCAGAGCACCCTTCTTGAGAGAGGATTTTTCTGTCTGCGTAGAAATTTCCTTCTGACTGCTAGCCAGAAAGCCAGCGTGAATTCCTGCGATGCCTATTTGCAGCAAAGGTGCTGCAAAGCTGCAGTTACCATAGCAGTGTAGGGCTGCTACAGGATTTCCTCATGGAAAAAAAGAAGTTCAGTTTTAGGCTTCTTGTGGCTTCTCTGAAAGATAACTAAACTTTACATACGTCGCTATCTGGAACTTGATCTTGGGGTCAGAAGTACAAGCATATAAAGAGTCTGCATGAGCAGGAATGACTCGTAACCCCCCCTCGTTATCTTCCCTATCACTTGCTTTTAACAATACCCAGGTTTGGAGACAGTCATCCTCCTCCTTTAGACTCGCATGGCAGCTGGCAGGGTTAGAAGCAGGGCTTCCAATCAGGAGTATTAACTCCTTTATCATTTTAAACCTAAAAATGTGGTTCAAGCCTAACATGATTTAATTTCCTGAATGGTAGCCCTGCAAACCCAGGCTGGGAGTCTAAAAGCCAAGAGCCCCTAAGGTTGCCACCCAGACTGAAGGTCTGATGACTAGAACTTAGCAGATAGCTATCTTTTATTATTTAGCAGATAACTATTCTTTGATGCTACACAAGAATTTTGCCTCAGCTGAGGGCGAATGAAAGCAGAGGAAGTTTTTCAGCGTTTGGCCCTTCATTTGGGAATTTCAACTAATAACTCTCTGTCCTTCCTCTGTTTCACAAGTCCCCTAACTAATATACTGGGATGTGTGAGAATATTGCTATGACTCATAACCAGAGCTGCAAAGTCCAAATCCAAACTTCTTTAGAGGCTTGGAGTGGTTGGGGCAAGGGCAAAATTACAAAAATGAAGACGAGATGTGGGAGACTTCCTCTGAGGAGGGAACACCCGTAGCATATCAATGCCCTTCAGCATCAGCAGCCAGGTAGTAGTAAACAGACACAAGAAAAGTGCTTGGTACATCAGTCTTTCTGCTTAGGAGCAATTTTCACCACCGTGCTTCAAATTAATAGGATAGAAAAATAATATCGCAATATACAGTATCCTGGGCAGGTGTAGCTCTTGGTCTTACCAGAAAACCTAGCAGAAAGCTCAGGGATGGGACGTCAGTTGGGTGAGCAGGCTGCAGGACAAAACTAAGAGGAAATGAATCGTACCTGGTACTTAATTTTACCTCATTTTAGGTATTCTTTCCCCACAGTTCATACTGACAATTAACTGTATATTCCTGGAAAATATAAGAGCTGGTTAGAAGGAAAGAGTTGTCATCTGTTGTCAAATGTCATCTGTCATTTGATAGCCCTTTGGCTATCAAAACTACATAAAGCATATGCTATAGAGGTTTAATGAAGCTTTTCCATTGAGACGAAATACAGACTGTCCTAAGTCCCTCCTGCATGGCAGAAGAACAGCACCGGCTTTCCTTTCACGCGTGTCCAGTCATGTGCAATTCAAGGACTTCGTGGTAAACACAACATCTGTAATGCAGAACAATTCAAGTCATTCCCACCACAGCTGAGCTTGGCTCATTTATGAACAGTGTGCAGTGAATGTTGTATCAAGACTGTGATGATCTGACGGTTTTAGGAATAAACCTTTCAAAGAAGAGAAGACATTGATAGAAAATTGAGGTGCCACAGAAAAGGCCAGATGTTCAACTTTTAGGTCTTTACAGGGCATGCAAATTTTTTCTCATGACTGAATGTGCATATTACCCATTGATGTGATCACTTATGCATCCAGCTCATCATCTGAATAGGCAAATATCTTATCTTCTGCAGCAACCATACTCAGAATTTAATGCAAAATTCATTCTTTTTGAAAATCAGTCCCCTAGAACACAATGGTAAATCATGCACGATGAAGTGATATGAAGAGAAATGCTGCACCCTTCTTCTGAGGTCTTTATTTCTTTTCTCTAGAAAAATGTCTCCACCTTCACGTTGAAAGCCACAATTATTATTTCTTCATATTCACACTGTGTTACTACTCAGTGGCTCACATCATTGATTGGGCTCCATTATGCTAAATTCTAGAATGCCCAAAGAGCTAAATATAAAGCAGGAGACAACAGATACAAAAATAGACATGGACCGAAGGTAACCATGAGCCACAGTAGCACCCTGCAGTAGATTTGTCTTCCGAGGCACAGTTAAGCAGAGCTGGGGTGAGTCAGTACATGACGGGAGATCACAAAGGTTGAAGAGTTAGTGGTGGTTCTCACATCGCTGAATTACCACCATTGAAATAATTATCCTGCCTTGTGTTAGACGACACGGCAGCTTTCATGTAACCCATGATTGAACGACATGCAAAAATGAGGGTTCTGATCCCTAATGATGAAATTACTCGTCCTTCTTTTCCTTTCTTTTTTTTCTCTTAACAAAGGTAAGACTAGTCTCCCAGGAATAGCCAGTTCTCAGCTCTGCCATGGCATTTTGCCTTGCCTATCGTTTCCTGGCAGATCCAACCGCTATTGGGTTCCTTGCTCGTTTCCTTTCCAGCCACACAATGTTTATAGTTATTGGGTTTGAACAAATGGAGCAAATTGAATTGCAGATGATAGGTAATATAATATAATATAATATAATATAATATAATATAATATAATATACATGAAATGCACTTTACATTTGTATATCAGCTTGTTAGCAGGCAGTACTGACCTTAACAAGAATTGCTTAGACTCCCATCTCCAGGCACCAGCATCTGCAAGTCTCTTTGGTATGCAAATATGCTTTCCTTTCATATTATGACCCACTGTATTTAGTTGTTCTCTCATACACAACGACAGATGTATGTAAGAAAAGATATGTAGGAAAGCAAACCTGCCATGATTATCAGTCTCTCAAACGAATGCTTACTCAGGAAGACAAAATACTCTTCCCCTCTCTAGGAAAGCCCAAGCGATATTATGTACACAAATAACATGCCTGTAGTTTTGGTGCCATAAAGCATAAATCATAATTTAGCCCTCTGCAAATAGCCTCTCTGCACTGAACTGCTGTGCCATGTTCCCTGAGGTCCACCTTCTTGGAAAGCAACGAGCAGAACTGGAGGAGGTGGTGAGAAGGACTGCCGTGCTCCTAGGGCCGATCTTTGCCCCTGCCACCCCACATCATTTCTCCAAGCATGAAACTGGGACCAAACTGGGATGAAATCTGAATGTGTTTTTTCAGGTGATGTCAATGCAATGCTCGCGTTTCTCTTCTTTAAAGAGTTATAGGAATTCTGGATCCGTGTCAGGTCTGTGATCCCCAGTGCAGAAGGGAAAAGGATTTTTAATGAAAACCAGCTTCAGTTGTGAATATTTAATACAGTGCCCAAGTGGTAACAGGATGATAAAGTTTTGATAGGCCTGGTATTGGCTTTTATTTTTTTAAGGGGGAACTCCTCTCTCACTAACAGAAAAAGCATTTTTAATGCCAACATCAATATAAAGTGCTGCTGGGACTTTTATATCATTTCAATATCAGGCCTGTGTTCAAGGAGCAAAAATAAACGCAGTGTTCGCAACCATTTGATATTATAGCTGAATAGCTTTCAACAAGCTCTTACAGTGTTTTTATGCACAAAGTATGATTTGGAGGTTGGGGATGGAAAATGAGGGAACTGGAGGGGAGGGGAAGCTTTTTGTTAATGTATGGACGCTAGCTGAAACGTTTAAGAGCAATCTTACCAGGGTCACAACATGGTGCATAGATCAGGTTATTTTGCAAATAGCAGAATTTCTTCTTTTTTCCTTCTTCTTCTTCTTCTGGCAGCATCAATAAATTTGTCTGATGCACTTTAAATGTTTAATTAAAACATTATGTTAGCACATTTACTGTAAGTGATAAAAACACTTTGGAGGTGGTCTTAAAGCAATTGGTGGCTCTGAAATTGCTAGACATGCACTAGTAAATCAGATACAAAGTCCATAAATTGGAACGATTCTCTTTCAGGCCTGTGCCATTTCACAGATATTAAAGCTGCTTAATTTAATTCCTCAGTAATGTGGAATGTGTACAGCAGCTGATGTGACTTCTTCAGACTGATTGTTTAAGGTCATATAAACTCAGGCCTACAGAGCACAGGATAGAAATTCCCTCTTATATTAATACTGTTTATAATTCAGTTCTCCTTCAATCCCTTAATCAGAAAAGAAATGTTTATTGTGTGATATTGCTATAAAATAAGTAGGAATTGTAATGAGTATTTGAAAATGTAGAAAAAATATACACTAAGCCACAGCTACTGGTACCAACTGTCTCCTCTTTTTAAGCAGGTTTGTTCAACTTAAAAGGAAAACTTGTTTTTAATGCAAAGCAGTCACTTTTATATACGGAATGCGACTCTATTTTGTAAAGTACAAAGGAGAAGTCAAAGCCACTGTAAACTGTTCCTTGCAAATGACTTTGTTCCTCAGCAAGTAACACCGCCCCGTATTTACCAGATGAAATCTATACCCACCTGAAGTCAATGGGAGTTTTGCTGCTTCCTCCTGTTAGAAGGGCTCATGCTTTTAGGAATTGCATAGGTAGCATCTTTAGCAATATACAGGGGATAGTATCTGCTGCTCCACTGCTTTTTTAATACCTGCATTCAAAACACAATAGTAATAAAAGCTTCAGAACAAATTATTACGATTGGCTTCTTTGCCTATGTTGGAAATCTTTACAGAATCAAATTAATACAGAATATAAATATCACAATTAGATTTCACCAAGATGAGCAAATAATGAATCTTTCTTCTTCAGCTAAGAAAGTAGATTTTCTTGAGAAATCTCTGAGTCAGCATTTCTTGCAAGATGAACCTTTTTCCCCTTCCCCCAACAATGTCAATAGCTGAGAAGTCAATGATTTCCAAGGATGTCACGGATAACTTGCAATAGGAAAGGTAAAAGTTCACTCTATTTCAGTCATCTTTAACAATATGTAACATGAAATTCTTAGCATGGAAAACTTGACTAAGCGTCATGTCCCCTACGCAGAAAGCAGCTGTGTGACAAGGTTGTCCCAGGATGCACAAGAAAAATTAGCTCCTTCGGAGGCTTGACGCCGGAGCAGCAGGAGCTCTTCATGAAGAGCTCTGCTGCAGGAGCCACTGGGTAGATGGTTTCTTGACATGAGGGTTTCCAGGGCTGCGGACACTTCTTCTTCTTCTCTGCAGTGTCTAGTACCGTGGAGTCCTGACTCATGGCTGAGATCAACGCCGTGCAAGGGATAAAGCAGCAGCGTACTACACATGCTGCTGTTGGTGATGTCAGAGCAGTGTGTTGGTGAAAATGATACTGTCATCTTCAGTGAGTTTTTAATTCATATCTGCTCTCTTTCCTGATGAAACCACGTTTTTACCACCAGCATGAGGTAGAATGGATTTTTATCTCTCATGCATCAACAAAGTTATCAGCACGTTCTAATTACACTGTGTTGTGAGAAGCAGCAAGAGCACAGCTGGATTTTCCAATTCCAGATCTGAGGTGTCTGCGAGGCAGACATTTGAGAAAATAACTAGATACTGAGGCTCATTAGACCATGTAGCATTTAAACTAGGGTTGAATTTGTCTCATGAACTCTGTCCTGTGTGGTCAAATTCCAACTGCATGTCTGCCTGCCCTACTATTAATCACTTTTTGGATTAAGAGACAAAATCACCTCTCCAACATTCTTAAGCAAATGTGTTTTTTTTCCATAAACAAACAAAGAAATCAAAACTATTTGTCTTAACTTGTTGATTTGTCCAAGTTATCTCATCCCAGATCCAATTAGTGTCCCAAATATTAATAGGAAAAATTCTCTGTAACAGCTGCACCTCTTTTAAAGCTATTATTTTCTTCAGTCTTATGTTGTACTGGTTGCAGTCTTCAATGGTTAAAGGAGTAGCGAAGAAGTAAAGCCTGGGCAATCTCACCCATCTTCACCTGACCTGCTTTAGATTCTCATAACTGTCAAAAGAAACAGAGAAACCAATTGTTGCCATACATAGTGAGGCCTTCATTAATAAACTCTGACAAAACCCTGTCAAGCATCAAAGTCATTTTCAGCAGAAATTAATAATGTGTACTGGAGTAATTTTCAGAAGAAATTAACTGGGTGCACTGGAGTAATTTATGCCACCATTTCTGAAAGGAAGAATACTTGATTCTGTATTTAGCATAAAGAATATTCATAACTGAAAAAACCCCAAATTTTGGCCAGTTCAAGTTTGGTCATTATGCTTCATATAAAGAAAAAAACACATTTAGTATCAAATATCAGTTCAACCGAAGTTTTAAAGTACCTGTATTGGACAAATATCATAACGTCTGTTCACAAGTCAAGAACATAATTCCTAGCTACTGTGAATTTTGATAATGTATAGGCATTAAGCCCGTCTTCATATTTGTCATAGGTTAAAACTCTACCTCCACTTAAGCGTCCATATTCATATATAACTGAGCAGATCAGTCCTCAAGGTATGCTCAAGGCCCTCAGGATTTTTTTCCTTCTTTTTTTTGTGGAAAACTACATTTTTAAACAGTTCTGATATTTCATAATATAGTTTGTGACAGGGCTATTTCACCATTCACTAACGTGGGCTGCGGTGTCATCACAAAGTCCCTAACACTGTGTCAATGTGAGTCTATGGAGAAGACATCAAGATGTCAACATATTCCGAAAGGGGAAAGAGTGTCAGTGCAAGTCTGCAGAGACACGGTGGTATGTGAAGAGGAAGCAAAATGAAATTATATCTGTGATTGTACAACACTGGCAGACAAAGACACGCTCAACCCAGAAGCCTTGAGAAGTAAGTGCAGTATCCAAGAGGCAGCAACCAGGTAACTGTGGTATTTTCAAACATTAAGGAAACTTTAGCTCTAAATAACTCTTCTGTGCTAAAATACCTCATCTATAACCAGAAGTCTCACAGTAGCGAGAGTAGGTGTTTGGAAAACGATATAGTAGTGTGTGTTAAAAAGGAGGACAGACGACCAGCCCATTGGGTTGCGCATTGCTGTCCTCCTAACCACTCTCCTCATGCAGAGGAATGCCTTGGGAGGTTTCCTTCCTGCTGTTTCCTGGTCAGTGGAGGGTGCGGCATCCTCCTTAAGGGTTTGCACAACCTGTGGGCAGCTCAGAACAGCAGCCAGCAACACCAAGGGGCGAGTCTTCTCCTGTAACCAAAGGACTATATATACCACAGCATCAGTACACAAATAATGCTCATGGTGCACGGTGGTACTTGCTGATTTCATGGAGTTGGTTTTGAGCTCACTAAAGGCAGATCGAAAGGTTCACTTATGTTTAAGCAACTGGCCGAAGCCCTCAGGGATGCACAGCTTCACCAGTCTCTGCAAGTGTTTGTCTTTCCTCACCCCAACCACATCTCATCAAATATTCAGCCCTGCAACTCCCCTTCCCATGTGCCGCCTCTTCTCCCAGCTGTGCTGAGCACTGGCCAGTGTTGTGAATGGAGTGGCTTCCCATAGCCCCCTTTCCTGCACACCCTTGGAAAGGACACCCCACCATTTCATTAGTGTAGCTTTATAGTGTTGAGTTACATTTTTTTAGCCCAGACATCTGGAATGTATCATCTAGGGGCCAGATTGGAGGAGTATCTTCATTTTATGCTGCCTGCAGGAAGGAGGAGGGCAGAGGCTTCACATTACTGCAGCACAGATGAGCCCTAATTATTTTTTGCATGATTAGTGGACAATGTAAAGGTGCACGTTAATGTGTGGTCCACCAAAGCCCTTTCTGATCCTCAGTAAGGAAGTTCCTCCATCAACATTTGTCACATGAGGGCAAAACTGAGGTGAATGAATACAGAGACATCCTTGCTGTGACCTGAATGGGGCCAGGTTTCCGGAAGTACTTCCATATTTTAGGAATGGAAGCTTCTTTTCTTCAAGAGTTCTTGAAGGCCAATTGTCTAAAGTGATTGAGGCACCTAAAATCCTAAAATTCAGAAGGCTTTAGGCCAGGGCAGGTTTCAAAAGCCTCCAGGTGCCACACTCTCACAGGTAGTAGCAATGCTTGTCAAAATAAGGCTCTGCCCTCCCCCCAGCTGAAAAATGGGACTCTGGAGGTCCAACCACACTACTGGGTGTTGTGAAAATAAGAATAAAAACACTACAATAAGCATTCATTTATCAGTGCAAAATAGAAAACAACCCAGGGTTCAGCACAGCAAAAGAGATGAAAGATGCAATTGTCCTGACCTTGGGAGGTTGGGTTTTTTTCCGCCATTTGCTCTGTAGTGTGCTCTGTCTTTCTAATGGGGGGACTTTCATCATTACCACTGGCAAGGTCAGCGCGTGCAGTCTCCCGGGCATGTAGCCGCGGCTGCTGCAGAGCACAGCGAAGCCAAATCCACCGCTGGTGCAACTCCACCGAAGCTCCCAGCCCTACAGAAGGGACTAATTTGGCCTTGTGTATTTTGAATAAATTGTTAACTCTTCTCGGCATGAAGAAGTGATTATTGAAAAGTTTGCCTCCACATACAAATGCAAATGACAGTCGAAGAACACGTGAATGTTAATCTTCCAAACCAAGTACGTAGACAAATGCTAGTCATTAGAAACATTTCCGTGCATTTATATTAGGCTGTCCTCTAAAAGACTTTTCAGACAAATATGTCATCAAGATATTCAAAACCATGTAATCTTATCCAAAGTTTCATCTATCAACAGTACAGTTTTCATCTCTCGCAGCTGTGTGTCAGAATGTGCAGGCAGATTAGCCAGCTGATAGCAAGGGGGGAAGGGAAAGAGGGGCTCTGTCATCATCAAGAAATACTGCTGGGGAGAACAGACTCTTGCTGTTGATTTTTTAAAAATCTCCCCAAGAACCCTTTCCATGCGGGGATGTAGGGGATATTTGGAAAGACTTTAATTTTTGATGGGAGTTGGTGCTCGTCTCTGCTCAAAGCCCTCCTCCCCCCATTTCCCCTTCCCTGCAGAGTGTAAGTTCTCATAATAAAAAACATCCTGAGCACAATTGTGTATCTGGTGTCTGTGGCAAAGCGTCCCCCTCCACGGCAGATTAATTCACCAGATTTCTTGTGCCTTCATAAGCCCGGAGAGAATGAGATAAAGCCCAGATCTGGATGATTTTGAACTCCAGCTGCACCCTTCTCCTTCCCCAAAGGACAAATCCTCACATGGGTCCCTTCTCCTAGAGCCAGAGGGATCACTTAAAAAAAAAAGTTTACCTCAACACTTTTCAGCAAGCAAATTCTGTAATTCTGTTGTTTCAAGGAGAGAGATGAATTATGACATATATGGGCTTCTGATAAAGATGCAAAGAGATAGGACTAAAACATACAGTAAAGCACTATGAAACGATTCCTCAATATGAGATTCAATATGCTGCAGTTGTTGTCCATGAGACAATGTCTTTGAATCCATGCATACGAATCCGTGCATAATCTTTAAGTGTATTCATTTTTAAATGCATTCTTTCAAGGGAATTTTAGCGTTACTGAGGAGCTCTAGCTTGACAGCACTTGAAGACAATGTTTTCAAATTTGGGGAGAGTGGGAAAGATTTTCAAAACCGCAGAAGAGCAGTTAAGGCTTAACATCACCTAAAATAGGCTCATGCTTTTCTGGGTATCTTTGAAACCTCTTTTTGAAGCGAAGCCCTAAATCTCAGTGTTTAGTGACACAAATCGAGTCTCAAATCCAATTTGTGCTGACCGTGCAGAATATTCAGCATCTCTGAATATCACCTGTCCCAACAAACTCAACTTCAGCTTTCGGGGTTACATTTTTTTTGTGTGTTTTTGGCGTGAAGACGCCTCCCCCAGGGACAGACGGAAACAAGGACAGTGCTTAGCCATTTGCCACGGGCTCTGATCTCGGCTTAAATTGGTATTTCAGTACAAAGGAGTCTGTTTTGGTGGGGAATCCTATGATAGGGACACCTTCCAGCACCGTGGACTGAAGCCAGCTGATGACAGGGTAGCCACCAGACAGTCTGTGGGGATTAGGGTAGGAGTCACCAAACCCCTAACTGAGGGAGCCGACCACTAAGGGAGGCAGAGCTCCGTATCTTGCTCGTATTCCTCTGAGCTTATCTGCTTCCCTAACTTCAATACCAAATCAATCTTTTTAATGGGAGCGTAATGCTTAACCTATTTCCAGAACTTTTCCCTCAATCTTGGAAATGCGCTTTGGAGCAACTCGACTGAAAAAGTCAGAGTGCAGAGAAAGAGCCTTTCAGAGCAGATCCACAGGTGGCCTGAGAGGGGAAAGGCAGAAGTTAGTTGTCCGCTAAAAGACAACCCTTAAATGCAAAATTCCTTCCATTTTAACATGCCTGGAAAAGAAGCCTCAACATGGTATTTCTTAAAGCTTCCTTTGACAAACTCTGATTTTACACTCAAAAGCATTTTTTCAAGCTTTTTAAATACTCATGTTGTTAGTTCCTTACTTGGGCAAGTACCTTGTCTCCTCTGAAGAGAAATGGAAAATAAGTGAGGAGCAGGGTGGGAAGGGGAAGACACATTATCTGATGAAACAAGACGTTGCTCCCGGCCTGGGGCTTGCTGTCCTCCCAGAGAAGCCCAGCCCGCCAGCTCGCTGCCCGGGCACACACGCCTGCCTGCCAGCCAAGGTCCACCAGGTCAAAAATCGGCTTTATAGAGAGTGCCCTAAGCTACTGTTTACCTAGAGGAGCCATTGCAGCCTCTGAGGAAATAATCCACATTTTCAAATGAGCCTGCGTGCCCAAATATTTATTTGCTAGTTAGATGGTAATGGCTCTAGCGGAGTTGTTATGGTCTTCTGGGGACAGCGTGCAACTTGTACTGCTACACAGAATTTGTTTACCAGATGAGGTATTAATCTGGTTAGTTGAAATACTATGGCCTGTCCACAAATCATTAAAGTTGGCTGCAGTACTGTACGCTGTTAACACATGTACTTCAGGGCCAGTCAGTCAGTCCAGTCCCACATAATTGATATTTAGCCCAGAAAGGTCTGCAGACCTTTCCCATCCCCTTTGTCTTGCTGGCCATGCTGCCAGACCAGCAGAAACCGGTGCGAGGCATGGGACCATGGGTGGAGGTTTTGGAGTTACGACTTCGTAGGCAAAGGAGGAGGAGAGCGAGCAACCTGCCAAAACAAGCATGGGTGGTGTGGTTTGAGAAGACAGGGGCATCGAGCAGCAGGGAGCAGAGCTTGATGGAGTGGTTTTTAAAGATGGTTTAGGGAGCTGGCTTTGATTTTAACAGCTGGTTCTACCAACAGAGACCAAACTGCCTTCGTCACAGCCCTGTCCTTTTTCTTCGCCTACACACCGCCACAAGCCACAAAGACTCACCAAGGCTGTATAACAAACTTAACTTCAAAAGACCAAAAGCCACAAAAAGCATAATGTCCCACAAGAAGAGAGCAGGAGCATAAAGTGAGGTCGTAGTAGTGATTTCCCCAGATGCCTTTCTACAAAAAGAGAGAAGTGGGCAGCCAGGTTATGTTACACTTCCACATCTTCTCTCGGTTCCCAGAGCCTCTCCAGCTCACCATAACGACTCCTAGCTTCAGCCAGGGGATGCAGAATTGCAGTGTGGACCCAAAGCATCCATGCTGAAGATGTGGGCTTCCAGTGGGTACTGGGGACCTCTTTCTGGTCCCACTAGAGCCATCTTACAGAAGCGAGCAGACAACTAATGGCAGCAGTGCTGCACTCCCCATGGCCATGGCCATCTCCTCCTTGTCCAGCTCTGAGGGAAGCCAACAGAATCTACGAGGACCCACTGCTAAGGCTGGTGTTTCCTCTCTCAGTCTTGTCATCAAGCTTTTTTTCTCAGAATGGTTGGAGTCAAGGATGTGGTCTTGGCCTTATCTTTGAATATCCTGGCTTTTGTCAGTGAGCACGTCGCAAAGGCGACGTTATTCGCCCAGCTGCTCTGATAGCAACACGGAGATTTTGCTGCTGCTCTTGGACGCTTATTAGAAAAAGCTGCTTGCAGAACATGATGTGGTTGCTGCGTGTACTCCCCTGCCCCATGCTCTGCCTCTGCCTTCAGTGGTGTTCACAGTCCCCCTCTCACAGGAGAAGGGAACAGAAAGGCTGTTCTCGAAGGGAAGGACATTTCTCCCCACGTGCAGTTTCACTACACTAGTAGAGTGTCATTGGCACTGCATCTGCAATTTGCACATTGCAAGCATAATCAAAACAGTTTTCCTCCTAACTCATAACAGACAGCGTTTCATTGAGATGGATTTACCATTGGCTGGTTCCACTGCACAGCCCAGATTAAAAACAAAACAGAAAAAAACCCGAGCGCTGTGTGTAATCAGAGATGTGAACACTAACCCAGAAGTTGCGCGTCCCACACTAGACAAGCCAAGTTGTACAGAGATAACAAAAGTTCAATAACTTCTTCAGCAGATTGAGCTCTTGATTGCTGCAAACTATCTGTTTCAAAGAGTTGCAGCCTTGCTGGTGGGGATTCATTCACCCTTTCTTGAGCCAGGAAGCCACCTCTGATGGTGCACCGTGGGCTGGGAAGCCTCCAAACACCTTCGGGAACCCATGAAGGTGCTTTCATCCTAGAGAGGATGTCTCTTAAGACGTCGTGAACTCAACCTGCTTTCAGAAGGTTTTTCAGGCCAACAGAGGCACCTGAAGACTTAGAGAAAGATGGAACTGCCAGATGGCATGGCCCAGGGAGAGGATGAAATGAAGGCTGCGGGGGATGCGTACACTGATTTCTCCAAAGACTTATAACCACGATGAAGAAAGAAATAGCTCTGCCACAAGAGAGTCTGATGAGAAAAGTCATTTGCTACTGAAATGTAATTTAAAAAATGTATTTAATACCAATTAACAACACAAGCCTGTAATATCCACTTATCTAAACTGCTTGTGGATTACTTGCTTTTCACTTACTAACCTACCCACTAATTTCCACAAAAAATAAAAATACAGGTCAGGCTTTTGCTACCAGATTTAGTTATTTTGCTACCAGACAAAGATGAGCCAGAACAGTTATCAAGAAAAATAAGGGGGGGAAAGAGAATTGGGAAATCTTAGACATTGTATTAAAACAACAGTTTTTAGGGTGTTTGATTTACTATTCAACTGTGCGCAGCTGCTGCTATGAGAAATAGGAAGCATGCCAAGGGAAAGAGATGGGGGAAAAAATTAACGGGTGGGGGAGGTTTGCAGAATCAACTGGTTAATGAGATATGAAAATTTTTATGAGTAAGCCCCTGCTGAAAAGCACTTGTTTGTTTGAACCAGCTTACTGCTTACCCACTGACACAGCAATTCAGGTACTTTCTCCAAAGGACTTAAATCACCAAATGTGAAATTTAGATAGCATTTGGGTTTTTCATGCGCTAGTTTAGATCCTCTGTGCTTCCCCCTCCTTATGGTGGAGCAACCTAAAATCTGCTGGGGCCCTGGCGCACGTTCCCCCCTCCCCAACTGAAGGCAGGCTGCAGTGCTCTGTACGAAGGACAGCACTTCCCACAGGGAGGGCAGGGAATGACTCAGGTCCTACAGTGGTGTAGGGAGGAAGCTCCGCAGGGTGAGGCAAGAGATGTGGGTTTGAATGCCTTCAGGCGGAGGACGGGAGGGAAGCGGTGCTCTCAGCACCCTGCCTCTCCCGGGCTGGTCCCACCTTCCCTCCAGCCCCGTTAAGGGGCAGAGAGGGGCTCTGGGGGCTCAGAGAAGAGCCCTTTCTCCACTTCTGGGGGAAGGATTCAGGGTTCGAATGCCCATAGGAGTTCCAAGGCCATGAATTCTTAAGAAAGGAAAGCTCTCTGCTTGGTCCAGAGGAAGACCTCTACTAACTCCTTAAAAAGTCCACTCCTTCCCTTGGCATTTCCTTTAAGACCGCTTAGGCAGTCCCCTGCTGACTGTCCTCATCTGTATGAACCCCATTCCTGGGCACTGAGCAGTTTTCAGACACTGGCAACCTAAGCACCGAATTCAGGATTGTTCAGCACCCTGAATTTAGGAGCTGCATTATTGCCTCTTAATCTCTTTTGGCACAACCTAAACCTCGTTTTGTGGTCCAAGGGAAAAAAGACTTCAGCCTCCTCAGAAGAAACCTGACTTGTTTGTAATAATTCCTTGGATGATATTGCCCAGTTTCTTCTATGAAAAGCCCCATCATACTTACAAATGCCTTTGACATTGCTTGGTGGTTTTTGTAAGTGGCAAAAGCTCAACAATTTGCAAGAAAAATAAATGTCCCAAATTCTTTAAAAACAAAAGATAAACCCTGAGGTGCAAAGCTCAAGTTTGTACCAAACCCTGGTCTGTGATATTCCCCATGAGGAGGAGGAAACTGGCACCATCAAAAGTCCTGGTTTTCATCTTGGTTTACTCATTGGTGAAAATCTGCTGCTGGAGAAACTTTTCAATCTGAAATGCTCATTTGCAGTTGATTGATAAAGTCCCCAAAACAATGTTTTATTGTCATGTAGATTCAGCCATATCTACAGCTACTAGGCAGCTAATGGGCATGGCCCCAGTCTACTCCTAATGACATTAATGAAGAGTTATTTTCTAGAACCTGTTCAAATAACAAGCATTTGAACTAAGGGATTAAAGCAGTATGCAGTGCTCCTTTACAACAGTGCACTTTGAATGCCCTTGTTTGCATCTGCTGCATGGTGAGAAGAATACCCATTGTGTCGGTACTCCAGAAGGTCTCACTGTAGAATATTAGACTTGAGAAATCATTTATTGGGATCTTATCTTGCATACCTAATTGAGATGTCAGGCCACTGCATTTAAACTATAACTTGCAGACTAATTAAAGGCAACAACTTAGTGCTTACCTAGGGATTCAGGGAGATTGCATGATGACCTGCCTGTGTTGTAAAGGGAAGATTAAATGGACTGAACTAAACAATGTCTTTATTTTCCTGGTGATGGCTGATTTGGGGGAGTAATCCCACTTTATCCCCAAACATAAACCTTTTTGTTATTTAGAAGGATATAACCTAGAGGTGCCTTATGGACCTTTTCACCTGGCTTTGATGTCCTAACAGTTACTAGCCTTAAGCTTGTTGTTTTCCTGTTCTATCTTTCCCCAAATTGTTTCCAAGCAGCTATCTGGTTAGTGGGAAAGCCTCACTTTTCTGCAGGGAAAATTGCAAATGAAACAAATAAAGTTTTATATATGGTTTGCTTCCTTTTATTTGCATATGCATATCATCTTCTAAGTCCCAATTCTAATCCTTGTGTGTCAAGTTGAATAACAGTACATGGGATCCTTCTGCAGAGTAGCAGATCTGAAATGGCAAGTTAGAAGCTCAGGGGTCACTGCCGGGACAAGAGGAAGCAGGAGGCAGTTTTCCTGTCTTCATGAAGATGATGATGATGCCTCAGTTTCACATGGTGTGGAAGGAGGCAGGCAGACACTAAATATAAAAAGCAGAAGTTTATTTGACAGTGTTATGAGGAGGGTAACTGGAGGCAAACATTTGACACTGACATGCTGGAATGCTGTAAAAATTTAATTAGATGGGTACATTAGTCACAGTTGTATTAGGGGGTTCATATACTACATGCAAAAATGCATGCTCCGGTACAAAAGAAATATTTAAGTCCTTCCTGTAAATACCATTTCCCTCATTATTGGGAAATGTGGTCTCAGTGGGCCCATTGACCATGTCATTGTATTTACAAAAGTATGGTTAGAATGAGATTAACAGCATTTATGGGAAGGGTTTTCCTACACAGAGAACGATGCCCATTATATAGGGAAGGTTGTGCAGCCGAGTTGCAATGAAGTAGGTGTATGTGGCTGCTAGCTGGTTTAATGTAGGGTTTAGTTCTACGCTGTTAAACTGTCTTTAATAGCCTCATGTTCCCTAAAACAAGGGCTATTGGTGAGCTGAGATGCACTGAAGCATGTCAAGAAGGCCTGCTACAGTTTTGTGTGCTCCTGGAAACCATTGGGGAATGCTTTATGGCTTCATGGCTGTCCCGAGGAAAGCTTGACAGACTTGCTCGCTCAGTCTGGGTAGTTAAAAAAAATTTTCACAAATGGGTCCTTACAAGGTGATCCCTTGGGACTAGGTTTATTTGGGAAGTTCACGTCAATCCAGTGCAGATTGCACCACAGAAAAAAGATTGGGGCTTCTCATAGCTCCCACTATGGATCTGCATGACTGTGACCTAATGCATTAAAAATTTTGATAACTTGCAAGACTGATGGATGTTTTCTTTATTTTTAAGCTGCAACTATATCCAAAAGCTTGCAGGGAGATACCTAGATTTCAACAATCCTCTTCCACTTTGCAGTGAACCAGTAAACCAATTTAGTCCAAATATTTCCCACATGCTTGACATAAAGAACTGAGTTACTGTGGGGCTGCTCCAAAGCCTGCAGAAACAAAAGTCTTTGCAGAAAAGCTTTGAATGTGAAGATCAAGGGGGTAAGCTAGTTCCAAAAGAAAGAATTGGTAAACCAGTTAGAAATCACACTTGAAAGGATGTGCTCAGCTCTAATACAGCATACACGCTGCTGTCTTCAAAATCCTCCCTACCTCAGAGAACGGACTTGTGTCTTTCCTTGGAAAAAAATGCCTATTTCATGTCATTTGCAATGATTTCTTTTCAGAAATCCCTGCGGAAAAGGAGTTTGGACCATTTCCCTTACTTTTCTTTCCCTTCAGCTTTACTACATGTGGAAAATAAGATAACGTTTTAATTTGACAATGTTCATTTAGTAGTAAATAAGCAAGTAATTGGTCATGTTTTATTTTAAACAGTGTTTCAGTTGTGGTACCATGTGTGACATTCAAAAGTAATTATGAGATTGAGATACCGGATAGGAAAAGGATAAAAACAAAAGATGACTCAACCAAAATCAACTAATATTTTGTCTTAATCAGTGTTTGGATTGTTCTGATGAATTTGATATCAATTCTGCAGAAAAGGAGAAGGCTATACTGGTGATCAGTTCATTTCCCAGAATTCAGTGAATTTGCAAAGAGGACAGTGTTGTCTGCAATCACCTGTAAGCATATAAAAAAGGAAGATGCGTAACTTCGGAGGAAGCCAATTGTGACCTTAGAAAATCACATGTATAAATACCAAGAACTTATGTTGGGGGGGTGGCAAGGAGGATATCCAGGATTATATACATAAACTAATGAACAGCAGCCTGTGCTTTTGATTGAAACACTAAAATGTGGATTAAAATTCACCTTCAGATGAACTAGTCTGGTGTACCATCTACACAAATTGGAAAAAATGTGTCACACTGGAAAGGGAAGGAAAATGAAGCCCCAACCTAAAATTTGTATTAAGAAGACTCTTTCTTTTCTAACTCCCAAATAGGAAATCACAGCCTCACAAAAAGACTTGCCCTTTATTGTCGTGTTGGTTGTTTAAAATCAGTAGATCAGTCAGACCAACTGAATTGCTCTGTTGTAAAGGATAAACAGCCAAATGACCACAAATTGATTGCAAGGCAGATGCATACACACATAATTTTTTAAACAGGGAAAAAAGCTACCTTGCTGTGAAACGTCTATTGTCAAACTTCCCCAAAACTGTTACAGTGAGAAGGAATTTGGGGCTGTAGGGATATTTTGCCATGGGTGAAGGTGTCAGCTGATAACTGCATCTAATCTAGCATTGGTATGAGTATCGCAACAACTTTGAGGAATCTCTGCAGGAACAATGTTAATGGGTAGAGGTCTCAAGAGATTTGATTCCAAGGACATATTTAACCATTGACACTGCTATACTCAGGAAATGACAAAGTGGGATTTTCATTTGCCTGACTTTGGAGAAAAGGGAGTCACCCAAGAAAGGAAAGACAGAGAATGAAATTAAGTAAAAATATTCTGGATGAAAATCTGTAAAATTTCCAAATGGTAACCAGTATTACACTGAACAATGGTCTTCAAAAGGAAGTGAGGTAAAAACATTGTTACATGGGTCTTTTGAAACTGAATGGAACAAAAGCTCAAGAGCATCTTCCAGGGCCATTAGCATGATGGTGAAGAAAAGCTTAGAGTTCTGAGTGAGGTCCATAGCAAAATTTTAACATGGTAACATTACCATAGGCAAGAAATTGAGCTTAAATAGTACGCAGCAAATTAAACAAATAAACAAACAAACAAATCATGAGAAAGAATAAAATGAGACTATAGTAGAGTGGTTTGGATGGAAGTAGGATGTACGATCGGTCACTTGTTTTGGATTGTGTGCCCAGACACACCACCTTGCCACTCACCAACACCCCCCGAGCGGGCAGCTGGATGAAATCAAGGTCCTAACACACAGTTCATCAGTTTAGCTGTCTGTTAATTGCATTGATTTATTTTGAAGTTCAGTGAAAACTAAGGCTCCCACTAACATACAATGCTGCAGGTATGAAATAAAAAAAAATTTGAAGTTCTTTAGTGACTTAAGAATTTAAGTCCCATTTGCAAAAGTCTGACAGAGGTTTTTGAAAATTGGATTCATAATTAGTAAACCAGACAACTGGACCCTTAAGATCATTAGAAAGATATTAGGTAAAAACTTCAAAGTCAATGGGATTTGTACACCTTAGTCACATAAGCTCCTCTGAAAATTTTCCTTCATGTCAATCTGCATTCAAATAATTCTTGCACTTAACTGTAGTGTATTTGTCATGACCACTGAGCATGATAAATCAAATCTCAAAAATCCAGTAGGAATAGGAATTAAATAAATATATCCTTAAAACATTATATTTCCTAAAAGATAAGAGAAATTGAGACTAAACTACATGGAGAAAAAAAAAAAAAGCTTATTAAATCAGACTGAAGCAGTTCCAGCTCATCCAAAGCCTTTTCCCAAGTGAGTGCTAGAAGATCAGAAAGCTGTGACTAGCAGAGACTAGGCAAAAGCAGATGTTGCATCCAGAGCCCTCATTGTGGAATTCAATAGCTGGTTTGGTGAATCGTTTGAACTGGTCACTTGGGAAGGCAGTGCCTGCTTAGTTTATGGTAAGTTTGAACAGTCCAATATTTGAACAGTGTATTCACCTCTTACTGGAATAAAGAGGCTGTGTTTGTAAATAAGATGACAAATTGTACCATATTAGGGTCTTTTGCAAATGACAAAGCATTCCCATTTTCCATAGAAAAGGAATCATTTGCCTGGGAAGAAATATAATCTGGCAGTATTTCTAGAACCATGCTTCAAAGAGAAATTTGAAGCCACTCTTGTATAATGTGCAGGCATTAATCACCAAAAGCGAGATTCTCATAAACAAAGTAATCCAAACCAGTAACACAAACCCAGTTCTTCTCCCTCGCTGAGCACATGAGTGTGGAGCACATGAAAATCTGGGTCAAACCCCCCTTTGCTGTTCGAAAGGCACCTGGCCCCATTGCCCGAGGGTCAGCCCGTGCCCTTGTACCTCAGAGCAAGAGCAGAGCGTTGCTGAAACTTTCCGGCAGTGCAAAACATGAGCAAAGCCAAGGAGACTCGAACAGCAAAAATAGCATCAAAGGAAGCAGAGAAAAATGTTAGCTGGCCGGTGGTGGGAGCAGCAGAATAAACGGCTGTATTATAGGACTGTCACCTGAGCGAGCCGATCAATGCTATTAAGACTGAGTCAATCTGTGTCTGTACAAGTATAGCAGTGCTTGAATGATGACAAATCTCTGGGCCCAAAGGGAGACATCCTTCACCTTGTTGAAAAGTAAGGAGGTGGCTGCTGTGATCAGTTTTGGCAAGCGCTTCTGATCGGTACCTGGACCATTCCCATCAGGTGTCATGTACCAAAGCTTTATGCCTCCTCACGCAATGGCGCTGCTGCCGTGCCGAGAGCCTGAATTGCTGTGGACAGGCAGTGTTGACTGCCGTCGTTTCACTAAAATGAATAATTACATATCTCCCACTCGAGCTGATTGTTCGAAAGATGTGAGAGGGAGCGCGCGAGAGAGATGCTACCAGTAAGGGAGCTTTTAATGCAGCTAACGCTGCCTCTGAGGAGAACCTGGCTGGAGGAATGAAGGGTGGATTCTGGTCCTGCCATCAGCACATGGTGCCAGAGATGCTTAAGTGGCATAACTGTGAGCTGGTGGAACTGTCAAGCAGACAACTCTTTTATGCAGGGAGGAATGAGGGGACCTTTTTCCAATCCCGTTTAATAGCCCAGTCTGCAAAAAATCTTCTCCTCTCTCGTTGCTGTTCTACCCTTGTCTCTCCTTCTTGGCATGGTGCCTTTCCCCCCCCAAGCAGCAGCTGTGCACACTTGAATAGTAAATCAAACACCCTAAAAACTGTTGTTCCAAAATCTTTTCAGATCTTTCTCTCCTCTATTTCTGTTCTCTTTTTCTTGCTAATGATTAAGGCAATTGGCTCTTTTTTTTTTTTTTTTTTTTTGATCTGGTATGAACTAATTTTGTGTTGCAAACAACTTGATGTATCACAATGTCTATCAATGAAAGGACCTAGAGGTACGTCTAGTTCATCTCCCATCAATGCATGAGTTGCTGGGGGGCACTATCGTAGGAAATGCATGGTGGGGGGGCTTCACATTTCCTCTGGGAGCAGGTCCCAGATCATCTTGTGAAAGGACAAGGAAGATGGTAACAGCCTGGGTTCCCGGGTGATAGATAGCAATATAAATACACTCCAGTCAGGGCTGATTTACACTAACCAGGGAGCTGAGCCCAACATCCTAAATGGCATTTGTTTTTATGATTTCAAGACTATTTCCACAACAAAAATGCCTAGAGGATTAATATTGTAGAGAGAGGGCTGAAGACAGAACAGCAAAATACCAGATAATTAGCACCATGCAGTACATCATATGCTTTCTGTTGAACTCAACATCCATCACAGAGTAGCAGTGAGTTACTCCCTGGAAAAATGGGTGCATTTTTTTCCCCGTCAAGGTTAGATTTACAGAAGGTAACTTAGTTGATAGAAATACCTAGCAGATTAACTGTTCCTGTATTTTGAAACTATTCAAAGAAACTCATGTCGCACCTTTAAAAAGAACAAATTTGGAAACAAAAAACCCGTGTCCCTTTCTTGTAGTGCCCCTTTTGTTTGCATGAGATACTTAAGCCCATGGATAGCTTCTCCCTTTAGTACGTACGTCTGTGAGAGTGATGTGATGGTAGAGCTTTGGCTGTGAAAATACAACGTATCCTTTATTACAAAGAAAACCACAGTTTGAAAACCAGGGAAAACTCTGATTCACCAGCATGACTCACACATGCACTATAGAGCCTGCAATCCCTTTAGCAAAGATGCAAGCCCAGCAGCATGTAAGTACTTGCAGAAAGAACATATTTTCCCTAAATGAATGGTCTTTTCAAGTGCCTTATCTTACTCTTTTTGAAGGCAGTGGAAAATCTCTCACTGGACTTTGGACGAGGCCCTTAAAGGCAGGAGAAAAGTCAGTAGACACCATGTAAATATCCACAAAAATGACTCAAAGCCACTATCAAGATAATGTTATCGTAGGAGATGGGAAGTTAGATTTCTGAGAAGGCTGTTATGAGCTCAGGGAGGACCTGTTACGTTGGCCAGCGTCTGATTGTGATTAGCAAAGCTGAACTTTTCAGGAAATGAATACTTTAAGGTTCCCACCTCAGGAGATAATTTTGACACATTCTCAGTTTCAATAGATGCATCTGAAAGCAAAAAAAAATCAGAGGCTTTTTGGATGTCTTCAAAAAATGGAAACAACTAGACTGGAAAATATGCTTGTTTGAAGGTAACTCAGTTGATTGCAGCGTAAGGGAGCTCAAAGGAATTTCATATCCAGGGATGAAATAATTTTGTTACATTTCCCCAACTCCCAAGACCACTGGTCCAACTGATTATAATAAAGTGTAATACTGGAGTAACAGAATCACAGAATCACAGAATCATATAGGTTGGAAAAGACCGGCAACGAAGCTGGTGAAGGGTCTGGAGCACAAGTCTGATGAGGAGCGGCTGAGGGAACTGGGTTGTTTAGCCTGGAGAAGCGGAGGCTGAGGGGAGACCTCATCGCTGTCTACAACTACCTGAAAGGAGGCTGTAGCGAGGTGGGTGTCAGTTTCTTCTCCCAAATAACAAGCCATAGGGCCAGAGGAAATGGCCTCAAGTTTGGGCCAGGGGAAGTTTAGATTGGATATTAGGAAAAATTCCTTCACTGAAAGGGTTGTCAAGAACTGGAACAGGCTGCCCAGGGAAGTGGTTGAGTCGCCATCCCTGGAGGTATTTAAAGGACGTTTGGATGAGGTGCTTAGGGACATGGTGTAGTGGTGGTCTTGGTAGTGTTAGGTTTACGGTTGGACTCGATGACGTAGTGAGCTGCCAGGCTGTTAGGCCCTGCTGCCTAACAGAGCATCCACTAGAGGAAAGAAACCTCTTTGAGGTGTAATTGCAACTCATTTTGTCTGCTGGGGCTACGAAAAGTAGTGTAAGAATGTGCATGGGCCTTAGAGGGAGGAACTCAAGGTACAGATGCAGGTAAATTGTTTATTCAACCCTCTCAAATAAGTGCCTTCGCTTTCAGAAATGCAAAGCACCACGTTGCTCTCACTGAACCAGCCTGACAGGGGAAGGAGCTGGGTTAGTGCTGCTGGTTTCCCACTCTCCATCACAACCATACCTGGTGCGCCCATTTTTCCAGTGAAAATAAATCCTGGAAGGTTTCTTTTTAATGTAGTTAGTTAACACATTAATATGTTAAAAGAACAAAGCTCTTAATTTGGTCTGTAACATTTTTTTCTTTGCTTTAGGATGGGAAATATTCACTATATTTTGAAAATTCTCAGGAGGGAAGGAAACTGTCTCAGTTTAGCACACAAGGAAGCTACGTTCACCATTTCTTTCCATGTTGCTGTGGCTGTGTTGAAGCCACCTCTCTGCCCTGGATCTCTTTGAAGCCATTAATTCTGTGATATATTTCCCCATATACATATCTTCTGCTTGAGCACACCTGCATGCATTCAACTCTACGGTCTGTGAACTGCAGGTCTTTAGCTATATGGGCTCATTTTCCCTGGCTTTTGGACTCTAAATAGTGTCTTAACATGCCTCTCATCTGCATATGAGAGTCACAAATCGGCTGAAACCTTGGCTTTTTAGCTTGAGCTGTGGGAGTATCAGGCCAGGGCTTACGTTACGTACAGTAGCTTGGTGTTCCTCAGTAGAGAAGGCAGATGTAAGATTAAGTCAACTCAGATCCTGCACACTCATCTCTTAACCATGCTGTGCTCATATGAAAGGTCATCTCAGTCCCACAAACTCTGATGCTTGTACTTCCCAAGCTAACAAACTCCTCATTTGGTTTTCAGAGCTGGATGGAGTCTTTCCATGCTGGAATTGCTTAACTCTGGAGCCAGTGATGATCATTAATGAAATGTATTCCCTACCATTTCGGCACCATCAGCTAACTTGGCTTTGGACTTCAGTATATTATACATTACTTCTGGCTAAAAAACAGATATAGCCCTCTCCATTTCACAATATTAGGTTGGACCTGCAAACTTCTGAAAGGCTAGAATTGGAAAGTATTATTTATCTTGCTTAGAAATAACAGAAAATAGATTAGTAGCCATATATGAAGCGTGTATTAATGTTCATTAATACTTATGCAAAACCTCTACATTGAGAATTAACATAAGACATTGAAAAATTGGTCTTTTGTATTGTCTGAAAAGAGAGAGTTGCATTCTCCTCTTTGTAACAGATTAAACATTTGTATTCAGGGTTCCTGCTGAAACCCTCTTCTACAGGTATTTGATCTATGGTTGACCAGAGAATGCCATTAAGCAGAACTGATTTATTTTATCATTCACAACATTACTTCTGGGGAGAGAGGGCAGGCAGGAGACTGGACTAGTGGGAGCTGTTATCTGAGGAATGCTGCCCTCGATTTCTGTGGAGACGGGATTTCGCCTGGTGCTACTCCTCTTCCTGGCATCTAGCTCATAACTTCACTGGAGCAGTTATGCCACGAATTGAGAAGCCGTGAATGTAGCTGTATGAATGTGAAGCTATTCAGGATCACCTGTCTGCACGATCTGACACAGAGATGTCCAGTGAGCTGGTGTATTAAGGCACATTTATTTCTACGGCCCATGAAAGAAAAACCTACAGGATTATAAACATATGCTTCCCTAACTAAGCAAACAAAAACCTATTTCTATGGCCCAAACACCTGTCTCTGGATCCTCAGCAAGATACTTCAGCTATTTTAATGCCTCTCCCATTTCACGGTCACCAATGGCAATAATGGTGTGGTACGATGGTTTATCCCCATTTCTTTGCTGCCTCTGCGGTGACATCGAGAGCACTGCCTTTATAGCATTTATTAAACATCAATGGAAACACATATAGCATGTGTTGAATGGGATAACCCCCCACAGTCCTGTGCTCTCAGTACCCTAATCCAGCATCCAGAGCGTTTCAAACAAAAGCTTTCCTCCCATGGGATGAGCAGCATTTTCCAGCATTTCCATCCAAAGATTCCTCTCCTACATTGCCGCATAATAAACTTGTTGTGAGAGGGATCTTATTCAGATAGGCATCTGCGTTTATGCTACAGAAATATTTGTTATATATAGACAAGATTATGTGTTCTCCCTCACTGAGCTAGATCATATCTCAAGGACACACCCCAAGAGAGAAGAGGGAGGAAGCTATTCCGTCCCGGGGCAGCACAGGAACAATTCCTCCCTATTTCTGTTTTGCTCCAATACCAACAGCAGATACTCACACGCCCCCATTCCTACATGGACTTGGTCGTGCTGGGGTGGTGCAATAGTTGGTCTTTGTCTTTTTCCACCCATTAGTTTATGAGTCTAAACCCAAACTCACAGCAACCGCAGAAGTGTCTGGCTGCCTTTATGTGAGCTCAGATTCCACAATCCAGCTTGGGTACCTGTGTTTCTGGGTATGGATTCAGGGGAGTTATGAATATGAATCTGCACAGCGAGATGAGAGAATACACACAGAAAGTGTTTAAAAAAACCCAACAACAATGAGCATTTAGAATAAATTGCAAATAGAGGTGCATAATTTGTGGTTAGAGAGACTGAGTGCTAGTCATTATTCAGTATCATTCTTTTCTTTCCTCCAAATATATGTATGAAAGCCAGGAACAAATAATATTTTTATAAACAGGGAGGAAGTTTTCTTTTTAAATTAGATTACGTTAAAAAATAATCTAGGATGACCGGAATGAGATTGTACCTATATAGAGAAATTACTATACAGCCAAGTGAATCATTTATCCAAATATAATGTATAACTTTACAGCAAACAAAAGCCAGACATATTAAGAGTGAATTGGTTACAATAGAGAGTTACATATTAGAATGTATGTATAATTGTAACGTTCTGTTAACACACTCTTGAAGAGAAGAAGCACCAGTTCCAGGCTTTAAAATGCTGTGTCTTAACTATGATCAGTGTAGAGCTCTGTATGTAATGAGAGCAGCATATATAGGAAGGATTCCTGCAGATAAAAAAAAGAAAAAAAGAAAAAACAGCTCCTCTGAAAGTGTTTAGCAGAAGTTGCTCCATCTTCATTTGTCTGTATCAAAGGAATTCATTGTCATCTCCAGAGACAAACTTGGGGGAAAGAAAACGTGCTTTATTGAAAGCAAGACATATGATTTAATCTGATCTCACCAGAATTTCATTCTAGCTCTAGGAAGGTTGCCCTGGTGACATCACACTTTGCATCATGTCCTCAGCCCACAAGCATCCCTTGTAAGCTCTAGAAGAGACTTGGCATTAGTTGGAGATGAGAAAACACACACATTTTGGAGGACTGATCAGGGACAAGAAACGCATCTTCCATCCCTGCTTCTAAAAGAAGCCCAGAGCCTTGGCCTGGGTTTACCCAGATTGCCCCCACCTCCTCCAGAAAAACATCAGAGACAGAGAGACAGAGCTCCACATTTGCACCAAGCTCCCTTCCCAAACCTTTGGAAAGTACTTGACGGAGGAGAGTAACTGTTAGGTCTTCTGCCATTTAACCCACTCAACTACCATAAACAGCTTCTCAAAGCAGTATAGAAAGCAAAGAAACCAGGTTCCTAACTCTCTTCCCATTAAGAAATTGATTAGAAAAGCCTTCTCATCACCCATTAAACCAGAGGGAAACAAGAACAGAGGAAGAACAAAGAATCCCTTGAATGCTCATTTCGCTAGTAGGCTGGCTTTGCCCCCGCAAGCTCACGGCAGTAAGTGCCATAACTCTACTCCACCAAGAATCCCCTAAATAGCCTTCTCTGCATATTTGTTGCTCTTTGTATGCTCACATCAATTTGGCGATACGGCCAAAACCCAGCTGCTTTCCTTGTCGCATAAAGTTCCCTGTTTCACTCATAGAGAAACCACTTCTCCTGAAAAACAACCTCCCCGAGCCCAATCCTCTTTGCTCCCCCTGAGCTGGAGCCCTGTTGCAGCCTGTCTCGGGTGGGACGGGACCCTTGGGCTGATCCCCAGCACTGTGCGTTGTTTCGGCCCACCGGGAGCCAGCTGCTTTTCCAAGACCAGCAGCCCACCCAGCCAGCAGGCACCAGAGGAAATGCCAAGATGCGTTCCCACAGCTCCAGCTCACTTCACACACCAATACACCGTACAGTGTGTGCACAAGAGGCATACGCTATCTAAGCTCTGGGAGCTTAGTAACAGCCTTTACAGCACTTTTTGGATATTACAGAACTAGAAACCAGGGGATACAGTAGTTCAGAAGATAGAGACATGGAGAGATCTTATTCAGACATGAAACTCTTGTGCGTATCACATGCATTCACATTTCAACGTAATTTCCATGTAATCGCATTTCAATATTTTCCATCTCACTGATAAATAGATGGGACTTAAAATCCCGCAGACGATGTGGAGTACTAGTTTCCCAACACAGAAGAAGAACCCAGTCTCTCTTATCCCCTTCCCTAGAGCCAAATGCAGGAAAGCTCCTCTGCCAAGTCCTCTGGGCAGGTGATAGACTCACCCGTCGATTGAACAAAGACAATGAGAAAGTGAAGATTGACTTGCTTGTTATCACAAGGTTCCCAGCTGCCTCGTGCACACATTGGGAGGATAACTTCAGAGGAGCTTTGTTGCAAGTGCCCCTCTTTTCCAATCACTAGGCATCATCGCAGCCAGATAAGAAGCTAACACAGATACTAGCATTCGAGTCATTACAGCGACATGTAATACTACAGTTTTCTGGGCTATTGATTACTGTTGTTCTGGTATTGCAACCCAAAACACTGGAGGAAGTCAAGTGGAGAATGAGAAGAGGTGGATTTAGGATGCTGGTGAGCTGGTTAAAACACCTATGCTGAAAAAAATACTTTCAAAATCATAACTTTTGGCCAAAAGGTATGAATTTCAAGACAAAGGTTTTGCAGGTAGTTTGGGGATTTTTGTCTGGGTCTCCAACCTGCCAAATTAGTTCCCCAGTCACCCAGCTATCAATTATGCTCTCTCAGATTATACTTTGGGTTTTTTTTAGTGCAGTTTCATTCTGAGTTGCACCACAACCAAATTTTTGAAACATCTCAAAAAATAGAGTGGTTCTCTGTCCCCGGCCCCTCCTTAGCATTCAGACGGAGATAAATAACTCTATCATAAACTCTATGGGGAGTTTATTGATAACATGAAATGGTACATTTTGCTTTCAAAACATTTCTTATTGCAGTCAGGAGAGAGAGGATGTGAGTCAGAAGCTTTCTTCTCAGTTTCACTTGGTTCATTTATTCACCTGGTTTTCTGAAACCTAAGTAGTTGGTAGAGCTAGAAGTCCCGAGGCACATGTGTTCTTAAACACATTACTTAATTTACAAAACAAATAATTACAACTCTGTTTCTGAGTGTCACCCTTCCCGGGAGCATCTGATGCATATGCAGAAATGTAAAAACTTGAGCGTTGAAGCTCCGCTGCAGCTAACTGCTCTCTGTTTGAGGGAGATTTACCCTCTACCCACCACTTCTTCCACTCGGGCAGTCATTTCTACACCTGGATTACTTTTAGATAGTTTACTGCAAGTGAGCAGATGACGGCAGATCGCTGTTTTGTCATCTACAGATCCCTCCAGAAAAAACTTGTACATTGAACAGATCTCTCTTAACGTCAGGTGGAGGTAACTCTCAGTTAAACTCTCAGAGAAAGTTTTATAATTTAAAGGTTCAGTATTTTGCATCGTTAGGAACTGGCTCCTCCTCCCTTTAGCTATAACACTGACCTAATTATACAGAGCCTCAGCGCTACGGTGCAGTTTCGAGTTCGCTTGTTATGTGATGCCTGCAACAATATTTATTCACAAGCCATTTCAAATAAAATGTGTTGTTTCACTGCGTTAACATCAAAGCCAAGCTTGTAGATTGTACTGGTTTCATTTTTATGATATGCATACCTATACATATATGTATTTTTATATATATATATATGTACACACACAGACACACACACGCACTCTCGCCCAAGAGGAAAAGCAGTGCAGGGCCGCTTATAATAACAGCAAACAACAACTGATGCTTGTGATTTTGGATCTTGCAGCACGCACCCGTCTGTGTGCCTTTCATATTGAAATCCACGGGTGGAGCAAAGACAGGCAGCTGCCTGCACAGGGCCTCGCCCAGCCGGCCCCGGTGCTGCACCGAGCACTGCTGCCTGCAGAGATGCCATCGCTTCTGCCCCAGGGGGATCCCATTTTCTCCTACCCAGGTTAGCAGTAGTTTAAGGCAGAAGTCCATCTCTTCCAACATCTCTGTAGGTCAGTACAGATTTTTATTGCACCTTCTCGCACAGGTAATGACGTGAGGTGGTGGATGGCTGCATGCTGATCATGAGTATCTTCCAAGACGGCAGTGCTGTGCTAGATAATTCAAGATGTTTGCCAGAAGCTTTTTGGTGAATTCTTATCTGCAAGACAGCATTTCTGGTAGGCTAAGAGCAAGCTGTGGAGGTTTTCTCCACATCCAGTGTACCACTTGGGGTACTTGTGTACAGTACACTATACTGTACTTTGTACTTTTGTACTGTACACCAAAACCAACCAAACCAGTCCACTTGTACACCTGGAATGTCTATCTGCTCATGAAGACACATGGCTTTTCCTTGTGTCCGATAGTGGCTGAATTAAAAAAAAATAAATCAATGTATACTAATGAATGATTTCAATCATCTTAGCCATGACTAGGTCAGTGTATCAAGAGGTAAAGCAGTAAAAGTGTCTGTTACCTCTTTCTAATTTCCCTATTCTCTGCCTCAACCCCTTTCTTCCTTTAAAAGTTGAAACTGAACTTTTAAAGAGAAGAGTAGGTGAAAATCAATATCAATGTGAGCTACAACATGGAACTTTGCGCCAAGACACATTGAATAATATTGATTTGTCTAAAATATATGCTCATGAAACCAAGCCCTTGCATTTTGAGGTATTTTTACTTTTGGACTCTAAAATCTTTGCAGTCTCTAAAGTCCCCATACTCTTCCTTCCTCCCTCCCTGTTTTTTGTTTGCTTTTTTTTTTTTCTTTTGCCTCTGAAGGTCTGCACAAACCTTCATACAAATATCCAAAGAAGAGGTATCGTCCAGAAATAATGTAGGGTCCCTAGTTCCTTTCTTCAATTAAGTTGTGGGAATATAAACTATTTGGTGACAAACATTCGGCCGTTTGGGAAGATGGGGCTCAAATTCTCCTGCTCCTCACTCATCAGCATGGGAAAGGAAAACATTAAGCTAAGAGAGCTGAAGGTCTTCTCTTCCCTGTCTTGGTTTGGCCAGTGCAAAATAGTTATGTCCATACTGTCTTTAGGGGCACAGTTCAGCATGAGCCAGCAGAGGCAATGTGAGGAGGTAGAGCCAAAGACCTGAACTGGAATAATAGCATAAACACTGTTATCACATGTACATGGGACAAACTGTGATCCTTCAGACGTTTCCCTGCAGACTCACCATTTCTCTTTGCCAAATCTGAACCCTTTTTGCACAACATAAAGCTTTCCCAGCAGAGGTGGCCTGGGCAGCATCTTATTTTTTCATTGCCAGCAAGTATTTCTGAGAAAGGCTAGAACAGAGCGTGCCAGAGTCTGGAATTAGACACAAATTAATTGCATGTAATTACTCAAGAGCATGAAGTATCTTTTTGGGATTTTATACTTATTGTTATTGTAATGATGTTCAATTTGCAAATACAATTATTGTAAATTACTCTATTGATAACTTCAGCCTTCCTATTGTGTGTGATCACGTCGCCAGATTTCTTGTGGTCTTTTGAAACAAGGTTTTTTAGCCTTAATGAAGACACAAGTAGAGCTGAAAATTGACTGCTGTTCTCACAATGGCTTTCTGTTACTCAGAAGTGGGGAATTGGTAAATTATTAGCTTATGATTAAATTACAATGTCACTGCAACATCTAAGAGGTCAAAGTCATAAACAAACTTTATTTTTGTCTTTCACCAGAAGCCTACTAATAATAAACTAACACATATTTTCTTAGCAATCTTTCTTCTTTGATTTGATTTTATTTCTTATTTTTTCATTTTATATCCACTTGGGTTGCTCTTATCATTTCATGTAAAGTAGGACTGCCAATGCTCCGGGGAGGTGTTGGGAGGTCTAATAAACCAATGCTTAAAAGCACTTCAAAAGCCAGTTTTTATGTAAAATATGTAAGATCGGTTAAACATTTTCCTTCTTAAGATTCCTCACAATGTGTAAGTAAGCATTAATATGCACAAATAGAGAAAGCGGTCTCAAAATTTTCTGTACTGGGGTATGCATTCAACTACAGTCACTGATGCTCATTGCTTGCCTGTTTGGCCTCCGAAATTCCCTAGGTGTGCTGCATCCTGACAATTTAGTACATTGGTTGGTCAATAAAACCTATAGAAGAAAAAATCCTGTAACTATAGGGAAAAAACTATAGCACAGTTAGAAGGCGGAATGCTGCGTGGAGAGGTGCAAGAGAAATAAGTTATAAAGAGGATAAAAGGGAAAAGGGAAAACCATTGAAAGGAAAAATTCTTATTCTCAGAGTCTCTTTTCCTTCTGTCCAGAAAATGTTTTCTTCTAGCCTCTTCCCCGTGCAGGGAACTACACATCCTCCTCTGCATAGCCTTTCTTCTCTACATTCAGTTCCTTTTAAGTCAGTTTTCCAGTTGAACATCTTTCTTCTCTTCGTCCAGCTCCCCTTTTTCAACAGAAATCCCTTTTCCCCAGCATTTTTTCCCTTGCCCAGTTTGGTTATTTTTCTGTATGGTTTAACCTGGAGGAAGGAAAATTCCGGTTAAATATTAGGAAAATCCTCTTTGATGGTTCGGACAGTAGAAGCACTGAAACAGATTGACCGAGGAGGTGGTGGAGGGTCCATCATGGGCTGATTTTAAGGAATGAATTCAACAACGATGTGCTGGGGATTTCCTAAGTCTGGCTGGTCTTGCCTTGGGGCAAGAGGATGGCCCAGATGACCCCTTCAGATCTCTTCCAGCCTTATGTTTCTGTGATTCCTTTCACCTCTCCAGGGTGAGTGTATTTAAATTGCTCAGGGTATGTTGATGCTTAATTAAAACTTTACAGCACAGGGCAAGTGTGCAAACCTGCAGAGACTATTTTTCCAGTGTCACTGTGCTTACATCCGGAAAGGTGCTGACACAGGCACACACAAACACACATGGTGTTGTAAGAGGTGTGCTCATCATTTATTTACGAAGTTTATAATCTGACACTTAAAAAAAAATATGATCCTAACAGGCTCCAGCATTCTACAGTTGTTGAAATGTCACCTCTCAGATACAGATATTGATTTACAGTTTGAGACCAAGTATATTGTATTCTGTGCTAACAAGCCAGTACAACTCTGCTCAACATTTCTCAGTGAAGGAGAGGGCTAAGTCATGCTTGGTGTCATTTGTCAGAAAGCACTGAGTTTTGTGGGTGTATTTTAACATTAGGCTCTGAGCTGGGGAGCCTGTAGACACGGGTATGTTCTGCCTGGGCAACTGGGCGAAGGTTAAATGAGAAGAGTGTCAGGTTTTTATTTAGAGCCCACAAGACTGAAAACAGGGTTTCTGAAGGAGCTTGGTATGGGGAGACCCATGGAAAACAAGGTCTAAATAAAACCTGGTCACTTGGATGCTTCTCTGACTTGTGAAAAAAAAACAATTTTAATTTCTTCTCTTTCACAGCTTTATTGAGATCTCCAGGCACCTGAGTCAGCCGCTGGCTGATAGTTACTCCAAAAAATTTTGCACCCTAGAGTATGTTGATCTTTTTTGAATAATCACCTAAAGTGAGATAGCCCAGCTGGAATCCATGTTGTCTGAAATGCTAAAAGCAGGAGTCACAGATCCTGGAGAACGTATAAGCCGACGCACAGGGAAGAAACCCATGACATCGGTGGTGCACAGCTGACCACCAAGGAGGCAGTGAGAACAATGTGATACCTATACAAAACACAAGATCTCAAAAAACTGATTTTGCTTCATTTGCATGGAGCTGATTTCCAGATCAGAAGGCAAATGTCTCAGTTCCAACAAAGCCAATGGCAAAATTCCTGCTGACACCGCTGGGACAGCAGAAAAGTTTTCAAGACTTAACTTGAATGTAAACTTCCAAAATTAAATCCCTAGTGAAGAAATCTGTATATTTTTCATCACATTTCCATTGGTACTGAGCCAGGTACAACACATGATTGCATTTGCTGCTACTTTTTAAGCAAATTTGTAACTCCAGAATCTGTCCCAGGCACTGATCATTGTGTACACCAAGCTGGGCACACAATGAACACACCAACCTTAATGCCCCCATCCTTTAACCACAGCGTAAAGTCAGGGATGGACTCCCCTTTCTGAGCGTCTTGGCCAAGTTCTGCTGCTTACTGCAATTTTAACTGCTGTTTTCTAGAACGTTTAGGCCTGGGTATCTCGCTTGGAAAGAGCTGTACACTGAATTGATAATGCCCATGGCTTCAGCATGATATAACTACTTACTTTTTCTGACTGTACATTTGTTGATAGAGAGACCATCTTGTGAAGAACAGGTGAACTTCTGGTAACCAGAGTTGTTAGCGGATTGTCTTAAATTCCTTCCTTTCTTTCTAGGCTTCTAACTTGGCTGCATGCTTTACTTAAAAATAATGGATTTCCTTTAGATGCCTTGGTCCAAAATTTCTCCTGCTTATTTAAAGAACTGATTGCCTGCTGTCCAGATGTTATTTTGCCAAAAGATAAGCTGGAAGATCTACTGAAACCTTTTTATTGTATTTCTAATCCAAAGCATTCTAATGACGTTAACCTTGCTGATATTATACTGAAGAACTTCCATTCAGGCTTTATTTTTCAAAAGAGCTTTTAATATTTTGCTTTCTGATGCCACCCTTTATTTCTTTATTTACTGTGATACTTTGTGGTGGTGGTGGGTGCTCGATTGCAGCAGTGGAAGGATGTGCAATCAAACTTGCAACGAGACAGTAGTCTCTGATTGTCATCAGCTGCAGCTCATTATTCTCTCAAGGATTCCTTGTGCCAATCGATGATAAACAATGTGTAATCACTTGCAATTGATTGCAAATCAGATTGCATAGACTGGCATGTGGAGTCCTTGACGGAATAATGAGCGATGCCTTTTGCCCACTCCCGGGTCTGTAAGGCCCACATGCCATTATCTGATAGCTCCTCTCCTCTCTTTGACTCAAATGCTAAGCAGATCGTGCAGGATGTATCAGGTCAAGGTTGCGCTTATATTTGGCATACAACATTTTGGCCATTCCTTTCGTATTGGTCTTGTCTCCACCCATGTGTGCTCTAGGGCTGTATTTTACTGGGACGTTACCCTCTGTCCAACGTTGCAGAGACAAAATCTGAGGGGTAAGGGGATGTTTATGATTCAGTCCGTCAATAGTGCACTAAATCTGTTTTCCTTTCTATAGATTTCTAAATCTATTTTCCCCTGCAAAACTGGGGTGACAGCTCATTTTTGAAGCAGCTGTTAGAAAAATGGTCTGGACAAGTCACAAGTAACAGAGGAATAAGCCCCTGCCGTCTTGTTCCAAAGCCAAGTAAGATATCTGGCGAGTTCAGCTAGGTTTTGCTATTTAGACTTTTACCTTCTAAAGTAGTGTTAATTGGATCTGGTCTATTGACCATTGGTGGCCCGAAAAGGACCACAAAAGGCGGTCAGTGAAATTATGGCAAAAATAAGAAAAGATGACAAACATCTTCAGTAGCTGCTTTCTGATTGACATTCGTGGCTGCTACCAGGCATAGCTGGCACTGTAATTTAAAATGTGGGTAACGAAACACTTTAGAACTATTTTGTTTATCTATTTTTTAAATACATTGTTGTTTACCAGTCTCCCTCCCAGCTGCTGTAGGAGAGTAGATTTCTGGGCCAGAAATCTTTTGCTCATAAAAAACGTTGGTGGTTTTTTCATTAAAAGAGGTCAGGAAAGGTCATTTAAAATCAGTTATCTTTCTGGATGTTTTAGTTTTTCAGGCCTAGGTGTATGTGAGGCTGCAATGATCTCATTCCAAGTACTGATTTTAGAAGAGGACATGAAATCCCGTCTGATTTCCACATGAAAAAATAAGCAAAAAAATCTATTAAAAATACCCATGGAGTAGGTTGTTCAACTGACAGTGGGTTTTTTTGACTTCAAGCAAGCAGGGTCTTGGCTTGATCTTTATATTTAAATGAAAAAAGAATAACATTAGCATTCACTGAATATTTTGATTGAGATAATAATCTCTATTGATAACATACTTGCTTTTAAACATCTGTAAGGCAATCATTGGAAACTGATGCACTGCTCTAATCTTACTTTAGAATCTGGTTCTTACTAAGGACTTGAAAACCATAACGGACCAAAAAGTAGACTTTAATGGAGGTGAAGCTCTTCTAGTAAGTATGCTTTTAAAATACATTTTAATGCTTTTTTCTGAAGAATATTTTCCTCGCAGTTTATATAAACCAATGTAGCTCCCCAGACTTCATCAGAATTAACTGATTTACCCAAATATCAGTGAGGTCACGGAGAAAATTACTGAATGAAAAATGCACAGCTAATAATTAAAGAGATGGCCTGGCTTTGTAAATCTTTTTCCAAGTGTTTCATTAATAGTCATTGGTGTGTTAAAGTACAACTTTTTGAAGCTGCAGTGTGGCTTGCAATTGCTTTTCTATGAGCATCACAACTGCCATCGTTAAAGAGATAAAACACATATTATTTGCAGCAAGCTTCTAGAAAAATATTATTCCCAAGGGAATTCCCCCTTCAAAAACAAGAAGGGTCATGAATTTATTTCAAGTCCATTTTCCTTCACTGACCAAAACTGGTATGTCAACAAAGGAAACAAGGAGACAAGTTTGGGTTTTTTCCCCTCATAGTCTCAGTTTATAAACAGAAACAGGAGGAGATATTTTCTTAGCTTTTCTTTTAAAGTACAGTCTTATCAGAGATCTGAAATATGTCAAAATTCCCCAGTATTTTAAAAGGTTACATATTTGAATAGTTGGTTTAAATTACCTACATTAGAAACAAGTTCCCAGCAATTCACCTCCCAAACTTGAGAACACACTCTAAAACTATGTGAAGCTTTCGAAACATTACATACAAAATGTGAGCCAAAGCCTTTTGGAAAGGAGGGAGCAATTTCTCACCGTTGTAAGCCGTCCCTGCACGGCAATGGCCAGCGGCAATTCACACTGTTGACTTGAACGGCTTTTGAATCAGGCCCTTATACCCTTTCCAAAAAGAATTTTGCTCGTTGAATGGAAATATTCAGCTCTGAGCAGCACTGGCCCGGGACAAGGCATTGCCGCACACGAGCTGTGCATTTGGGCGGTATGGTGTTCACGAGCAAGCGACTGCGCAAGATTCGTCGCTACGAAGGGGATTCCGCAATGGCAATGGGAATCGTGGGTCCGACGTCGGCAGGGGCTTAGCAGCTGGTTTTCATTGCCCCTTGAGGTACACACACAGCCGGCATCTCCCTTGCAAGCAAAGGGCCTCCTCTCTCCATCTGCTCTCCAAAGGGACGGCTTTCTGAAGGCGGTGCTGCAGGAATTCACCATTCCCCCCGCGCCGAGCACAGCGAGGCACAAAGCACGGGGCTGGTTGAGTTACGGGGCTGTAAACCCGCCGGGGCTGGCAGGAGAGCAGTTATGAGATGAGCTCTCGTCTGCCCTGCTGAAGAGGAGGGTGATTTATACGTGATGTGCGTCCGCTCGGTGCTCGGGCGGGACAGACAACTTTACATTGGCTTTGTTACACGTCTACAAAGAGGAGAACTCTAACCAGCCTTGTGATAAAGGGATGGTGAAGGTGTGGATGGTATGCTGGTATCTTTGCTGTGCCTACAGATGTCTTGTATAAGAGGAGTTGTGATGTGGTCTAAACTGTGGGAGACATCCTACGTAGTTCTATTTATTTACACTAGAGCTTTTGTATGACAGATACCCAGCATTTTACGTGTGTCTCCTATGTGAGTCAAAATGCTGGCCAGTTTACAAACAGAGTGGGCACGGATGTTCTGCAAACTGTTTGGTAAATAATTATACCCAGGTTTGTATTAACCGCTTTTGCTTTCTGCAGTATGCTGATGGAAATATGCAATTGGTGAGCACCTGATAGGTGCTTGGGTTTTTTCTGGTTTTGTCTTACTGCAGGAAAAAGCAATTTAATTACAAGCACTGAAATAGATAAAACAGAATTTGTTTCTGCTTTGACATTTGTTAAGGATTTTTAAGCATTAAACAGTAAAACAAGAGCTATAGTTCTGGCTATAGATAAATAATTGCAGCAACTGTGTAGAATGATGAAAATACTAAGGCCGGATTTATATCTTCAGTGTGATAGTAAAGAATATACAAACTCTCTTACACTGAAAATTCTTTCCCTGAGTGTCTATATTGTTTGCTGTGTTGAGTAACACTTGTAAACCAGAGGTGAACAACCTGTGTACATCTGAGATTTGGACAAGATTGTCCATACCAAAGAAGCAAGGCTGCTTTTAACCAATGTTAAAAATAAATGCAGCATAAAATATGGAGTGGTGAGAAAGATGTTCATGCCTGGAGATGGATTCAATTTAGGGTTAGTCTGGGTTTTGAGGTTCAGTTGAGAGACTTAATTAAGACAAGGGTTGTGTTCAACTGCAGAGAAATCTCAAGGAATTTCAAATTCTGTTGGCCAAAACCTTCTAAGAATGACTGTTTTCATGAGATTATATGTATAGTATATACAAATGGTCTTCTGGGCTTGGAAGTGACTTAGAACCAAAAAAAAGAGTTCGGATTTCAAAATCTAGCTTAGCTCATTCTTCCCTAATGGTAACAAATTCAAGGAAGAAAAATATATTAAAACATCATGAAAGTGTGAGAAAGCAGATTTAAACTTGAACCATGGAAAGACGATGGGTCTGTTTCACCAGCCCATGCCTATTTAACTTGCTACTAGTATACACGGTCTTCTGTCAGACGGTCTTAAATTGTTGAGCAATGTGATATATTGTTGGAAAGTACTCGGAAAGCGTTCATGACTGAAGTGTGATTTACAGGTCTAGTCTTACAAACAGCAGCACACAGTGCACGAGAGAGCCTTTTTACAGCATTTTTGAGCAGAGACGCCATGCTGTACTGTGCTTTGCAGGTAGCTCGGTACATTTTTCATCCAAACCAAGTTAAGTTTTATTTTCTCCTCTGCAAATCTTTAAAAACTTTTCATTGAAGATGAAGCCTCTATTCTATGGCATGTATTACAGAAATTAATAAAGGTAATGAAATCAGGCACTGTTGGTTCATGTGTGATTCATTGGTCACACATCTCTTTCTAATTTGCACAGGTTTGGAGCCTACTTCTCACTTACACAAAAGTCTCACTGTTAGTTTAAGAAATCCTCATATAAATAGAATCCATTTTCTGATGCACCATAAAATATCTAATAGCAATGAATGATTATAGTCACAAGAGCTATTTTGGCTAGACTCGTGGAAGTTCCCCAGGCCCAGATTAACACCACTTTCCCTGCATTTTGAGAACAGAGGAATTGTCAGTATCCTCCAACCAGCAGTGACTAAAACCAGATGTTTCAGTGGAAGAAACCTCTCATTAGGCTCGTAGGGAATGAGCTTTGAAAAACTGGTTTGCTTGTTTGTTTGTTTGTTTTAACAAAGGGGAGTGCAAATGCACCTGAGTGTAAATGCAAATTGGGCTTTTTGAGTTTCATGTTGATACAGCAAAGCCTAAAGGAAATGACAAAAATACCCAGCCAACAAACAACCCTACTTAGTTTGTGGTTTCAGAGCTAAACTCCAGCCCTTGAGGATCACTGAAGGCAAGTTCAGGTTAGAAATTCTGCCCTTTAGAAATTCTGCTTTTTGTAGTAGAAGTCCCAAATTGGTAAGGCAAGTTTCATTCTGAAGAGCTCATGCAGGGCTATCTTCATAGCCAGGTATTTAGCTTATTTAAAATGGTGTTATTTTTGTTCTAAAGAAACAAGAGACGATAAGCTGGGACTCTAAATGTGGCATTGACACGTGTCTTCAAGTTGGACAGGTTTTTAAACAGTAGCAGTAAGGCAGGATAATATGAAGCTCAGATCCAGCAATGCCTCCAGTAAAAACACCACCCAAAGAAGAAGTATGGAGGGTAGTGTGTGCTCTGGCTGTGGATAAAAGAACCTGCTTCAGAAACCAGGCATGAAGTGAGGCATCCCGGCTGAAGCAGTTTGCTTTGAAAGTTAGCTCCTCTCTCCAGGCAGTCCGTTGTGTCCCGTCTACGATCGAGGCATATTTGCCTGACCACTGTAATGAAATAAGGGTTTGCACTAGGCAGGCAAATACCGAGGTAAACATCCAGACCTCTGCAGTCATGGACACATACTTCAGCAGTTCTTTTCCCCTTGTCTGATATCTATCTGGCCATCAATATGACAATACAATATAGGGTTATGGGCAATTAATAGAGGTTGAACATTCAACTGCAGCCCAGGCTGAGTCAGTACAACCTGTAAGTACCCTCTGTCCCAGGAACGGTGATGCCAGGACATGCTGCCTAAAGGACAGGTATGGGTGAACACAGGACCGTTGCCCTGGCTTGCTCAGCTCATGGCTCTGGTACCGATGTGACAGCGTGATGGGATGAGAAGTGCAAGCATGCATGTGGCCTCCTTGCCACTAGCAGTATCTATCTGCCTAACTTCAGGTAAGTCACTTCATCGGACTCGTGCTGCCTCTGCAGATTGGACGTTACAGCTCCCTCGCAGAGGGGTTCTGGGGAGCGAAAGCCCTTTAGTAATCCTCAGGGCTCTGAACAGCGCAGAACCCCATAACAGTCTGTGCAGAGGGGTAGCCCCACCTCCTTCCTACTTGCAGGGTTCAAAATTGCTACCATCGGACCCACAGTGCGGAGGCTATAGGGAGAAATATTCATACCAGAGGAAGGCATCCCAGAGGGATCATACATTTTCTGCATGAATAATCTTGTGTGCCCCCATTGTGGGTCTTTGCCCGACATTGTGTTCTACGTTTGGGCTCTGGCAGCTAGAGAGATGTGCTCAGATGTGGCACAACAAAACGGCCCAGAAAAGCACACCGCACAGCAATGAAACTTGGTGATTATTTTGATCAGGGTTTTTTCCATTTAAAAACAAAATTCCAGTGAAATAACAAGTCCTTAAAACATGTATTATTTATTTTCAACAGAGTAAAAGAGTCCCTACAGTATTTTGAAAGAATGTCTATTTTATAGGTCTGCAGTGATAACATGTTGGAAGTAACTAACAATTATGTTATTTTTGTCCTTGCTAATAATGCTCAGGGAGCAATTGATGTTTCTTTTAGAGTTAATAAGAAACATTTGCAGCAAAAGCAGGAACTGTGGAGATAAAGCAATTGGCAAGAAATAGTATGTTTAAATACCATAAAACAGCCAGTATCCAAACAGGTGTGAGATAAAGTGGTATAAATAAACTACTCTGTATGCAGCCCATCACACAGCAGAGTTGTGTAAAAAATTGCATGAAATAACTTCGCTCCTATTCAGAGGAAAATATAACAAAACCAATCCCTGTGTCTCCTAATTAGCTTTAGCAGCTGAGAAAACATTTCTTATGTGGAAATTTCTAAAAGTTAAAAGTTGTTCTGTAAAAATGGAAAACAAACAAAAGAAGCAGTCAGATTTGCAAACCTTTTGGAGAAATTGTTTCTAAATTTTGTAAACTCCTTCACCAGTGAAAGCCAGTATCCTGAAGAGACAGTGGAACCTCTTTCAACCTTGCAAAGTTGCACCTCGCTCTTTTAGTTAT
Organism: Mycteria americana; assembly: GCF_035582795.1. NCBI lineage: Eukaryota > Metazoa > Chordata > Aves > Ciconiiformes > Ciconiidae > Mycteria > Mycteria americana. The sequence continues at coordinate 43,695,464 of NC_134372.1, forward strand.
TCTGCAATGCCTGGTGGCATTATGATACTAGTTATTTTTATTGTGTTATTTTTATTGGTGCTATTCTGTGTTATTTTTATTGGTGCTGCTTTCACAAACACACAGACATTTGCCCTTTCTTCATCCAAACATTTAGTTGCATTAAGGGTTGTTTGGTTTAGATTAAAGATTTTCTTTAAGACCAGTCAAATGCAAAGTGAATCAGCACTAGCAAACATAAGGTGAAAATAATTGCCTATATTCACATGACTGATAAGCGGAACTATGGAAAATGGCTCACAACAAAATCCACCCGGTTTCTGTGGCTCCTACAAATGAGAAGGTTCTTTGCAAGGTTTGTTGAGATCCATCGACCTTTCAGATATGTGGAATGACTTGTATTTTCTGTTTAATCAACATGTGAATTTGTTCAATGTGTGAATTTTAGGTGCCATATTATGACTTTTGTGAGTCCTACTCACTGTCTTTGGGTTCTTTCAAAGTCACGTTAAAGGAAGACAAGAACTTACATGTGTCAGTGTGCATGTAGATACCCATGATGTGAAACTGCTGAATTTCAGATGGTTTTAGAAATCAGAGCTTTCAAAGGTTCCTCACTGTAACTCCCTTGTTTGTGAATCAGGTCCCTGAACCCAGCTCTGTGCAGTCCCAGTTGTGCAAAAAGCCAAAAGAGAAACCACAGCATCTCTTTGGAGACTCGTTCTCTGGCCTGTAATATAGTGTGACTTGGAAAAAGGAGCCTCTCCACTGATACTCTCCGCTGACGAAACCCTCCCCGTAATTTGTGTTCTGCATAGTATGGAGGAGTCCCTAAACACAGTGACTTGGTTCCCACCCAGTGCCTGGACTGGGGGAAACACGCTTTATATAACGCCAATGTTTACTTCTCCTCTGCATTCTGTGCTGGAAAGATTCAGAGGGGCTCATCTGGAGAGTACGTAACCTGTGTTGTTGGTATCTATCTCACTCACAGCCTGCATACACTGGGATTGCTCTGGACCAGCCTTCCATAATTGGGAATAGATAGACATCATATCCAGGTGGACACCATGCTTATTTTGGAGTCCTTTGAATCAATCATGAGCAGGGCTCCCCTGGCCAAGTCACACCCAAATAAATATGGTGTTACAGAAGAACTTGGCCCCGTGGCTCTTCAGGAGCTCATATTTTATCTTCTAAGCTCCATTGTCTCAAGCTTACTGCATGAACAGGGATAACGGTAGTTGCATGAGGATACTCCCACGAGATGCCCACGTGGCGCAGCCTGAGCAGCCCCATGCCAATCAAACTCAAGATGCACATGGGGTTCGCTCTGGTGCAGCATCAAACAGATGTGACTTTGCTTTGGTCGTCCAAGCTGGTGCCCCTTTCCGACATGCACTGTGTTAAGAAAGCTGCCAGAGCGCTCAGAGTTGCAATGTGTGACATTGTGTGGTGTGTACGTGCTCTGCAAGAGCAGAGGTGTGCAGAGAGCAACTGATACAGTACCGAAAGAAACACAGAAATGGGAACACTTCTTCTTCGAGTTGGGTCTTTTCAGTTAACCACCAATAGATGTGATAAACTCCCAGTGCTGCTGCTAATAAGTAAAGGAAAGGAAGCCAATGTTCTTTTATACTCTGACACATGGTGCATTTTGGTTTCACTCAGAGTAGCAAACCTTTCTTTCTCGTAGCAAGTATTATAAATAGGCCCACTTCTTATCAGATCCTCCTCTTAATGTTTTTCATTAGAAAACCACAGTTAATTTTAGATAATTGTTAGAGATAATCTCAAATTTGTGTGTAATGTATGCCCCAGTTCTAAGAAAAACATGACATTGGGGAAGGTACTGCCTGCCTAACAGCTTTTCATTTACAAGGCTAGTATGAGATCTCTTGTTCTTGTCAAATGAATTCTAGTGTCTTAGACATTCAGACTCCTATCTCTCAAAGCAGATAAAATTTTAACTTGCTTAGTATTTATTGTCTTCTATATTTTGTAACAGCTTCTGAGCGGTGTGTTCAGGGACTAAGCACATGTCCTGCCAAACAAGAAGAAAAAGGTTTCCAAACAGTCTATGCCAGAATTTGCAGTGGCATATCTGACTCTTTAAACCTTCCTGTGGGAGTCAATTTTACTTTATTTGACAGCAGTGGCATTTGCTGCCACAAGAATAAAGACAACAGTTGTTTAAAAAAGCACATGTGTCACCCTGCACTATCAAACAATCTGCTCCACATTGCAAGAGATTTAAGATGAAACGAACAGATGAATTCCCAGGACCGAGGAGAAAAAGTGTTTCTAACACCAAAGGGGGAAGGAGGTTCATCTACCAATAAGAAAGGATTAAAAGCGGACTGCAAATAGTCCATTAAGCCTTCTGGAAAGGACAAGGAGCAAAACCAAAACATGACGAAAGTTTAGAAAAAAAGCATTATGTATGGCCCTTCCAGTCCAGTTTTCTGTTCAGTATAATTGCTGAATATTTCTTGAATAGCATGAAAATAAATATAAAATATAGTGGCATTTGGGCCTATAATATGCAAGACATCATAAAAATAAACAGAGCAAAAAGCAGTCTCTGATCTTCCACTTTAAGAAAGGCAATGGGGAGACAGAGGTGCAGTGATTTCTTTGGGATGCCAGAGGATGGTCAGTCCCTCAAAAGTGAGGGACGGACTTAGATATCCTGGTCTTCCTAGTCCCAAGCAAAGACATCTATTCCCTGAGCAACGTTTAGCAGCTAGGGCTGAATGTTGCAAATATTTGTAGCTGAATTATCTCAACTTTTTGAAGACTATGTACCTTGAATGTTGTGTTTTTCTGGGAAAATTAGTGGAAAGAGTTCTTCTTGGCATGCAGAAATGCTAGGAAATTCTAACATCATGCACGAAATTTCAAATCCGCCTTTAGGAAAAGTCAACTTCCTTCATAAATTGGCTCGTTCTCACTGGCAAAGGTGAGTAGGGTCAGGCAAAAAAGCAAACACAAGACTACTTTTAACTTTGTGAGGAAATTTTAAACCCCATAAATTTCAATACATTTTGCCTTTTATTGTGAAGTCCTGGCATATTTCTAATAGCGAGTTTCTTAAAGTTCAGCCCTGCTATTTTATACTCTCTGTTTATGATATGTGTGAATGGACGTGTATCCAAGTTTATAGCTGACAGCCCCATCAGAATATCAGCCAGCCTGGAAGTCTGCAGATTTTTGGGGTCAGCCCCATTTTTCACTCCCTGTGGTCCACGGAAATCCATAGTTTATAGATCTTAAGATAATAGAGGGACCATGGTGTTTTCACCCAGGGTTAATTGTATTTCAAACCATCAGGCATATACTTTTTACTCTGATACACACATAAAAAAACTATCTCACTTTCATGCTTACTGGTGAGAGAGAATAAACGGAAGGTTGACAGCTTTATTCATACACAATAGCTCTGCTAATAAGGCTCATTTCTTATCTTGCTATTCCTGTCTGGCACCTCAAATGAACAGAAACTGCTAGTAAGATCAGAAGGTATAGTGTTTTTAATAAAGTGATACATTAAACTCATTTTCACCTGTGATCAGAAGCCTTTCCATGTAGATTTAAGGAAGTTAAAAGTTAATGTATGTATGACACAGATTAGCTAGCCTGGAGTATTGTAGAACAAAACATTCTGCTTTTCAGTGCAGATCATTCTTGTGGTTGCATTAGCAAATTAACAAATGAAGGGAAAATACAAAAAAACACAACATGAAAAATACACTTCATGCTTAATAAAAAATACCCATTAGATCATAAAGTATCTCGAGCAAAAACGAGTTTTACGATTTCAAAAGTAGAAACCAGTAGGTTTGCACTAAGTTATTGGTTCTTGCTGTCACTGTAGTGCTTTTGAGATCAGCAAGGCTCTGCGGGATAACTCATGACATGAGTGTGTCCCTCATCATAAGAAAAGTTGTAAAACACAAAAAAAGTCTCTATTTCCTGTTTTAAAACTGTAGGTTCTTGTTTGACAGCAAGATAAGTTTAACCAGAAAGTCCATACTAAAAATCCTCAGGGTGAAATTTAACCCTATATAGCTGATTAACTGTTTAATAAACACGCTGGCAAAAAGGCCAAACCATTGTCTGCACTCTTCTGGCCAAGGACAAGGATAACGTCAGCTTTTAAGGGGCACATTTTGTTTGCTGAAGCATGCAGCATGCTGCCAAAAGGAATCCTCTTATTGGATCAGCTATCACAGGAAGGTTTATAACTCCCACCTCTTTCCTGCGCAAAACCCCGTTCACATTTCAACAGTGGTCTTTCTTTCTTTCAAACATCTACTAAGTGACTTATTTGCAGAAATACGGGTGTGGATTCCTTCCCCCTCTCCTCTCCTTCCCGCTTGGCCCCATGCAGAATTCATCATAAGGGTGAACCAAGACCACAACCTTCAGTGCGGGTCCACTGCACTGATGGCAGTTAGAGGATAAAATTTATCATACGGGCCCCAGAAGGCACTTTTCTCCCTCAAGTCTCCAGCCTCGCTTCCTATACGGTTGTGAGAGGATGCTAACGCTAGCACACTCACTTGCAGCTGGTTACGAGCTGCTTTCTTCATTGCATGGGGTACAGAGCAAAGGACCATGGAAGTCCACACCCGGATAACACTCCTGAGCTACCTACAGCTGCGGGGCCCTGAACGGGACAAGTCTACATTTCATTGTCCACCTCTAAGGCAATTAGAGCACAGTGATGATGACGACCAAAAAATGCATCCCACTTTCCAAGTGCAGCATAGCAGAGAGTGGTTTTGGCTTAGCTGCGCTAAACAAGGCACTGATTAGCTAGTAATCAGCAAGCGATTAGCAAAGACAACTGGGTCACTTGGAGTTCAGCGTGTGCATTGTTTGCTGGGAGGCACTGAAATGCTGGTGCTCAGAGTGAGCACACATGCTGATATGATTGTCCACCGCAAACATCCATTCAACAAACTTGGTTTGGGAAATCAACTTGCGTCCCATAAAATTTGAAGCATAAATATTGCAAAATAAGAATCATCATACTGGCTGGCTTTATAAAGCGTTATAAGATGTAGATTGTTAATGGTTTTGATTAAACAGCTCCAGTATGTAACACATAATCAGGAACACTGTGATATAATGAAGAACCATCCTTTTTTTTCAAGATTATTATAAACAAGCTGTACCATGTTGTTCCACAGCCTAGACATGATTATTCAGTATTAGATCAGGAGGTACCAAAACCCGCTGACAGCAGGTTTGCATGAAGGACAACTACAGAGCAGCCCTTTCTGAGTACAGGCACACCAAGAGTCACACACAAACCCGTAGCTGGTCTCAGTCAGGTCTTCATTAGGGGCCAGCTGACACCCCTTGTATTTGTAGACCTCCTCCTGCTCCAAATCAAAGCTTGTATTGACTTTGGTGAGTCAAAGCCATGTCCTGTGAAGCCTGTGAGTCCTAGTTCACCACTTTTAACCTGTGTGCCACCTCCTAGGTATCAAGGGAAATATGAGAGTCATTTTCAATCACATAAACAACAGGGCTAAACTTGTACCCAAGGCAATTTCATTGTCTCCACGTTACCCATTGCATTTAGTTTCTCCTAGACTAAAGTATCCAGTGTATCTTAGTAACTCTTCCCTAGATATGTTTGAAATCTTGTTCTTCATGTGTGGAGGTGGTGGAATGGATATGGTTTCACTTCAGGAGAGCGAGGGCCCGCAATCCCCAGTGGTGGCATTTGGGCTATCTGGAAGAAAAGATTTTTATGCCAACACATTTCTCTCTTCCTTGCTAAAATGGTGGATGTCTATTCCTGCCAAAGGAGGATTTTATTAATCATATGAAAATTATATCAATTTTAGGACTCTCCACCTTCTCCGCCAAAAGAGCTCCATGCAAGGATCATAATCTTGAAACTCAAAATCTAGCAATCACAATATGCCTGTAGGAAATATCCTTTTTTCACACGCTGCCCCTTCCTTCTCCTATTTTATTTCCCTCTCAATAACCAAACAGAAACAGAAACATCTTCTAACTAGCACAAGCCTCGGGAGCGGTGACACTGCGTTCCTGCTTCCTTAGCGCGCTCCTTCCCCTTTGCCTGCAAATAAGGAACTCACAATCTTTTCAGCACTCTTTCCAGTTGACTTTCTCTGTAGCAGGACTCTGTGCATCGTTAGGGCTGAGTAATGGCTGGGGTGCATGCATGTGTGTGCATACGTGCAATATGTCCACATAAATATGTGTCCATATATATATAAATAACATGATTAATAGTGCCAGAAACTTGACCCTTAAGACTCCAGCTAAGGGCTTTAATACACTGCTGTACAACAGGCCTCTTAAGTGGCTTACATTTCCCGATAATAATAATTTGAGTGCCATTGGACTTCTATTCCTGCTTCGAACTTGGTTACTGTTGACTTTAACAAAGATTGTAATGTAAACTTTTAAAACTCACATTTTTGCCAGGTTAAAAACAAGCAAAAAATTTGCTGTGAATCTGACCTCTTTTTCTTGTAGTGCCTTTCAGTGGGTGTTGTAAGAAAGCAGCTATTCAGTTATTACAAGCAGTGACTGTTTTGCTAAAGCACAATATTTGAAGTAAATAGATATAGCAGAATATGTGTATGTCCCAAAGTTAAGCTGATCCTAGAAATTGGATGCACTGAATTCAACTAGAGTTAAATTAGGCTGGAACAAATATGGGCAAATCCTCCAGCCAAGAGACAAAATATTTTTTGTTTCCAGTCTCTAGGACACTAAAAATATCCTGGCATGGCAATGCTGTATAATACTTGAAGCTTGATATGATACAAAACAAAGTCTGAAGACACTGTCCTGGAGCCATTCCTTGCATCAGCTCTGAATTTGATCCCCAATACTTGACAAGCGTGCGTTTCATTGGAGGGTGACCCCAGCCACGCTTGGACAGGCAACTGCTGGTGCAGGAGATGGCTTCATCCCCCAGAAGACTCCCAGCCCAGCACCATTAGAGGTTGCTATGCTGTGGAAATGGTGCGCTCGAGACACTTCTGGTCCCATCCTCTCCCTCAATGTCTTTTCCTTCTCAGGGGACCAAGTGGGACAGAAATCTAAGGTGTGTCACTTGCATGTCTGTGACAGAGCACAGGGACAGGGCTGCTCTGCTGAGGGTAGCAGGAAGAGTTCTGATTTTGCCACATCCAGGCTGTTGTAACCGAACGTGTGTGAAGAAATGCGACCTCAGATTACAAAACAGAAATGAGGCGTATGGAGATTTGCAGGAAATAAAGCAAATGGAGAGGAGAAATATCTGAAAGTTTTTTCTTGCCAAAATCACACACATCCATAATGTCAGCGCCACACCAGTGCCTGCTCTCAAAATAATGTCTAGAGGGCCAAGGGAAAACATCGCTGTAATTATTACAGAATGATTAAAGAATCATTACTTGAGAAAAAAGCAGGACTGGAACAGCAGGGCTTCTCATCATGACTTAATGGAAAACTGAGTTATAAAAGTGCCTCTATTAGCAGAGACAATGCTCCAGAAGTGGCAAAAAGCATCAGGAGAAAGCAGAGCAGGGGAAGGTGCGACAGTGAAAGGATGGGTGCAGGAAGCAGGTTTTTGCTGCTTTACAAAACCCACTTGATTTTCTCTTCAAATGGAAGTGCTAAGGAAAGTAACCAAACCTCCCATTTTTTTCCAAACAAACCCACCCTTATCTACTGTATGTGGAATGAGGACAAGGCTGATCAACATGGTAATTTTGGCACGAATCAACTTGTGCCCATAAAGAGTATCAACCAAGCTCGGATGGAAAGGTATTACAAACCCTTATTGCTTGAGCAGGATGTCTACACTATTAATTGCAAAACATCTGCATCTCGTTGTCCATAACATGGCTACACATTTTGAAGACACCCAGGGAGGAAACGAACTCATAAAACAGGAGGATTAAGAAACAAGAGAAACTATTTAATGGCAGTCTTTCAGGTTGGGGAGTGTCTGGGCTGTGAGATTTTGCCTCAGTCCCATACTTTTTAAGATCGTGTAGACCAGAGAGAGGAATATAGCGTGCATGACTCAAGCAAGGGAAAACTAGATCACTTCCTGATCCCTGCACCTCACCTCTCTTCCCAACATCTTCAATCCTCATTTTTTTGTGGATTTCCAAACAGATTATCCTAATCTTTACAACAGAGCTGGTAGGAAACTTTTAATCTATAAGGACCATGGAGCTCTCCATAACTTTCACCATGTACTTTCAGGTGAGATAAAACTGTTCTTGATGTTACATCAAAGCTCTTCAAGGAACAACCGGTTTTGGCATTAAATTTATCTTTATGTTTTAGCCTAATGTGCCTCTTTTTACCCTTTTGGAGGCTTAGGCGCACGTTGAGTTCACGGTCAGAAAAGAGGCAAATGAAATGGAGCAGAGCTGCTCTTGCTCCCGACGACGCACCGTGTGCTCGCTGCTGCACACAGCAAAGCAAGCAGTACTTTCAAAGCTTCTTAAGAGGATTTGGATGGCTCTTTTCCCTTAATTCCAGAAAGTAGAGGTGTTTTGGAGTGGTTATGTAAGGACCCCAAAGCTGACATAAGTGAAGGAAGAAACAGCAGAAGGGCAGCCACAAAGGGGAATCTCTGCAAGGCTTGAGAGAGAGCGGCTTCCTACTGCACTGGGATCAATACTAGGATTTGAGCTTTTGGTCACTTACAGTATTAAACAGCTTGATGCATTCTACTGGAAAATATAGCAAACACTAGGCAAAGATAATAATACATGCACGAAGCGAAAAGCAGAACTTGCATCATTCCTCAGCCTGTTAACTCGTATTTGCCTCATGGATTTCCTTGCCGGCTGTTGTTAAAATAATCCTAAAATTACAATTGAGCAGATCTACTAAGAAATACAGCCAGAATATCAGTTTACACTGTGAGAGGTTCCTGTGCAAATAGAAAATGCCGGCTTCTTGGAAACTGGAAATTCCTATCTCCCGGCCTGCAACTCCGTCCTGACAGTCATGTGTTTCCAGCCCATCAGGGCTAATAGGCTCTACAAAACCCAAGGACTGATTATACTTAGAGCACAACACAGCACTGAATATTATGTAGCAACTTAGCTGGTATACAATTACTTTTGAGGAAACTGCATTGCAGAACAACATCACTTCTCAAAGATTTAAGTTATTAAGGAAGATTAAGGAATTTCACTCTGGAAAAGAGACTTCACTGTGACCTAATTGAAGTTTTTAACATTCTCAAGGGAACTAATAAAAATTGGTTCATGCAAATTCTCCATGCTTTCAAAGAACACGAACACAAGAGAACGTTATCTAAAAAAATTAGGAAATTGAGATCAAAAAGAATTTAGAACAAAAAAAACCAAACACCAGAATAATTTGAGTTAGAGGGAACTATTCTACCAGGTCATTTAATCCATCCCCTCCTCCTCTTGAATCACAGAAGGATTGATTTCCTTATCCTTAAATAATCCCTAATAGATGGGTGTCTAGTTGAGCCAATGATGACAATTCCACAACCTCTCTTGGCAGCCTGTACTTTCAGAAGAATAAACATATTGAATAAATTATTAAAAAAGGCCACCGTGGGCAAGGAGAATCAATGAAATCAAGGAAGAACTTGTTACTATAGAGTGGGGGGTGAAAGATAGGGAGTAAAAATAAGCTCATTAGATGAATGAAAGATGAAAATGGCAGAAAAGGAACAGAATCTTGTGGTGTAGTTTTTTATTCTTGTAGTACTGTTTTCACTGACTATTTAAAGAAATTACACAGAAAGAACACCTACACATTTCTCCAAGCATGAAGCACTTTCAAGAATGATCACATGAAAACTGCAGCTAGTGTACTGTCAGCCTCTGACAAAAGAAAATGAACAAAAGAAAGGACATGCAGGAACAACTTTCTTACAAACTGAAACCAACACATTTGCAAAAGACAATTTCAGGTAGATTCCTAATACATTCACACACAGGAAAGCATACATAGAAATAAACCACATTAATAAAGTACTTACACATGAAGTTAGGTTTTCAAGGACATGAGGCATAAATACACGAAGCCCCTCATCCTGCAAGCAGGCTTATATTTAACTTCACATATAAGAGTAGTCCTGGTCAGCTCATTGGGATTATTTAGCTCCGCAAAGTGTTTGCCAGATGAAGTCCCCCGACTGTGCACAGCTCCTCACTCTGTGGCCACCACAGCAATTAACTCTGGGAAATTTCTGCCAGTGTCCTTGGTGCAAGATTGTCAACGGAAAGACAAGTGCTTTCCCCAAAACTGTCCCCTAAATACTTCCTCCAGAAACACAGTCATGATTTCTCACGTTAACTGGGGCCGCAGGTAGATGAAATGGGTGCTAGTACCATCCCTTGCTGCTGGGGGGGACAGCATTGGCAAGCGCAGTGGAGACCCAGTGCCCATAAACGGCTGGAGACGTCTTGCCTATCTTATCAGAAGAACACCTCATCCGAGTTTTTCTTGGCTTTTCCAGTACTGACTTGCGTGTGAAACCACTCAGAAGATATGCTTGTAGGACAGCAGGAAAACTTCAGAGGTTGCAGAGTGGGGCTGCTAGAGCCTTCAGAGTTGCTCATACACATCGCAAGAGGTGCAATATGCTCCAGCTGATCTCTGGGTGTAATTCAGATTCTTCACACAAACTTTTACATTGGGGTGTCCCTGGCTGATGCACTTGCACCAAAATGCCTGGAGACAATTTGTTTTCTAGAATGGGGTCAAAACTCACAGCTCCTCCTCTCTTTCCTTTCCTTAATGTGCTCACGGTGGGTTATTATTAGGTGTACGTGAGTCTCCAGAGAAGAAAGAGAAGGATGTGGCTTGATCGCTTTTGTTCTGATGGATTGACTAACTGCTCATGGTTACATGTGATGTTTGGATTGTTTTCCTTTATGCGTTTTTGGGGTTTGGATTTTGAGTGGGGTTAGAGCACTTCTGATAGACATTTAACAGAGACTGAAAAACACAACAAATATGAAAGTGGGAAAAAATCTTCACTGCCTACAAAGTCCTAAATAAACATGCTGTGATTAAAGAGGGGCAGATGTAACCATCAAGCCCTTAATTTTTTTTTTTTTTTAGACCCCTTCCAGGTTCCTCAGATACTCATATACAATGTTTGCAGTACGTGTTCCCTCACTTGTGTACCTGAAACACTGGATGACTGTAATTCTTACTGTTACTCTCCATTTCTCAACAAGAATGTTTATTTTTCGTCAGCCTTACTTCTACAACTTCCCCATTTATTCAGGCTATTATTCATAGAGCCTGGTCATATTGTCTTTATGGACTATCCATGCAAGGCATTTAAGTGACCTGCAAACTATAATTATAACTGTATAAGCATATTCTGTCACTTTTACTACAGACATTATTGATTCACACAATCACAAGTTTGTACCTGTTTTATTTTTAAATGTAGCAAAATTTTCCTTTAAAAAGGAAGAACAACTCTGATTTGGGAACTTTTCTGCTAAGTTTAGACTGTATTTGATCAGGCTTTAGCTGTTTGTTCGTGTGCAGCCCTTGCTGAGATTAGTTTGTCTATGCAATGGATGTAGACCAACTTTTTTGTTCCTGACAGATAAAACTATACTTCCCTAGGCATTGAGTGCTTTTTTCTCTCATGCAGTTTTACATTTTTGTTAACCCCTTTGCTTTTGACATGTGAACTCTAGTTCTGCTTTGAAATATACTTTGCACTGTACTTGGAATTGTTACTAAAATCCAAATGACCTCATTTCAGCTTAGGAGACATTGTGGGAAAAAGATGACAATTAAGACATAAAGATTTTGTTTTCCTGCATTTCTGTTTTCTTTTTCTCCTAAGAAATACTTAAGTGAAATTGAATTTAACTTAACTTGAGGTTTGTTAAAGCTCAACAGTCATTGGTTTATTGCAGTTACTTTTAGAGAATTTTTATCTTAAAAATCTTTGGCATTAAACCAGAAAACATTTAACTTTCTTCTCCTTCGTCTTTAAGCTTATGACTTGCTTGTGCAATTGTTGCATGAAAGTAATTCTACTTTTTTTTCTCTTATAGGAAAACAGATGGAGAAGAATTTATCTGCAGTTGGGATTTGCTGCATATAATTTATTTCACAGGATCAAGTAAAAGATAACTGTGAGCTCACACTAGCCAAGCTTCCAGGACGCCGTCACTTCCAAATTGTATATATTTTTGAGATTATAGTTATGGAGAGACACGGGTAGAAAGCCATTGAGGCATTTTTCAGATTTCCATGAGGGCTTAATGCTTCTCTGCAGCTATACAGTACATTCCTAGTGCTCCCTCTTGACTGGGTGGCTCCCATGAATAGAAATATATTTCATATTCTGTTTCCTAGCTTTCTGAAGCACTTGGTGTAGAAGAAACAGTCTATGCACCTAGAGAGCTGCTCACTTTTCCACAGCGGGCATCAAGTCGTGTCACTTTGCCATATGCTCAGATTATGTGAACAGGATAGAAATCATTCTGACATGAGCTTATTACGGAGTCCCATTCCTCCGTGGAAATTTTCTGGTATGTCCTATTGTTTTAGCATTACATTTTATTATTTTTTTTGTTAATACGGTAGGAAAATCACATTGCTTCCAGAACACGTTGATGCTAGTCAGGACGCTCTTGAGGCTAACAATGAGTCAGGACTCTGGACTCCGACCAAGCTTTTCTTCCATTGAGCTGTGCTCTTTTTTCTTCCTCCTTAAGGAACAAGCTTTTATTGGCCTCTCTAGCTTTGGATTAACTTACATCATACATCGCATAGTATATATATTCCAGTAAAAGAATACACACAGTACCACGCAAATTAACCTCCTAATCAAATTAGAAGGTTGAATGACATATATAGAGCAGTGTGGAAAAGAGGTTCCACACAGTAACATGATGGTTCACATTATGTGCCTTGCAAATCAGGCATCTACAGTGCACTTAGGGAGTGATAAAGCCAAATTACACTTGTGAGTCAAATGCTGAAAGAGTCGTGACAGAAAGTTGTACAGTGAGCAGGCTTTCCCCTCCCAGTGTGTTTTAACATAGTTAGGCACAGCACTAAGTTATGGAGGGGACGCAGCAGGTCTGAAGGGAGAGAAGGAAAGGTTGTATCTGCTAGGAAAGGAAATAAAAGTGGCTTTCTGTCAATGCCACAAAGGGACATAGAGGTTCAACTCCTGTTAATTTCATAAGTACCTTTAAAAACCTCCCTAGGAAAGGTCTCGGAAAGTAGCCATAACCAGGCAGTGGATTGCAAGAGAGCAGCAGCTGCTGGTGAGCATTGCCTGTGATTTTTGGAGTGTGGGCATCGGTGCGCACCTCTTCTCTCATGCCGGGAAGCTCTTCTGTACAAACAGGGTCTGCATTATGGTAAAGGTGTAGGATGAAGTAGTGCCAGCACATGCTTTATGGCAATTGAAAGCCTCTCAATACCACTTCAGTGCCAACAGTGCTGTGATAATTCCAGTCTCCTCCACACCTTCAATTGTTTCACTTCTCAGCAACATATTTTAGCCCTATGGCTCCACCGGCTTTTTTTGATTTTTCTCCTTCTGTTCCTAAGCACAGGGTCACTGACTGCCTTAATCAAATCTCGCTCCATAATGAAAAGTAAAAGGCATAATGTAGCATTTAACAGACTAACTATCCCCCGTGCTGACTGGCATATGATTTTTCTCAAAGAACGAATCTTCAGTAAGACCTGAATGGTTCAGTTCAGGAAGAGAGAGAAGCCAAATTGTCTTTCTAATCACAAACCTTTGCCCCATGGGGTCTGAATTCTTGCTTTAAGGACTACATCAGACGATTTATGAAGTCTGCTGCTTTGTTCCCATTTTTAGGAACCACTCCAAGTCACACTGAAGTCAATAGGAGTCCTTTCATTGACACGATCAGGCTTTGGAGCAGGTCCATAGAGAATGTCACTTTTCTATGATAAAAAGAGAACAGTGCTGAACACGCTCAGCATTTCCACTGGTGCTCACGTAGAGTGGAAAGTGTTTCTTTCCGGATGAGTGATCATCCTGCACAGCCTGTAGAAACACTAACCAGACACAGCACTTGCCCAGTTCCTCATCCCAGTTACTCAGAGCAAGGCAGTGCAACACTACAGACACAGCTTTAAGAACACTTCAAGATAAACTTGAATAACCACTGAAATGCTCCGTTTCTCAGCTAGACCGTCACAATGCTGAGCCCAAAAGGACCCAAATGAAGGCAGCTGTCACTGCGTCAAACCACCGGAGTCTTTATCAAATGAAGTGCTGAATAATTCATTACAAATTACTGCAATGTTTACCTGGATCTTTATATTCTTTTGTGTCCCAAATATAGGTGATAAAAAGCATTGTGTTAGTGTGTGTCAGTTTTCTAGGTGTGAAAATCAGATCTGTGTCATGCCCCAAAACTGGATCCCAGGACCCCAGAAACACCTCAGATGTGATACCTGAGACATAAGGAGCAAAGCAGATGTATTTTTGTTATGGTGTTTTATAACAATCCCTTCAGCATGAGTTCATTGTCATAATTACCAATGCCTTCATTCACTAAATGACAAAAAGTCACCTGTTTCCTGCCAAACTTCTTAGTAATTTGAATGTGTCCTGGTTTCAGCTGAGATAGAGTTAATTTTCTTTATAGTGGCTGGTTTCTTTATAGCAACTAACATTGCTTCAACTGGGCAGCAGCTTGTCCCTGAACCTGCAGACACCGAAGAGCTCATCCCCTTCACCAGAGGGATCCTGGACAATGAAACTCCTTTAGTTATAGCCCAGAAATATTTTGTGTCTTTAGAAGGGGAACCCAAAGCTGGCCAGAAACGAAGCTGGTTGAATTACTGGTGCTTTTACCAACATAATAAGGAACAGAAGACCTTCACACGTGGGGCATCCTGTTACAACAGCAGCAGCTGGGTTCATCTTTTTCTCCAGCAGGGAGCAAGCGATTCCACCCTTCTCATTCCAGCGGGGTTTACAGGTCCAAGACACCTTGGTTTTCACTATACATTAATAAAAAAGATGCCATGACGAAGAACGTTAACTAGTATACAGGGAGGAAAAGAAACAAAGTCGTCTGTGGGAACACTGGATTGAGTTATCTTGTTCACTCCCAGATATAGCATGCAACCAGTATTTATTTACTGGCAAGTGGAAGGTGTGCCATTTCAAATACCCTCCCTCTGATGGATGCAGGCCCCTGCTGGATCACGGTATTTAACTCTCTCTTTGGGGCTCTTTGTCTTTGGATTTCAACTGTCTTATCATGATATATGTGTACCGTGCATACCATGGTGTGTCAGGCTAGATCAGACTACAACTTGTCACACACAGCAACAAATTAAGGCAGTATGAGTGAGCTACAGATACATATCACATGGCATTGGGAAGTTAATAAAACTTAGGTTGGTGGAAAATATTTTGGTGTGTAGTAAGCAACCTTTGGATCATGTTTCCTTCTCTCTTGGCTGGTTGGAATCTTTTTTTTTTCATGTGTACAGTTTGAAACCTAAAAGGTAATTATGCTATTTAGAGGTATATGTTTAAATTTATGTCTTTGTTGTTCGCACTGTTCCCTTAAGAGACTAATTGGCTAAAGCTGTTGTTGCAAAATTATTTCAACTCATTTTTATTTTATCACTTACTTTGCATTATTACAAGGAGTTATTAACAGAAGATGGGAAAGCTCTTGGTAACTAATGGAAGCTATCTGGGTATTTATTTAAAAGAAGTTATATTCATAAGAGGGTGAAGCACATTTTAGGCAAACATAAGAACCACTGCAAATTTTAGCCCACATCTCAGTTTCAAATTCACCCAGGCATGTCTTTCCTTTGCTGCCCACCTTACGTACTTCCCCAATCCGGGTCGTAAGCATTGAAAGCTGCAAAGAAAATAATTGCCCTTTCAGCGCCCATCCTTCCTTCTTAAGCCAGATGTGTTGTAGAGAGCTCGGCAAACCTGGAGGAGAAAAGGGGTCTTGAACTCAGAGCACCAAAGGGGCCAGGCAGGACGCTGGGGCTCTGCGCCGGGCTCTGCCGTCACCCCGTTTGACTTCCTATAGTTTGTTTAGGCATCAGTTCAGGGAGACTCAAAGCCACGTGGCTGACTCCCAGCACAGGTAGTTTCACAGGAGTCGACCGAAAACAATAGGGCTGTTAAGCTGTTGGAGTCAGAGCTGTACGAACGTGTTCCCTTCGGTCTGGTGGCTGAATGGCAAACTGAAAAAATGATTCAGGTGAGGTTGAACCCCAAACACACACTGTGTTGGTGGAACAGACATAAAAGCCCCCCAAAAGGTTCATTTTGGATCAACTCAGATTGCTTTGGTTGATGTAGAATGGAAGTTTTTATATTGTTTTAAACCCAAAATTTAAACAACAAACAGTTCTAGCAGAAAAAACCCTCCATTTCAAAACATCAAAATGAAACTTAAAGCAGTGACAATTCACTCTCTTACTGAGAAGTCTAATATTCTATTTATCGTATTTCAAAATAATAATGAACAAAAAAGGTTAACTTTGAAAAGCAAGTGGTTTAAGAAAGGTCAAAATGACATAGTTTATTTTGAAAATACTGAAATGAAATATTTAACCTTTCCTGAGAAAAGAAATTCCCCTGATTTTCTTTCTGACAAAACTCTTCATTACATTCAACCTGAATTTGCGAATAGTTTTCCACTTCAGATTGCACTTTTGGCAAACTTAGTCTACCCTGGAAGGATTCCACCAGCTCTGTTGAAACTGGCACATGCTCACATACTTCACTGAATAAGAGATTTCATCCTGTAAAATGGGGATAAGAATAAAACTTCCCCACTAATGGAGAAAAATCTATAGGTTGAGCTGTTAATGCCTGTAAGATATAAATGTCTAAAGCAGACACCAAAGGTTTTGGCTTCCTGAGGTGTAACACTTCACAGAGAAAGGAATTCTCCTCTTTGTCTTAATGGGAACTAGATTAGGTCTTCAAAATCTTAACTAGTTAGATGAATAAGAAGCTGAAAGATAACACGAGCTTAAGTGCTTTAAAATGATGATACAGAAGGCCTCTAATTTGCAGTATTACAATATAGCTGTTTAGTTTAGCTTGAAGTGATAAATGGACACGGGCATCCCACACGTGGCTGCGGTAGTGAGGCACGTAGGGGTTCCCACTGCAGCCACCCCCCGGGGACGGTGTCCCGGGTCCCGCAGCAAACAACAGGCTAATGCTCTTGGCTGCAAGAGGTCTCGTATGGCCCCTGCGCAGGTGCCACCCACCACTGTCCCGCTTGTTCTCTTCTCTTCCTGACCGGGAGGGGATTGCACTACAAAAGCCAGCAATCAGAATGTTTTGGGTGGAATTTTCCTGTTTCATTATATGTGACATGTTCGAGACCGAGTTTTGCTGCAGACTCGTAGCCTATGGCGGTGGGCAGGAGAGATGAGGCTTCACTGAAATGTGGAGCGAACGTACACAAAAAGAAAATGGATAAAACATTAAAATGACAGCTTGCTGAGGTGGCTTTTTGTCGGAGCGGCTTTAGCATGATCACAAAGTGATGTGCAGTAGTTGACATAGCTTGCTCCGACGTGGTGAAACAAAATCGATGCTTAGTTTGCCTCACTAGACCGGGATTTGCTACATGCACAAAATTTCCCAACCAGCCCACAACAGGTGTGCCAACAAAATTGTGAACGTACGAAGAGATGTGTCTATACAGTAAGCTTGAATCAAACATTTAATCAAACTTTGTCGAGATGGATTCGGAGGTTTGATCAATGAGCCATGCTCTGCAGCTCAAGTCCGTTGTTAATTTTAAAATGCTTTTGCACCCCCTGCAATGTGACAGCATAGATGCAGAAAACGATGTCAGAGTTAATAAAAAAACCTCAGAGCCAGAAGAAGTGTAAGAGTTTTGGGCAAAATTCTGGCATCAGTAAAATCAATGGCAGTATTCCCACTCCCTTCCGCAGTGCCGGGATTTCACCCTTTGCCTACAGACAAGTCAGCAGATACGCAATAATATGAATATCCATTACACTGGGTTTTACTTTTTAAAAGACTTGGGTTTAGCTTCTGAACATAATTTCCAGTGAGCTTTTGTTTAGCTCACCAAGGTCAATTAACGTAATTCCAGAGTTTCTGGATCAAGTTTTGTGTAGATCATTCTCTCTAATGCATCCGTCTGTCATGAACTACTCACATCTTCTATTTTCACTTAATTCCCTTTGAAGTTACCTGTATGCCTAAAGTTAAGCCTCTTTTTAAAATCTTTACAGAATCAGGCACATAGTTTTTGTAATTCTCCATTCAGCTGGTGTGGTAAGAGTAATAAAAAAGTGCTGTGATGTATGTAGAATTACACGCTGTGCTCTTCCTCTGAGCTGCTGCATTTCTATAGCAGTATGAAAAATCCTGACTGCAGGGAATCTTGTTGTGGTTAAAAAACTGTATTTTCGTTTTCTCCATTTGTTCTACAAAACTGAACTAACAGGCACAACAAACATACATACAAACGTGCACACAAATATTTAAGAACAGCAATCAGACTGTGGAGGATGCTGGAAAAAGATGCACTTGTTTTAACAGGTATAAAAGTAGTTTTTCAAAGACTAAAAATGGAAAATATTCATGTGCTAATTACCACAGGATGTGCAAGTATAGGAAAGGGGGTTTTTATGTGCTTTAAGAACTTATACAAGAAATGTTGTGTCGTTTAATTCACATATAGCAGGAAATGTTAAATTTACATTCCTATTGGTTCCAGCAAGATTATTTTATCATCTACAGAAAGAAATAATAAATACCCATAAATATAATAAAACCTGCTTGCATAACATGTTATTTTTTAAAAGAAAAAGATAACTTATCCTAGCTGCTGCCAAATATTTAAGTCATCTCTGTTTCTAGCATTCACTCAATGCTCAAGGACTTCAGCTGGGAAAGCTCTTGCGAGCAGCGCGAGCGCACACATGCGCTGCCGGGTCGGTCTCCCCACGGGAGTGAGACGATACCCACTTTCTGCAGCTGCAACTGGTGATGAAGAGGGAAAAAAAGGGTTTAAATGACAGATGCCAGCTTCCCAGTCTCTCATCTCTATGGACAATAGGGAAAATTAATCCTCCACTTTTTATAACTTCCAGTGAACATTTCCCCAGCTCTTCCCACGCTTTATGCGTATCCCTGGTATGTCGCGGACCTCCTGTTTACCCACGGGCGAGCGTGACACCGCATTTAGCGCTGCCTCAGTGGAAAAGCGCACCTTTTGCTTGTTTGATAGTGAGGTAGCAAAAAAGCACAGTTTCCCCCGTTTTGCAGGCAAAAGCAATGCTTCATGCAGACGCTGAACCGGGGCGGGGTGGCAGCCCTGCCCGGCGGCGGCACGAGGTGGCCTGGCTCCCCTGTCCACGCGGGGCAGCTGGGACGGCCGCCTTCTCCCACGCTTTTACCAAACCTCTCCCCTTCTCGCCCCAGTGCCAGCTTAGAAAGGCCTCCTCTAGTGCCCTGCCGCAGCGGTCAGGGCTCTTGTAAATAAATAATAGGCGCTCTGCTTTTCTAGCTCGGGTTATGCTACAGTAGCAGGGGCAATGTAAATCTTTTCCCTCGCTACTCTTCTTTTTCAGCCTGCATTTTTGAAACCCAGCACTTTATTTTGCTCTTCCAGAAACGCCTAGAACAGCTGAGCCAAGACAGCCCTTTCCAAACGGGCAGTGAAAGAGTTAACAGTGCCCTTTCATGCAAAACCACAAACAACTGGGGGGAAAGGGAAAAAAAAAAAAAAAAAAAAAAGAGTTTTTAACTGAGAAATGGAAACGATCCAAATTCTAACCGAGAGTAAAAGCACAGAGAGAGTATGAAACGCACAAATCATCCTGGGGTTCGGAGTTGATAAAGTTATTAAAAAAGAAAAAAGGGGGGGGGGGGGAGGAAAAAAAACGTTGTTTCTGCCCTATACCTTGAGGCTGTGGGAGCAAAGCGGGAGGGAGAGCAGAACGAGTCAGACAGGAGCCCAGCGTAGAGCCCCGTCCATCCCCGCGGGGCTCCGCAGCGGGAGCCGGGCACGGGCTGGTGCTCCCCAGCTCCTGGCTTCTGAGCTCTTGGCATGAGCTGGGTTGGGTTTGCTTGCATAAACTCGGCACTTCTTTGGCTTTTTTTTTTTTTTTTTTTTTTAAATTATTATTATTATTAGCAAGTGGGAGAAGAGAGGCTTTTAATACAGGCGGGCTGGAGCCTGGATCTGGCCGGAGCGCGGGGTGGGGTTTGGAGGGCCCCGCCGGCTATTGGGCCATCCGCTTAGCAACAGCCTGGAAAGGGCCAACCCCAGCATTTTTACAGCCGGGCCACCTTCCAAG
This sequence comes from Mycteria americana, assembly GCF_035582795.1. Lineage (NCBI taxonomy): Eukaryota > Metazoa > Chordata > Aves > Ciconiiformes > Ciconiidae > Mycteria > Mycteria americana. The sequence goes on from NC_134372.1 coordinate 43,715,798, forward strand.
GATGAGTGCCAAATGCTCTGCTCCTCTGCCAAGAAAACAAACAAGGGCACTTTTAAAAACTCCAGAGTTAAAGAGTTGGGTTTTTTTTTTCCTTCTTTCTTCTCTCCTCCACAAACTCTCCTCGCTCGCAGTTAATGATCTCTTTCCCTTTATCGCAGAAGTTCAAGCTTCAGGGAATTGTCACTTCTGCAGGTTTCAGGAGTTGCTTCCACTTTCCCGTCTGTGGCAGTTTCCCATCTCTGCAGGCTGGAGCAGGCTCTGGAGTTCAGTCAGCCGATTTCTCTTCAGATGCTGCAGGTTCCGTCCTTTCTTCCTTAACGGTAGCAATCTCTGCCGTCTGCATTAGCATTGAAATCTGCTTGCCGTTGCTGTGCATTTATATAACTTACATAATTTACTACCTATGTCACTCTCTCATCTTCTATCTCTTCATTCGTTTCAAGCCTGCTAAAGAAGTGGAATAAGAAGCACAGAGACTTAAACAGGCAAAAAGTGGCTTGTCGCTAGAAACCCTTTTTCCGCAGAGAAAGAAGAAAGAATTTTGGAATTCTCGTTTCCTTTTATTAAAGACATATTTTTGCATTATATTTTTAATGCGGTCTTTCTTACATATTAGTCTTTGTGATTGCTGAAGCTGGGGTAGAGCCAAACCTTTGCTAAGAAGAAATATGGACTATCGTTTTTACCAGCTGAGAAATCTCTAGGTCCATATTGCGACCCAAAATCTCTTCTTTCCCTGTGCAGGAGAAAAGCAGAGATGTTGGAGCCCATTTCCAAGAAACACTGAGTATCTTCAGGTCCCCATGGCTTAGTGCCTACCCAGAGAGAGCTCTCACCTTGGGTCTTGACTTTTATGCACTAGAGGAAAAAAATGAAATTGAGATTTCAATTACTGTTGTTGTTTTTGCTATAAGACACTTTGGTATGAGGTGAAGCCAAACAGCACCTCTTGGGAAATATTAAATGCTTCACAGAAAAAGGCCTAAAGAGGCCAATATTGCAGCCCTTTTCTCACGCCAGTCATTCCATTAATTTCAGAGACACTGCTCACATGAGCGAGGCTAGCAGGGTCAGGCCTTTATTTGCGCACAGTGGCACCTCCGAAGGTTAAAGGATGTCATTTGCAGTCATGATCCTGTTTCACTTCCTACCTCTACCTCTGATTTACTGGGAGACCTCGAGTAAATCACTTAACCTCTCTAAGACCAAGTTTACCCAAGTACAGGAACGTTCTGAGCCTCCAACAATATTTGTGAAGTGTTTTGAGGTCCTTGGAGGAAAGATGTGCTTGCAAATTATCAGTGTAGCTGCTTTTATGGAAATAAATCTAAGTTTCTGTGTTTAAGCATATGTCCCAGCTGCATCCCAATCTCATGTCTGCATAACAGTGGTTATACACCATAAACTAGTTGGATTTCAAATCTGCAGGAAAACAGCTTGAAAGCACATCTAACTCAATTGCAGCCAGGTCCCTTGATCCAGAGAGCTGGGCTTTGGGCATGCTATATGGTGTATTTCATTCTCAAAAAAGTTTTATATCTGATATATTGAGGGATATGTCTGTGCAGCTGGATGCTTAAGCTGAATCTGTAGTTCGCAGATCTGGTAGCCATGGTCCATGCACTGTTTGCTTTCTCAAACTGCTCAAACGCCCATTGTTACAAAAACTGGGCTGCAGAGGATTTTTCTGAATAGCAAAGAAACAAGATGATGGGAACTCGTGTGGTTGTGTCCTAGGCAGAACTAGGAAATATATGAACAACAACAGGAACCACACAAAAAAGAGAGTTTGGGTGAAGGTTCACTGCAGGGAGAGAAGGGAAGGGGCTTCCTTTTTATCTGTACTGGTTCTGCTTATCTTTTACTAGAGGTTGTTTTTAGTGATGAGGAAGTAGAATAAGAAATTAATTTGTTTTTCTCATGACACAGCAACATACACAACCTAATAACTCAGAATAACATCCCTTCTGCCCTAAAGAAATAATCTGACAAAATTAAACCAAGACTTTATCCAGAGATTGCCCAATTCAATAGTAAATTTCCAGTCAACTGAAAAGGCTTTGGATAAAGCCTTCATGTGGGAATCCAGCAAATTGAAGCAACATCATAAATGCTGGATATTAACTTAGGACTAGGGTCTTAATTATTTTTCATTCATTACTCAGGCGAGCAAAGTGCTACATATTTTGATGGGAATTTACAGGACTACGAAACAGGACAAAATATTGTGGCATGTAAGGACAGCTGGATCAACCTGTAGGCCTTGAGCCAAGAGTCAGCCGATACACGTTGAAGCCCCATTTATCACCATGCTTTCCCCAAGAACGGCTTCCCCTCCTGTGCTGCTGGCTCCAGTGTGTTCGAAATAACTCCACCACCCTCTACAGTATGTTTTACAACCGCCTGAGATTGTATTTTATTTAAGGGATACATACATTGTGTCAGTAATTCCTATATACCCATAATTGGTTTTATAACACCTGGTTACAGTAGGTAGTATAATTTGCCAAGAACTTGATATGAATGCATTTCATAACCTGTTTTATATAATCCATTATTAGAGAACATTGCTGCATCTGTAATTATGTTTGCAAATGCATTTTATTGAGTTCTGCATAAAAGTATGCAGTACTGAAACCAGCTTTTAGGCTGCAGAAATACATATACTTTGCTTCCTTCCATATATTTCTTTTTTTCTGTACAGTCAACACTACAAAGGGGAAAGTGCAAAATTTAGCCTCGATTTTATATCAGACTCCAGCCCCTGATCCAAGCATCCTTGAACCTGGGGACAGTTCAGACCTTCGCTGGAATCCTGTCATTTTTATCTGCTGTAGTTCTACATAGCAAAAGTGATTATGTGAGTTCTGGCTTCAGGCTGATCAAATCTTTCGGTGTCTCTTCTGCTGCTGACACCACTGTGTGAGGCACAAATTACATTTGATACAGGCATACATTTTCCTGCAGAACCCACACAGGTAACTAAGCTGCAATCTACTACAGCTGGTGCTAGGAATGTTAAATATAGTCTGATTTCCCAGCCTCTTTTTGGCAAGGTATGAGCCAGAGAGCATCTGGGTTGATTGTCACATCCCAAATTGGCTTTGAGTGACCAGCAGCTTTGGGAGGAGAGCTGCCTTCACCGCTCCTGATACCCATTTGGCTAAGTGCAAGCAGTGGAGCTTAGCCTCTTGCCTACAGATTTCCAAGAAAACCTCTCCTTTACGTTGTTAATTTGCAGGAGTCAGGCGGTTCAGACAGCAGCAGCATCTTTTCTCATATTGCCTTTCCAATAAATGCCCTCTCAGTCTGATTATTTCATCTGAAGCTGAAGTCTAAGACCATCACAAGCCCTTATATATACTGAGCAAATGTATTATCATGCTAATCAGTTGTCTGTCGTGTATTTAAAAAATAGAGAACACGTGAGTTTTGGTGCATTTTTTTCTCATGTATGGAAATATGGTAGAAATGTGGTAAAAAGCTCGGACAAGGTAAATTAATTATAGTTCAAGCCTTTTCCCATTTATGGTGAGCTTTCTCCTTCCTTCCCAGCCCCCCAAGGAATTGCACTGTAAAACACTCTCTCTAATAGGTTTTATCTCATTTTGCCTTGCCTCCATTTTCTCCAGTTCCTCCAGCGAATATTTGTCTTTTCTACCTGCTGCCCAGTTAAATCAGCCTCGGAGGCAGTGACATATGCCAGATCGCGGGGGCTGTCACTTTAATTCCCTGTGCTCATATTTTTCTCCTCCTAGTGGGGCGCTGGGGGCAGATGTTTGGAGAAGGGACCCCTTTGCTGCCTGGCACACTGAAGTCCTGACGTTAGCTGCTAATTATGGGAGTTGAAATCCTGGCCCTGCTGACAGTACCCAGAGTTAAACAGCCGGCTTCTCCCAAGCGCACTTGAGTGCAGGTGCTCGACGTTAGAAATGAAACCTTACACTCCACCATCCAGTGCTTCAGGAGCAGTTTCTTCCAGTTTCAACTCAACTACCCTGTCTAATTCCTGCCTGAAGTCATAGGTCTCCACAAGGTGCGCGTGCTAACGCTGGTCGGCTTCCATCCTTCAGCCTTCCACAAAAGAGCTATTTTCCCATCTGGTGGAGGGAAGACAAAGACCCAAGAAGCTGTGGCCTCCACCCCTGCATTGCATGGATCATGATGGGCTCCAAAGCATCAGTGACTCCTGATGACTCCACTGCACCGCAGCCTGTCCAGGGGAAATGTTGGTGAGACCTCAGGAGGGACAACGGCTGGATGGGTGGCACATCCCTTGTAGCTCCCTGCAATGGGCAGTGGCTGCTCTGGGGCCACATCATGTTGTAGATAAGCCAACAGGTGCATATTCTGCACCTTCTCTCTTCCTCGGAGGGGAAGGGAGTGGTTGTCCCCTTCACCTTTAACACAGACCTGCTGCCCATATCCACCCAACTTGGGTTTTGAAAAGCCTGTGAGTTTTTTACCCTGTGGGGTATATGATACACCTCAAAGCCTTTTGAAATCAATGGAAATATCTCCATTGACTTCACATGGCTTTCATGGGAGTCTTGACTTCAAAAATCTCACTGGGCTGGTCCCTACGTAGCTTCTTAGAGGTATCAGTAATTTTTCTGCCGATCTGACTGGGAGAACCTATTCTTCTGCCAGCAACTTTTCTCAGGAGTAAAGTGAAACCCTAAAGCTTCTGATGGTTTGCTAAAAACCCCCAGCTACATAAACCTTCTTCCATCCCTGACACCCTATGAAGCACCCTAATCTAAGTCTTCCTCAGGGCAGCAGAAATTTAAGGCTTAGCCAGATGAAAGCTTGATAGAACAAAATAACTATGATTTATTAGTGGGCTACATTTTGGGTTTTAAACTGCTTTTTATCGGGAAAATACTGGAAGGGGGAAAACAGTCAAATCACTGATTAATGCAGGCACAATGGCAGAAGCAGCCAAATTGTAGCTCCTGCCTGGTAGAGTAAAATGGACGATGCCCTCCCGTTACCCTGCTGTCCCCCTACACCCAGAGCAGGGGAGACCCTTACACACTGCTGTCCTGAAAAAAATAAAGACCGTGGTGTTCCTTTTGGGAAAGATACAGTTCCCAACACCACACCTTTCTGTTCTACCTAGAACTTAACACCATCTCTAAACAGACAATGATATAACACACATTTCTAAGTGCGAGTGTCCAGGGAGTGATAAATTGAAGGTTTGGGTTTTAGTTACATTAATAATGCATATAGAAATGCTATTTGAAAATAAGAAAGCGATACATTTTATGCTGAGCAGTTTGTGGGGCAGGAATGGAAAGAAGAAATTTAGTTTTACGTTTCCTTTGTAACACTGGGTCAAGGTGACTCCCAGCGTAAGCTGGAACAACCCCACTGGCAACCTCCTACGCACCTACCTCATGTTGCTCCAGCTCCTCTCCCCAGCTTAGTCATTGCTCCAAGCATATCGTGCTTGGAGAGCCGGGGGAGAGCCGGGAGAGATAAGGCACAGGATTGCCTATCCCCTCCCTAGGATGGCCTGGGGTGTGACACGGGGGCTCTTTCCACTCCTTTCCTCCGGTCTCCTGATCAGAGTAAAGGATTTCAGTGGGAAAACTGTGCCTAAGGAGGCACAGTTGTAAATCATACAAGAAACAGCTGGAGCAGAGCCTTCAATTTGTTATTACTCAAAAGAAAGCAAGAAGAGTGTTTCTACTGAACTTCAGCGACTACACAAACTTGACATAAAAGCAGTGTGTGAACGTCCACATTGCAGCACGAGTTTGCTCCAGCTGTACCGGTACAAGATGGCAGAGCACGGGCATTTGAATCCTGCATGGTTAGGGAATGCGTGCCTGACTCTGCTCGCCAGCTCTGCCTTATTTTACGAGTACTTGATTCACCTGGCGAATGAAGAGTCCTAGCACAAAGGCAACGGGGAAATGAACGCGGAGAACGCTGCACCCTTTGCAGGAAGGACTGCCCACACGTACAGTTGCTTTTACTGGGGGCTGTCGTGACAGAACACTGCAGTGATGCACTCGGGGATACTTTCTATGAGATGGGAATGGGGCATTGCTTAACAAAGCGAGGCTACGGGCTTCCCAGCATACCACTGCGCTGGCAATTAAATAAGCCTCTGAGCCACATGTGACTGTGCCTTAAGAAATTAGTGTGATTCAGAATGATTTGGGTAGAGGAAAATATTCCCTTAAAGGATCCTGCCTGGGCTCCTCAGTGCGTGGAGGGTGGGAGAGAAGAGTTTCCCAGTCCTTGTGCAAAGGTGAACTCTGCCCAGAAAGAAGAAATTCGAGCCCACTGCAGCCACCTAAGGGCATTCCACCAACCAAAATGGAAAATTAATTAAGAGAGTGAATCATTTTCTGAGACTTACTTAGTTTTGTACAGCTTTAGTGTTTGTCTTCTCTGTCAGTAGAGAAGCTCTTGATCCAACACCGTGTTTATAGCCATGTTTCCATAGAGCCCTGGCGTGCAGAGCCAGCTTGTGCGAATGACCTGCAAGACCTGTTTATAGACCTCCATTACAGAGCCTCTCATTTTCTTGGGTGATTATCGTAGGTGTCAAATAAAGCTAGATTACCTGTTTTATGTCTTAGAATGATAAGCAAGCCAAAGCAAGTCATTTGGCTCATGTAGTTATACAGGTATACCTAGATATATGCATACATACATTATTTCAAACACTCAAGGCAATCTTACAGCCTTTCTTGTTGAGATTTCGAAATCTTTTCATTTTACCAAAACGTCCCTCTTGGTAAGGCGATGTTGGAATTTCAGCTTCTCTGGCTGAGCTGCAGAGCTAGTTTGCAAGAGCTAACAGAGGATGGCGTGGGCACAGCACAGTGGCTTCGCGGGGGCAAGAAGCCCTTCTCCCAGGAGACTGGTACAGTCCTCGCTGATGGAAGGGGTGTCTCCGTCACTACACGGCTTGGCTCAACGGTGGTGCCTGCAATGGTAACAGGAGGTGAAGCATGTGCTGACAGCGCTCATTGCTGGGAAGCTTATAAATGATTCCTGGCACTATAGTTGGCAGTGGCCAGTGTTACCAGTCCTACCATTGCATAACATCTGCACTTTACCACAATCACCAAAACAATCAAGCAAGAAAAGCATGCTAACGCTTGTTGGAGAATAAACTCAGCAGTCACTCTAATATCACACACTTTTCCAGCTCGCAGCTCCACCTCCTTCTCCTTCTCTGCCTGGGACGAGTGGGCTCCTGCGCTGGTACCCGGAGGCCCCACCTTCCCGGGCGTGGTGGGGACCCAGCCCTGCTTCCCCTGGGCAGAGATGTGCTCAAGCTTTGGGATGCGCTGACTCAGTGATGCACGGCTGATTGCGAGCGGCAGTTTCAGCCAGCCAGCCAGCTCCAGCTAGTGTATAATATGCATTTACCAACAGACACAACCACAAGCTTCTTTTATAAATGGATTCCAGAGCCTGGACAGCAGAGAGCTGGCTCAGGCTGAAGACTCACACAGTGCAAATGAGGGTACGTGGGAGGCCTGCGCAACGATGGCCTTTGCGCTCCCACAGCTTGGGTCAGCTAAATTCTCAGCGAAGCCCCATTCCTCAGCATAATCGAGAGATGCTCGGAGGCTGCTCTAATTAAAACAGATTGCCGCGGCCCCGGGGAGGCTGTTACATGAAATGGAGTTCAGTTGGACCTAGGGAAGCTCTAGGAAAACCCCCTTTCTCTTCCACCTATTCTAACATATTAATTTATGCCCTCAAAGGATCCACTTCTCAAAGGTACGCTCTAAAAGCCAACAGATTCAAGTCCCTGCAGGACGAGCCCTAGACCGAAGTAGCCCTTGCAAGAGTCTCAAGTCCTCACTTGAGAGCAGCTCGCTCTCCTTCCCAAGAAAAGGTCTTCTAGTGCTCCTCTCAAACGAGGAGGCAATATCCCCTGAGAAGAGGGGCTGTCTCTCGCATAGACGAGCTCTTCCAAGACTGCTGGGCCTGATCCAGAATCAATTGAAGTACATGGCGAGTCTTTCCACTGATTCCAAAGAGGTTTGAATTGGGCCCAGCCGTCAAAGCCAACACCATAAACTCTGCCTGGAAGCCAATATGCAGCCAAGTACCAATTCCTCAGCATCGGTGTCATGCGCTTACAGCGAGATGCCCTGCTTACTCAGCAGGCTGCTTGCCTTCAGCACCAGCTCCTCATCTCCCAGGGGATTTATCTCCCTTTACTGCATTGCAGTTCTCAAGTCTTCAGGTGACAAAACCATGGATAACAGCACCAAGGTCCACAGCTGCGAGGAAAGGTCACAGCGCTCACCGCCCCGGAGAGTCGGGAAGCGGGGGAGGACAAAAATCAACAAACCAACAAAGTTCCTGTACATAAGGAACGGGGTCTCTGAGCTCTCGGCCAATTATGTTAAATAGTGGAAAAATCTTTATTCCCCCACAACCAAATGGAGCAAAATGATGACACAACGGCCTCAGTACTTTAATCAGCAGGACAAGTCAAGCCTTTTATTCCTTTGTATATTCCAGTCAATGGAAAGTTATTGCTTAATTAACCCCCTTGAATGAATACCTGATAATTAATAAACCCATATACTGTACCCCAAGGCTTTGAGTTTAAGAAATCTCTTCTGTTCAAGTATGAAAAAAGAAAACATGCTGAACTAATGGGAAATAATTCTGGTAGAAGGCAAACCAATTAGGATTAGTGAATTCCATTTCATTTAAAGTTCCAAGATAGAGAAGTAATTTATCTAGTAAATTAATAGTGTTAGTGACTTTCCTAATATATTAGCAAGTCTTTCGTATCATATTAGTGAAAACCAAGCTGGCTAATACAATAAAAGACTTATTATAAAGGTATGAAGGTTACTAATGTGATAAGATTTTTGCATCCAATTAGTATTAAAAGAACACTGCTCTAAAATGGACTTTTATATTTATTTATATGATTACCCAGCCTACTGCAGAGGCCACAACTTTTATCTCAGCAAATTACTAATTCTCCTCCCAGATTTGGAGCTACTGTATGTTATGTTCCTCATGCAAAACTGCATGCATGCCTGTATCTGCAGATCTGCATGGATAACTGACCCAGATTATTTGGTCTGGCTGCATTGTGTTTAGCACAACACTACAGTGGTTTTGCATTCTCCTCACCTTGGATCAGCTAGAGACTGGTCTAATCAGATACAGCAGCCTAAAGGCAAAACAATTATGCTGGAATTATCATATGGAATCAAGCCAATGTTCCATCTTGTCTGGTATCCTGTCTTCATCAGTTACTAGATCCTCCCACCCTTCTCTGGAGCAAGGTGAAAAATACCTGCTGCACCGAGTTGACGGAATAACCTACTTGTACAGGCATTTCTTCAGAGCCTAACCAGATAGTGGCTTCCTGAATGAAACAGCAAGGTTTATGTCCTTTTTAAAATCCCAAGTTATCAACTTTATTGTTAAAATACAAACTCATGTAACTATCCCCAACTAAGGCTATGCTAATGTGTCAGTGAGTTCCAGAGGTGACTTTTCAATGGCGTGAAAAGGTATCTGCTTTGGTTAATTTTATAATGTGCTGTCTTTTACACTGTATTATTAGATATCGTATGAACAGAGCTTTTTTTTCCCATGAAAGATCTCAGCTACCTCCCAATGTCTTTGCTGTGGGTGCAGTAGCAAAAGAGCAGATTTGCCGCCAGCTGCAACCAAGGTTGCACATGGTGGCACACAAAAATGGAAAAAAAAAAGAACCAAAAAGAGGTTTTGCTCCTTTTATTTGACCCGTTGTTGCACAAATGGGTAAAATTTTGGATCTGCATATAGTTAATCTACCAACAGTTCTGGAGCATCTGCCTACATATATGGCTTTGAAGTGGGTTTACACACAATCTTGGGAAAGAAGGTTTTCAGATCATCATAAAATCTCTTCTGATGGGGTTGGCAGTAGAATTGTACAGAATCAGAAATGTACACATGGGTACTTAGAAATCAATTGTATTAGAGAATATAATTGGTGCTATTTTTCATCTTTAAAGTTCCTGCAAGAGTAGTTTTCTGAGGTAGATCAAATTAGTAAAGTAGAAACAGATGCAGTCGATTGTCCATTGTTCAGGTCGAGGTATGGGTGATAAAGACTGATCACAGTCAGGGGATGTTAATGTGAGAAGATATATTCCTGCGCATTCCTCCGAAATCGGAGCTGTGACTGATCTGATCCATCTCGTACCCTTAAATCACTGGAAATTATCACTGTCTGGATTTCAGACTTATGTCCTACTATTTCACCCCCGTGAAAAACACCAGCCTGGAATTTTGCCTAGCTTTGCAATATTGACACCGCTGTACCTCCAAGCCAGAGACAATACAGAGCAATCACAGGTACGTGCAGGAAAAAGGTGAGCTATATGTCGGGGCTCATCCTGATACATGAGTATAAGGAGCTGAAAAGATTAGGATAAATTCCACCCGAGAAGACCTCATGAACTTATTTTTTTCAGCCGCCTCCCATACATTCAGACCAAGGGAAATCCTGGTGAAGTGCAAGGTCAGTCTTTTAAGAACACTAAAACCTGCATCTTTTGGTGCAGCAGTCAACCCGACACATCATTGAGACAATTGCTACTGTTAAATTTAATACAGAACCTCTGCCTCCCTGGATGTAGGAAGAATAATTATGCAAGCATAGTAACAGGTATATTCAACTTAATAACCCATTTATTCGCCTTGTGGGGGTGAGAAAGGATCCCACATCATTAAACCAGCATATAGCTAGCCGAATTTGTTCACGTCCCTCTTTTTGAAACGTCAGATCGTAGCCACCTGGATGGAGACGATAGCGAAAAATGGAAAATTATTTCAGGGTAGAGGCAAAAAGGAGGAAGCGGGGACAGAGGAGGAGAGTGAGGAAGTCAGAGAGACAAACAGGAACAGAAAAAATAGTAAACAGAAACAGAGAGATGAGCAGGACTAGGCACATCAGGTATCTTTTAAATCCACAAGCTCCATAGACCTTAACGGGGAGAAGCATAAGGTAGGGACAAGGCTGGGATGGAGGCTTGGGCCACGGCAACTGAGAGCTGGGGGGCTCTCAGCCGAGCCCCGGAGCAGACAGCGAAGGAGCCCGAGCTCACAGGAGGCACCAGCGGCGCTGCTGGAGGAGCACCTGGAGAAGGAGGAAGATTACTGGAGAGCAAGGAGTTAGGGATGCCGGAGGAAGAAAAAAAATGACTGACTGTCAAACCAGCACATAAAATAAGACAGCTGAAGAGGGAGGAAACAACAAATACCAGGGTGGCTGTGGGGGCTGGGGAAAGCGAGAACAGTCGTAGGAAATCAGATGATGATTTGATAAGGGAAATTCAGATTCAGAGGTCAAAGGGGAAAAAGTTGTTGGTGAAAAATAGGTCAAGGCAGCAGCCTGCCTTCATTATTTTGCTTTTCAGACCTTTAATTTAACAGTTGCTAATGACAGACAGTGCACAAAATGACATTTGTATTACCCTCCAACGCTGATGTAAAAATAGGCATAATCCTGGTTTTGTGATGATTAATGCAGTGTGAAAAAGATAATTAAATGAGGCCTGGTGTACTTTTGCTTTCTATGCCTCACTGCTACCTTCCGTGGCTCCTGCTCAATCTCCTTGAAAATCTATTAGGCTCCGCTATCACCATTTTATCACTTTTCCTGCGTTAAGTTAGACATGCCCTCCCCGAGCTTTCGACCGGGAGCAATTCCTCAGAGGAGGCAGAGCAGGAGCGAGAGCCGTGGTGTGCCAGCACGCCGCCCGCCACCTCCTACTCATGTGATTACCTGACCCTTATAGAAATTCCGGCACATAAAGTCTTTACTGGTAATGCTTACTCTTAATTAGCTAGTTCACGTAATAATAGCAGCTTTTACCCCTTCACCTGGTTAGAAAAACCTTTGGCAGCCGAGTTCGCCATTGAAGGTGATGCACTTCGCCAGCTCACAGTTTGAAATCTCATTTCTGAGAAGCATGGGAGGGCAACGGGGGACAGAGGTGTTCTGAAAACATTACAAATACCCTGTAGAAAATATTTGCATATTTGTAGAAAATAAACTTTTTTAAATTCTGCTTTGGAATTTTAGCTCTATATTTTTTTATTACCAAAACAATTAAAAAATTGGAAAAGGCACCAAATGTCTGAAAAAAGACTTTCGTAATTATTTTCTTTGCTGATGGCCTAGAAATTTGCTGGGTTTGATCCGAAACGAACTGCAGACAAATGTCAGCTTACTCCTGACATTGTCAGAAATGGATTTTCTTCCTTTGTGCTGCCCCATACATAATCAAATGCACACTCAACATACATAACCGTCTGCTAGTTTAAAATTATTGCTTGATCCTATGGCTGTGGAAAAGCACTGGAGTCAGCCAGTGTTTCTTCGGGGTGCATCAGCGGCAGAGGCAGGACTAGAACTGAAGACACTGCAATACCTCCCTCCTCTCCTTCCAGCTCCCAAAGCAATAAAACCTTTCTATGCTAAATTAGACTATTGATCAGTGGCTACCATTCCTAATGGACATCCTGTCTCTCTTGTCTGGGATTAGGATGTTCTTTCTACTGCTGGATAATCTTAGTAGCGTACAATTGCTCTTTCTCTGCTAATGACTGACTACAAGAAGTATTTCCTGGTTGCTTTTGGTTTTTGTAAAATCTCATCAAGCAGGCTCACGTGAGAGGAGCTAGCAACACCAATTTGTGATCTAGTGCTATCTGATCACGTTCAATCTAACTACCAGGTATGTGTTTTATTTTCTATGAAGGGATGTTACATCATTAAACCACCATCTGCAACATGTTATAAGATATTTTGATAATTCAAGCTATCATGTCATAATATTCATTAGAAAGAAAAAGGAAAAAAAAAAAAAAAAAAAAAAAGCCAAACCTTTCTTCCTGTTCTGGTGATGGTCAAATGATAAGCACGAGCCGAAAGTCACACCCGCCAAACATCTGAAAAAGTACCACAGACTGAACATCTGCATCAAATACAGGCTATGTGGGCAAGCTCTTAGCTGGGGTAGCCCCAACACCACCAAGCTTGAGCTCTCTGTGACTACATGAGAAATAGGGCAAGAGGCTCCTTTCCCTGCGACCCAACACCCACACATGCTCTCGCACGGCCGCACGCCACGTGCTCAGCAAATCCTGTGTTTTGGCCCAAAGTGGGCGTGCAGCGAGCGATGATGTGACAAGAGAGTTCACAGGGCAATCTCCCCCGCTCTTGGCCCTGTCCGAGGGCTGCCAGGCAAGGAAGATAATGGCAGCAACAGAAGAGAGCCTCGATACTTCTCTACCCCTTCCAGACAACATCATTTTAGGGCAGTTTTTACAGATTCTTTCTCTTTTGGACGGGGAAGAAGATCGCACATTAATTAACGTTTTGGTATCTCAGCTGTAACCCTGCAGTGAATATATCATTAAGGCCAGACTGAGGGCAATTTTAATCCAGTTCATTGAAATCTCCAAAATTTGCACACAACTTCTGTGTGGGCATGCGCCTATTCTATTTTCACCCATCTTTTTCCTAGTCTGAAAACACCTGTGAGCAAGTCAGGCTCCCAGGCTACATCCCAGTAGCCAACTTGTGTGTCACAGGTTAGCAAAGGGAAAAAAGGACCTTGCCTCTGGTGAACGTACCCTAAACTGTATCGTAAATGCCAAGCACTGGTGGTGAATTAGCAGCCCTGACACAAAGCTGGAACAGTGGACACGTTTGAGAGAGCTGCTAGCGCTCCCTCTGCCTTCTCTAACTCCACAACCAGCATCCAAACAGATGTCAAGAGAGGGTCTTTTTTTCTTTAAGTGTAAGCTGTTTTCTATCATATTGTGGCCTGCAACTCACCATACAAGATGTACTATGGCATTATGAGATAGTGACAGCTGCTGAAGAAATGCTGTGTTATAAACATGCAATGATGCAGTGAACTGGCAAATCCATATGGCTGGAAAAATGACGAGGAGTAAGAAGAAAAAATTATTTCAGAGTTTTTGAGCAAAATAGATACTCAGTGGTTTGCTTCAGCTTACATGCCCTAATCACAGCTTTTTTCTTTAATGGAAAAAGGGTTTACATACACATATATACACACCTAAATATATATATTAAAAAAATAAATATATATCTATTGTATTATCCTAGGGATGATGTGCCTGGAGAAGCAGAGGTGATATTTTCACATACTACCATATTTCTGCTTCTTATTTCTTTGAGCTCTTTGGCTGAACAACCAGTGCCTTGAATGGTCACAGTACTAACTCCTTCAAACATCCCCCTAAAACCTACGTGCAGTTCCCCCCTCCCTTTGTCTGTGCAGATGGATAATCTCTGCACATATACACCAGGGAAGGGTCAATCACTCACTTTTGCAGTGTCATCAGTCATGGAGGATTCTCTGTGTGTCAGAATAAACGAGCGTGGACAGGATGGACGTAGGACATCACTGAGGGAGACCCCAAAACCACATGGAAATGTTTAATACAGCTTATATATGCCCTCATGATTGATGGATCGCAGCAAGCATACACATCCATTGCCTTTAAAAATGCTGATAAATCCAAGTCTATGACACATGTTTCTTAGGAAAGCAAGTATTATGGATTTTTAAAAAACTGCATGAGGAAATGGAAACTTGTAGTCATATCAATCCCCGTTTTCAAAGCTGGCTGCCACGGCTTGCTTCCCATTTCTGGACGTAAGCTCCTAACGAAGGTGGCATAGCTTCAGGAGCATTGTGGCGATCCAGCCCCTTCTCAGTCCAGCCATTTTTGCTTGGGCCCTAAGTACAAGATTAAAAATCCCAATTTTGTCACATGGGTTTGAACTTGCAGCCCAAAAGCAGATGGAAACAGAAGCTGAAGCCCGTGAGTCTGCTCTTTTGTATGGCACTTTTCCATCCACCTTTAATCAATGATGTCTGAGAAATGAGGGCTCAACGAGTATGCAGTCCAGCACTGGCAACATTTCCCAATGCTCCATAATCATCCTCAGATTTTTATGGAGAGTTTTCTCCCCGGTGATTTTTTTCCTTGTCATTTACTGCCACTATTTCAGATTTTCTCTTGCTGAACTGCTGGAGTGTCATCAGTGCATCTATATAGAGTATGAGAATATATTTGGAAAGCTTATTTCCAAGGGCCATTGGAGATGACTAACATTTTTACACTGCACAAAAGAAGAGAAAATAAATTGAGGAGTAGCAAATAGAGCCACTGTGTTATTTCCTTCCCTGTAAATAAATAACTGTAACACTTATATTCCAATCGTGGAGCTGGGTATCCAGCATCTTTGTGGGGAAAGCACATTTCAAACAGCCATAAACGTTCACCCAAGACATTGACAATGAAGGCTTAAGACAGCACAAATTATAGGGAACATGAAAGAAGCCCTGCTTCCCTTGAAGACACCACCTGTTTAAGCACCTGGGAAAAATTATTCATAGCACTTTACCACTACACAGACAATAAAGATCCTATGGAAATGTCTTTGTTTAAAATCAACATTTATGGCCCAGGTTTCATAGAAGGCTATGTAAATCCTAACTGATGCAAGAAATGCAAAATGACATCTTTAAAAACTTGGGCCATGAACATCAGGCTCCAGCACAAGTCAAACCATTTCAACTTTAGAATCTCATACTTTAGGAGCTGAGACCTGAGACCAGAATTTTCTTCCTTCTAATCTTCATTCTGGGTCGCTTCACCTCAGTACATATTTATATAACTAATTTTTCCCTGTACAGAACTGCCCTCCTCAGCTGAATACCTATGAACTGGAAAATGGGAGCAGAACCCATTGGCATTCGTCCTAACACCGCTAATCGGTTCTGTGTCCTTGCCCACGTCCCTAGAGATCCGATCCTAGAAGAGCAACCAAAACCTCTGTAGCTGGCCCCCCTGCCTTTGCTGTGCAGATGGATAATCTCTATATGCACCAGGGAAAGGGAAACGAGACAGACATCAGTCGCATGAGAACCCAGGTGATGATGTGCGTCCTCATGCCCATACCTAGGAAACACATTCAAGCCTCCATCACTCTGCGTTGTGCCTGCTTTACCTGTCTGCAGAACGGGAGCCATGGTATTTCACATCATGCTTGATCATAGTTATAATTTAAAAGCCTTATGATGCTTCCACAGAAGTTTGAAATATTATGTTTAACAAGTACCGCATAATTTAATTTTGAACTATAAATTTTACAGTTACCTTACACTGCTTTGATTTGTTTGAGTCCTGTTTGAAGATCTTCTGAAAGCAACGAACGGGTGTTCTCCAGCGACATCATATTGACTCTTTTGTTGCTGGCACCTTTTGTGAATAAATATTACGCCAAGGTGGAGAAAGCTTTCGGGTGTATTTGATCTAAGTCACCTCGTGGCAGATGTAGGCCATCATCCAGATGTGTTTGGAAGGTGTCCTGCTGCAGAGGACTGCACACTCCTTAGGTGTAAAGGAGTCAAGTAGTACTGAGCAGCAGGAAGAATGGAGTCAAGGCATTTCTAACCATTCCCTGAATCATTTTAGCATCCAACTAGAGTTTTTCCCTTATACACAGGGAACAGCACTGTGGGGTCAAACAGGAGTAAAGATTTCTTGTCTGCTTAACAGCCATCATCATGGTACCTTAGCCCTTACCATATAGCATGCAATGGTACTACAGTAGAGTTCACACTTTCCGTAACACTTCTTTTTAGTCACGTAGGAAGACTGATGACTTTTCTCTGCTTTCTAAGCTGAGGAAAATACCAGGAACTGTCCTCTCCCCACCCCCCACTTCCTTTAGAGAAACCCCAACAGTCTTCACAGAAATAGGAAATGACTGTTACCTTCAGGCTTGTGGGTTTTTAGGTTCTAGCCTTCTTTCTTTCCTGTTTAAAAAGTTGACTCTTCCTTCAATCTCTCTCTGTTTGCCTCCATCTTCCAACTCTATCTGAATTGAATCTCCTCTTTCTTTTTGGTCCCACTTCTAACTCAAGAGTGCTTCAGTCACCACGAAAGAGATGCCAACAGCTAAGACCTTAAAAGAGGCAAAGGAAAGAGTACACTCAAGTTTTGGTATTTTTATTACAAGGTAAATTCTGTATCATACCCCTCTCAAACATCACTTCTCCAGAAGGAGAAAAGCTGGTGAAGGGACAAGGAAAATCTTTCTCCTGGCTAGAGCAAAACTCGGGCCCCTGAGAACAGGGTGAGTGAGTTTGTAGTGGGGTGAGGAGTTTGTCCCTGGTTTGCTGGAGCACGCACGGACATCTCAGGCTCGCAGAGCTCTTGCTATGAAAGCTGCTCTTTTGCCATATTATAAAGAAGGTCTATGTGGCTTCACCAGAGCAATATTCACAGGGTTAGGCTGCTTATACAAGGAGAAAGTTACCATTCACAGTGGCTGCTGTCATAATTTTACACTACAGGAAAGGGACTAAAAAGAGTAATCAAGAAGTTGCAGCATTTTGACTTTTTTTTTTTAATTACTTTTTTCACTGAGTAAAAATAAGTCCTTAAGATACTATCTAAGAAATCACACAATCGTTTAATATTACTTGCAGTGGAAGATGTTCATAGTATTTGGTTGAGGATACAATCTGCCCCAGCAACTGTTGTGGCTGATTATTTTTCCAAGTGAATGAAAACCCAGATACAAGCAGAATTTATGGCAACCACTGCTGCCTCATTTACCTCTGCAGTCAGGTTGCTGCTGGTACAAGTGCTCAGTTTTATACAGGAAATACAATTGCAGGTGCAGAACTTCGAGCTCATGTTTACACCCACCAGCGGGAGGCTCACCTTCTTAAATGCATCTGTCTATGTGCAAAGCACAGTAGAAATTGCCATAATAATGATACCTTCTCGAGCGCATACATAAATATTACAATGTCCCTTCTGCAGAGAAGAAAGTTAGTGCAGGAGTAAAAGTACATAACTTCAGGTCACAGCAACGGAACAAAAAAGCCAGGGTTTTCAGGAGTTCCTGCTTCTTAAGACCAAGTCTGCTTCTCCATTTTAACTTGCTTTTCAAAATAATTAAAAGTATTGAGAAACTTTCTAAAAACCCACAAGAAGCTTTAGTGAATCTATTTCATATTTGTTTGTTCTACAGTTGCCAGAAGGTCTTTTGGTCTCCTTGTCATTTTGCACTATATGACCTAAGTAACACTGATATTTATTGCTCATTTCCATTTAGCTCTTTGAAGACCAATCCACTTAACGATCAGAAACCTCACACAATTTAGCAGATAACATCACTGCAGAGACTTGTTGGGAAGCTTTAATAAGTAAAATGAATACTAAGAGGTGGGCTGGGGTGATTGCTGTGTTTTAATCCTAGATGATAAGAATCAGAGTCATACCTGCCCATTCTTGCTCTGCGATTACAGAGACAGAGCAGTTCAAGTGGACACAAATTTTAGGGGATGTTGTTATAGTGACTACCTCAAGCACTTGTAAGACACACATTATGATAATAATGCCTGCCCTTAGTGGCACTTGTACTTACCCACACACACTTTCTCATGCAGTAGGTGAATTCTGTTGCCTCTGATCTGCAGATGGGAAAACCACAGTGACCCCCGTCCCAGCAAGCCCCAGGCAGCCCCAGCCAGGCAGGGTACAGCCTGGCAGCAGCCTAGCACTGGCACCCTCCCTCCATCCTCCCCCATCACCCGCTCAGGGACCGGACCGCTTTGGAGCAGGGAATTGTGTAGGCCACAGTCAATAGGTAGCTGGCACAGGAGCTAAGGGAACCCGAACAAGGGTGACTTTTCTGGATATAAAATACTTACGTAGAGTATAAAAGGGAGTATCATGGAGTGTAACAGGGAGTATGAGAGCGTACTGCCTGTACGCACAGGCAGTGAAACTCAGTAACTTGTTCAAGGTCACACAGGAAAGCTGTAGGGGAGCAAAGGGGAGAATCTGGTTCCTCCTAGTCCTTAGTTCATGCCCCAACAGCTGGACGTGGCTCTGTGACCTATGGAAATACGCCTTTAATCCCACTGCAAAATGCTTCAAATTACAAACTTCCTACCGTCCTCTGAGAGTGTTTCATTTGTGGAAACTTTAAAAAAACAGTCTCTATATAATAACCATGGAAAGTTGTTTTCTTGTGAAATTGTAAATAAAGCAGTATTTATATTATTGTTATAATCTCTCTGGTCCTCAGTGACAGGGTGACCCCCGTTGGTATACGGAAATGGAGCCATTAATGAGTAATGGACCGTTTCCCGATATGCATATGCTGCAGCCCATCTTTTGTTCTCAGATCTTCAGGGACTATCTCTTATCACAGGTCTTTTCCCCTATGGAGAAACACTTGGAGGTTGCTTTAGGTAACACAGCAATGGGTAATTTTCAAAGCCAACTTAAATTAAAGAGTCTTTTCAGCAGTTTTGAGTACGCCATTAGTGGATGACTGCACAGGTAAATGATTTGACTCACCCTCAAAGAGTTTTAGGGTTAGAAATTCTTGGGTTTCAGACCTCTTGTCATGAAATGAAGCAATAGGCACCACCACCTCATTGTCATGAGCACTTTCAAGTCTCATTTGAAACCACTGGGTTCTGTTCTATAACCTGCGGTCTTTGCAGGAAATATCACTTTGAGGGCGGAATTATGATTCGTTACCTATCAGAAAAGGCCAAAACCTAGGGGTTTTTTTGTTCTGGGGGATGTTCACCTTTCATATACAAACAGATGGCATCGGAACAACAGGTCTCCGTGCATAAGACAGGGTTTTGTGGATGTGCAGTTCTCCACCGAGCATAAAACAAAGTAAAACCAGATTGAAAACTTTCATTACCCAGCAATGCAAGTCACAACAGCAGGGTTAAATCTGTTTCTATTTAGACAATATCTGGAACAGCGTTTTATTATACAGCCTGTAAAGCACTGCCTGTGCATGGGTGGAAAGTACATTGTCTCCTTAAATAAAGAACTGGGGCAGGATTGTTTGGCACTTTCTTTTTTCTTCTTCTTTTTTCTTTAACCATAAATACAAAGTAACCATTTCTCCATAACATTGAACTCTTTGTGGCCTTCCTAGAAACAATAAAAGTATCTGAAAATAAACATCTACTTAGGATAAATATTAACTCAGAGACCTTTAAAATATGAAGAAAATAGTCTATGCAATATCATCTCTTCCCTGATAATGCAAAAGCCACCCCATGGGGTTTAAAACTGAGGGATTTCAAGGCTTCAGGGTGTCTTATGATGCTCGCTCTGAGCAGGCTGAATGCCAGGCTTTGTGAATGGCTCTGTCTTAAAAGACAGAGTCCTAATCGCTTTCAACTTTTCTAATTCTTCACATTCCTTCCTAGCAAAATAACTGCCTGCCTTATAATGGCAGAAACATTTGGAGACTAAAAGAAACAAACAAAAAATAATCAATTTTCAAGGTCCACTCGCAGACGGAGGAACTGTTTATGAAACATTTACTGTTCAGTTGCAGGAGAAAATCTTGTCTTAATGGCAAAAGGGGAAGCATGGAAATACTGAAGAGAGGTGGGGTTTTTTTTTGGGGGGTGGGCATAGAAACTCTCCTGCTCTACAATTCAGATGATTGGCTTTTCCAGCCAGTAGATCCCACCCGTGCCTCACGCAAGGAAAGAGGAATTTTCAGCTGTGTGGAGCGAGGAGTGGGTGCTACCACCTCTCACACAACGCAGAACGTGTTTGCTGCCTTCAGAGGGGTCAGTTTAGCTTGTAAAAACATCTCTGGCTTCAAACTGGCCAAACCCCGACTGCATGAGCAGAGCCCACCCCACTGTCCAAGTGCTTCTCCTGGGCCGCTTTTGGTTTCTGAACCAAAAATCTCCTGCTGGGTTCTGACTCACCATATTTTACAGATTTCCCACTGACAGAGGACAAGAAACTGAAATTTCAAGCCAATCTTTCTACACAAGGCCCATTCTCAGCTTTCCCCCACGTTTTGCACAAAACTTGGCATGGTTCTTGCAGCAGCAGCTTGTTCACATGGCCCCGCACCACTCCCAGCTCCGCACGCCCAGTACTCCCCATCACCAAAGACTGACACAACGTGGAAACGCTTCCGATTAAAACCTCATGGATTCATCAGACTCTACTGACCATACTTCTGACCATAGCCGGTCATTTCTCTAAAATGATCTATCTCCTGCCCATGAGGTTAGAGGTTGGGTATTTTGTTAGCCTTATCGCCTCTTGGATCTGGTTTTGATCTTTATCTCCTATGGTAATATTCTAAGAAT
The DNA here is from genome assembly GCF_035582795.1 of Mycteria americana. Lineage (NCBI taxonomy): Eukaryota > Metazoa > Chordata > Aves > Ciconiiformes > Ciconiidae > Mycteria > Mycteria americana. The sequence goes on from NC_134372.1 coordinate 43,737,022, forward strand.
TGGGAAAAAAAAAATCCAAACAACAGCTTTTATTGCCTTGATTTAAAAGTAAGACTTGCTTTTCAATTCCAGTTAAATAATTCATTTAAATCTTGCCAGAGATGTTGAAAAACTAATGTGTACAGATGAGAAGAAACCTTTCTAAAAATATGAATGGAAAACATCCAGTCTTTCCTGTTATGTTTATAGTTTTTCCCTTACAGCATAACATTAAAATTACCAGCTCTCATGTGGTGTAATTTGGTTACATCCCCTAAAGACACATGAAAGTAGTCCCAAAAGAACTATTTACTTCAGTGAGAATAGAAGGTGCTGAGTACCTTACTCAGGAACATTTATTTTTTGGTCATTAGTGGGTGGGAATATTGGTTTATTGCCTAAATCTCCCCAGACCTCCCTTCCACACACATCGAGAAGGAGCCAGGTGGGGTGGCCCAGCTCACACGCCACTCTTACACAGAGGTTTCATGTCTCTAGGTCTTGGGGTCCACCACCTTTGCACACACAGAGGAAATGAGTTGGGAGAGCAAAATATAGTTGTCCCCAGACTAGTGATGTGGTGAGAGGACTTGCACAAATGTGGTACATCCATGAGTGAGCAAAGACCAGCGCTCAGCTCTTCTAGCTCAGACAGCCGCATGGAAACCACAATGTTTCTCTTAACTATTCCCAACTTGATCAGCAAAAACTTTCAAAAGCCTTCAGCAGTGACCTAACTCTGCTGCCCTTGGGGCTAATGCCAAAACTAGTGATGTTTGCCTGAGGGCTCTGGAAAACCTGATCTGCTGCTCAGAGCTGCTGAAGACCTGCTTTGTGAATTTTCCCTGTCCGTATTCAGTCCCTTACCGTCCCTGGTTGAGGAAGAGCTGGGCTGCACTGCTGCTGTACGCTTGTGTTACCCCACTTGGTTGTGGGCAACAATTTCTGATGCGCAACAACAGGAAGAGTCCAGAATAAACACATTAAGCATCTTAAATTTGCAAGTAAGTGCACGAGCTATTAGGCCCTGATATAATACAACAGATAAGTTCAGCGCTTATCTATAAACATACAAATAATACCACTGAATTCACTTTAACAAAATTATGTTGCATGCTTAACATTAAGCTTATGCTTAAGTGCCTGACTGATTAATTCTCTCCCTGTGTACTTTAACTCAAGTTTGTTTGGGGTCATTTGATGCCATCTTACGCAGCTACGCCAGAGCACAGCTTCTCTAAAACAATACACTGGAACCAGTTTTCACACACTGGGAAGCTAACAGGTAAGTGTCTGAGGAATCGTTTTCCCATTAAATATGACCCTCAATTTCTATCGCTACCTTTATGGACAGTTTATCACCTGAGAAGCTGAACCTGCAGTTCTCAAGATATCACGGTTTCTGGATGTCATCTCAGTGCTGCCAGGGTATGGACCGCATTACCAGCCCTTAATGGAGAGGCATATACAGTAAGTATATTTCTGAAAATTTGTGTACATTCTTGCTACAGTTGTTAAACCAAATAGTCGGAGCTAAAAGAGTCATTTTGTCTAGCTGGGTATTACACGTTACACTTTCATGGTCTTCACATTTTAATGGTAAGTTTTGTCAGCTTCATAAATCGGTCCATCATGGGTAGGCAGAAGACTTGTAGAAAGCAGAAGCTCTTTCGTATTGTCTTTGGGCTTTTGCTTTGAAATAGCTCTGCTACATCTGTATAGGTTTGAAACGAGACACGGTAGGGGAGAAGTGTGAGCAGATTGTTCTTCACAGATTCACTCTCCAACGAGGAGTCAAGGAATTAATTCTCAGTGCAACCACGTGGGTTTCAGTGGGTTGCACTGCCTTGATAGGGAGAAGTTATTCCTAGTGATTCTTTCATTATGTAATCTACATCGCTTTCCTAGTAATTTTGCTTTAAGGTCATTACACATTTGTGACTGTAACAAGAACCGGTTTCTAACTAGTACCACACTTTTCAAACCACCACCGCTATGGAATTTGCACAAGTACCAGCAAGGACTAGTTTTTGACTTGCATTACCCATGCAAAGGAGTAAGAATCTTACCTACAGCCAGATACGAGCCGCCAGCTCCTGGCCTGATGAACAAACGTCCCACGTCCAGGGGTAAGTCCAAGCTCTGTCGCGCGGCTTGCCGCTATAGACGAACTGACACAGATGAGCTGCAGATCCCTTCCCCTTGCCGAAGAGAAGAAATTGCGACCCGTACGATGATTCTCCTCTTGTCACGTGGAACCCCTTACCCAGGGCTCAGTATAAAGGCTCAACCTAATCCTCACAGCTGTTTTTGAAGAGTCAGTTATAAAATCCAATAAATAGCTGAAGAAGCTAATTGCTGATATTCCGTTAAATAAAAAGAAAACAAAATTCTTTAATGATCTGTGTTGCACACTGCTCTAAAAGTATATTCATATAAAGCGTGTATCTTATTGAACACATCCAATACTGGGTCTTCCAGACTCAGTATAAGTAATTAGACCTGTCTATCTTTAGACAAATTATCGCTAGGGAAAGCTTTAAAAATATTTTCTTGTGAAATACAGTGCTATTTCTTTAAATAAAGGGCTCTGGCAGTTCTGTGAGGCAGTTAGCTTAGCACCATTAATACAGAATACAGTCTATCAGCATTTAGTGAACTCTCCATGACCCTGGTGGAAAGTAACTCCTTTAGCTTACACTTATGAAAAATATTATTAAAAAATGCTGTTGAAATGTAAGCATCATTTATAGTCAGTGTTAAACCGGAGTGATATTGCCAGCTCCATCAAGCATTTCACCAAAGATGGGCACCACTCATCTTCTTTTCTCAGGGATGTAGAGGAACTCTGGGAGCTGGAAATGGGAGCTTCCCAAAACATCTCAGTTGTCTCCTGCTATGTGCACTCAGGGGTTTCTCTTTTATTCATTATGTATTTTGCCTTTCAGCAGAAATATCTCAAAATTGGCCTATACAGTAAGTTTTTTAATTCACCTGTTTTGCAATAGAGCAATGAACGTGTGCTATGCACATGAGTACATCCTGATGTGTCAAGACATGGCCTTTGAAGGTCACGGCTCCTCCCTTGGAGAAGGGCATCTTGGTCAGGAAGGATCTGGGAGAGGAAGGCCAGGGCTGTGTCTGCTCTTCCTGTCTTGCGAAGGAGGAAATTTTAATACTTGTCTGCCAACAAAAGACAGTAAATGACTTCTTTTGGTCATTCAGACACACAGACCTTTGGCTTGCTGAACTCATATCGGCAGTACTATCCACAGGATTATGCCTGCACGTAAGGGCCGCCCATCAAGTAGTACACGAGGTCATATAGGAATATAAGCCCTTTGAAGAAGCAATTTGAGGTGACTTTTTGCCATGGTGTGTAGCAATCTAGGTCCAGATCCATAGCACTACAAGTGCCCGACTAAGATGCCTGCGTTAGGGTATTTGTTACCTTGGGCTCCCTTTAGAGCTAATGGATGGACAGGCACCCACAGAGGACAAACGCACTTCCTCGAGGTATCTTTGGGAATGCCTGTCTCTCCCGACTGAATATATAAGGGAGCTTGTGTGCCTAATTTAGGCTCCTAATTTAGACATTTCATTTAATCCAGGCCTTAGTCCAAGCTTTGGCAGTTGTGAACCGAACTCGAGAAGCTCTCGCAAGCTCCTTATTTGTGTAACATTCAGGAAATACATCTGGCGACAGGGGCTGAGCCCTCAGCCCACAGCATCGGTGGTTTTGTGGATCGAGCACACAAGGATTGCCTGTCTGAACCCTCTATGTCAGAAAAAGGGGTTTTCCACGTTTGGAAGAGGGCCACCACTGGAAGCTGAACCTGGCCAGACCAGTTAGCAACATTTTCATGATAAACAAAGCAGTGCATTGCTTGGGCCACTGGCTGATTATAATAGCTATGAAATTACCCAATTTAGTTCACCACGTCAATAAAATTTATACAAAAATACCACCAGAATCTTGGCTAGCATATGGATAACTGTACGAAAGTTACCCAAGCCAATGTGACAACCATTTAAGAGGACTAACCTCTGTCATACGGTTTTCATTTTATGTGCATGCTATACAAACACAACTACCACAAATATGCATTACAGGCTGCCTGGGACTCACTACTGAGGTGAATTAGCACTGTAGTCTGACCTGTTGAAAAGCTTAACCTTTAACCTGCCAGGCAATGGCGGTTGCAATTTGCAAGCCATTCTTGTGTTGAGTGGCTGCAAACATACTTATTTACTTGTGTAAAGCCATAAATGAAATGGGTTGGGTGAGCTCAGCTTACTTCCCAGTTCACAGACCATGTCACAAAACACTACCACATGTTCAGCAAGTAATTCAGCATGAGGACTGAACGCTACTGCTCTGTGACCCAAATTCACTCTTCAGAGAAAGAAGAGTTTCTTCTAATCTGGAGCGAAAAGGAGAGAATTCAAAGCGACTTCCTTTTTAAGTAACTTCCCACTATGCTTCCAAGAAAAAGAAATTCAAAGAAATTGTTTGAAAATAAGTCATTTACCTTCATGAAAAATCCGCATAAGCTTACAGCTTGAGAAACTGAAATCCTCTGCGTAACCGCACTGATGTACTTATCATTAGAAGTATGTTTCCTCTCGCTGCCCACTGGTGGGTTTCAGCTCTGTAGGGCGAAGCATTAATTCCCTCACTTTTCCATCTCATCTGCAAAGGCTGCCAGTGGTGCTATTTAGGATTAACTGTAGAAACGGAGTTGGGAGGTGGACAGAAATGTCATTTCCTACGCACAGGTTTTGCAAGATTTATCACTTATCAGTTTTTTGAAAGATGCATCGTTTGGGGATGCGAAGCTCTCCCATGCTAGACCTGCTCTTGTCTATCAAATGAAGCCAAATCAGTAGATAACCCAGGTTTAGCAAACTGGATGTTTTGTAATGGAGATAGCTGGATAATAACTATTTCTAGATCAAAGTCAGTGACTAGGCGTTGCTCTTGGCTTGTTGGCTTTTCTGTCTGACTGTATAACCACAGGTAGGCTTGAGTTGCAAAATTCAGATCAGGATGCAAACTCCGTAATTTGGGAAGTGTTTAGTTGCAGAGACCTGGTATGGTTCATGGAGAAGTGAGACAGGAATCAGGGTGCTCAGAACCAGGTCCGCCTATGAATTATGGCCAGCCTGACCACATGTTGCAGTCCTGGTCCATCTTCAATCCCAGTGCACGAGCAATTGCATCCCAGAGGAGTTTTCTAATCAGCCTAAAGCCACATTTTGGTTTGGTTGGTTGGGTTTTTTTTTCCCCTTTCCCTGTACTTAGACCTACATGTTTGCACAGACAAAAACCATACCTATGACAAAATTCTTTCATTAAAGCAGATACTTCTGATTTTTGCTTTCTATTTTGGTCTTGTTTGATTATTCTCTTTCCTTTCAGGTCCTGCAACAATAAAAGAAAAAAAAAGGCTTACAATACATATTTACTACGCTTCAGTAAAGACATAGACAAAAAGGTTTATTTCTCTCTTACTTCAGAAGCTTTATATTATCCAGAAAAAGCTCAGAAGCCCTAGATGAGCCAGGAAGGGTTGTGAGGGGATGTGAGGGAACAGCACACTATATATATATTGCTGCTCTTCACTGCTTTCATATACATACCATAGGCAGCTGCAGCCCTACAAGTTTTAGGTTAAAATGGGACACAGACCCTGGGATATATCAAAGAATATGAAAAGATGACACAGCAAGCAACAGGGATAGAAGAGGATGGAGCAGAACACAGATGTACCGGCTTGGTTTACTACAGCTGTAGGCACATTGGAGCATCCACAGCCCATGCTGGTACTGAGGTCCTGCTTTCATTTATCTTCTGAAATTGGGGTAAAATAATAATAGTAACAGCAAAAATAATAATAAAAATAGCACTATCATTTCAGGCTGTGTGACAATCTACTTTCTGAATATTGGTGAGAAGCGCAAGATTTGTTTTTAGAAGAAATTTTAACGAAAAACCTTGGGTCTAAAATTGCAGAAAAGTTTGCAGAAAAACTAATCTTGGATGGGAACCGTGTCACATTCTTCCACCATATTTAAAAGTTGGTTTCCGTGGTGAATATCAGCATTTGAAACAATATTACTGTTAACGGTAGGGTCATATTGGTCGATTATGAAGAAAGAAGCAGATTTCCTTCAGAGAGAGGAACCAGTATTCCCCACTGGTTTGAGAGCTTGCTACGATAGCTCTGCAGTCAGAGCCTGGCAATAATTACACCTTGGGTTTTGCGGTCATTTTGGATTGGTGTGAACATGATAAATGACATGTTTTAATTTGAACTATTGCTCAGCAGGCCTGTTCAGGTAGGCAATAATTCACTCGAGCAGGCAATAAACCTGAACAGGTAATAGCCCACACTTTGAAGTATGCCAGCAAACTCTTTAGCAACAAAATAAATATGTACATGAACTTCCGCCATAAATTGTCTTTGGTGAGGCAGACCTAGTAAGAGTTTCAGAGCTGGCTTTTCAGGTACTCATGCGGAGCAGAATGAGTCAGTGGGCCGATCCTCCTACTGCGTTAATTCTTTGAAGCTGGACTAACGAACTGGTCCAACATCCACTGAAGTTAGGTAGGAGTCTTCTGTTCAATGAAGGCAGAGTGACTAAGCTGGTAGGGCAGTTTGGTCCTTTTACTAACGTAAGTAAATTGCCTTCCCATGAAACCACGGACTTATAAATGAGCCTATTCCTATGCAGTCGAGCAAACTGCAACAATGCAGCACCGATGTGCAGAGTAGCTTTGCTACAGCTCGGAAGAGATACAGGAGGGTCCAAACGGCTCGGATTCTCAATGCTCAGGAAACCTGCTGGCGAAACCATGTTTGCACAGCACTTTTCTTCACAGCATTCCTTTAACTGCTTTCAAAACCAAGGCTGTTTGTTTGTCAGACATTACATTACTTTTATGTTACATATACAACTTTTTCAACCTTTGGGCAAATGCATGCATTGTTTTAGTTACTTAAGCCACTATGTTTTGTGCAAATTACTCCAGACTTGCTGGTAACACATTTCCATCACTGTGGGATGCTGTTGTAAAGGAAAGCAGCGGTGCCGAGGTTTCCTTTTCTTTTAGGCTGCCAGTTGGTCTTAGTTTTATGGGTTGGGACCTATAGTGTTATCACTGATTACCCTAATGCATGTTAACTTGCGATAGGAGGGGAAAAATAACTCAGAGAGTAAGGCGACTCAAGCCAACTTGTTTGAGGTTGGTGTGTGTGAAACTCTTTTGCCTTCTGCTTTATAATAAACAAGGGAAAGAATTCAAAGTCAGAAGAAAAAACAGCAACAGATCGAATGGAAAGAGACAGTTTATCATCAACTGGAGACGGCTGCGAGTCCCAATTGTTCTGCTGCCCAGCCATGCTTTCACACCAGACTCACAGCAGAGGTATTTTGAGACACTTCAGTCGCTGAGGCTGTGCCTAGCGCAGGATGGTCCCCCACCTGTTTGCAGCAACGTCTCCATCGACCCACCCGGGAGGACGGGGCAGGGTCTGCCACCGTCCTCGCGCCGGGGGGAGGAACCTTTTTGCGGCAATTCACCATGCAGGGCATAATGTTGTTTGCCTCCTCGCTGACAACCATTTACCTTTAGAAATGCACAGAAAATTAATTTCTGTTCTGGGCTTTGAATCCAGATTTACATTCTTTCCTTGCTTGAAGTTGCCCAGCTCTGTCATTCTGGTTTGATCCATCCCAGGAACAAGATCCAGCAGCTTCCTTCAGATGCGAATCTGGACCTGAAAGCCTTCCTTCTCCCTTCCCACACCATCTGGGAGCTGGGATTTTCCATCTTTTGTTATAATAGTTACTTACAAAAGGAGGAAAGGGTTGAGGGCAGTTCACCACGTTTATTTCACTTGGTATGTGTTTGCCTTTGCTTTAACACAGGCTGTTTTCATGCCAAATGACAGTTCTATTTGTTCCCCCACCCCCTTTTTTTGTGTAGCTTATGTAGAACATCTGGTTTTAAAAGTGTTGCAATTTCTAAACATATTCTAATGCTCTTGGGATCAGAATATCAACAACTGTCTATTGCGGTAAACCGCATGTCTGGAAAACATTCCTGCAAACTGAGTTCTTAAATAAACATAAAGCATCTATAACACATAATGCAAAGCAACATTCACTCGTAAACTCAATATTTAGACCAGATGAGGTGCAAAATATGGTTTTTCTGGACTGAGCCATCACGATTTACAATAACATTGACGGGCTTTCCGTTGTATACAAGAGAGGGCAGAGGTGTGGCATGCAGATCGGAGCCTTTCCCTAAGTGCTCATTCTGCATTTAAGTCCCATCTTGTGAGAGTTTCTTGCTTCAGTTGGAGAAAGGAGACTAGGAGTATGTCCTCCGAAAAATTTCTACTGTTATTAGAAAGTGGGAATCCAAAAAGGAACTGTAAAGGACCGACAGATTAGAAATGCCTGTATCTGATAAGCCTGATCATCTTGTGTAATATCTGCATCTATGCTAATTATCTGCGTGCATGTGTCTGAAATCCAGAGGCAATTCAGGAGACAGCTTAAAGATTAAATAAACTGAATAAGATGGTGAAAGGAAAATTGCAGTAAATTGGTCTGAGTGGGAAGCTTTTGTTATTTTCAATCATTATTATTATTTATAGGGTGTGGAAAGTGGAACCATAAGCAACTTTGTAGAGGTATGCAGTCATACTTTCAAAAAAAATGGTTTCACTTTGAAAACCCCCTCCACACTGGTTTCAGAAGCATTTGCTCTACTCTTAATGAGGAATAGCACCAAAGCGAGTAATCGCTTCAAATCACTTTTTAGGAGTATTTGTGGCTGATGAAGTTGGTTGACTGGAAATGGAAACACTGAAAACTCATCAAACTATTGCTAAATGCTATAAATGTATTTTGACTATTCTTCCAGATCGCTATTTCTTAAAAAATATTACCTTCTTCCCCCTAAAAAGAGCACCAAATACTTTCTTCCGATTAATTCTTTAAGAATTTCCACTCTAAACTTAATGCAAAAATGTTTTATAAGGAGAAAAGATGAATATATACGCTTAGGCTGATGTAATTACATCTGAAGGTTACCGAGAAGTGTACTGAATCCACCTCCTGCGGCATCTCAAAGTTAAGGTTTATCAAGAGAAAATTGAAAAATTAAGTCAAGCCTTATCATTTCATTCCCTAATATTAAAAAGGGCTGGATCTTTTTTTTTGATGATTAACATCTGGAGTTATGTAAGGTAAGATAAGGGTATTAGAACATCCTACTTCCCTGTATAAAGAAGATCATCTGAACCATATGGAAATGAGGGCCTCCACCCTAATACCCCATTATGCAACTGGGAAAACGTTTTGGCCCCAAATCTGCACATATCAGGATGAAAACACCTCCCTTGCATGTTCACCACTGGAAATACGCACCACAGGCTGGACGTAAGTGATTACTGGGGGATGGATCCTGCTGGCTTTGAAGGCTGAAGACCTCCTTTGAGGTTGGTGGAATTTTAGGTCTCACAAGGATAAATGCTTAGGTTCTATTTCCCCCCCCCCCCTTCCATAATAAATTCAAAGTTTTGCATTGCTAGTGTGGGTTACTGGGCTGATCTGGTGTAACTGAAACTGATTCTCCCTCGAAGCTCAAACAAATGGTTTCTAGAAAGCGGAGCCATTTTCAGTTTACTGGAAGCGAGTAAAATTCTAACAAATCAACCAGAGTGAAAAAGGCTGAGCCTTCAGCCAAACATATATCAAGCCTTAAACAACTGCGCTCTAACGCAGAGCAGATTTGTGCCAACCTGCAGGGACTTCTCAGTCATGGCACTCCCTTGGGATCTACCAGTGTGGCGCGGTTTGGGACAACCAAGCAGCTCGGGCTCTTGCTTCTGTGAGTGACGCTGGAGGAGCCGCGCTGTTAGCAATGACAATTAGCTGGCTGGTGTCATCCGTACAAAACAACTGCTTTTTGCCAAGTCTAATCGCTATACTATGCACCTCACCTTCTTGAATGAGAGGTCCTCATTCAAGCATGTAGTTTATTCAAAAACACATGCTGCATTCATTATAGCTGAATATTAACGAACACCTTGAATTCTTGGAGCATTATTGGTATCAGGTCTCTTGGCTGCTGCTAGGACAGAATGCCTTCTGGGAAGCTTGATGCCCGGCCAGGGCTCAGATTACAAAGCATACACATCTTTCTTTCAATATATTGAAGAATCCACTCGACCTTACATATCATCAAAATACTTCCTAAACATATGTGTTTTTCCAAAGTATTTATGTTGGGATTGCAATGACTCTGGAAAAGTCCAGCTTTCCTTTTCCAGAAGCTGGAAAACAGGGATTACTCTACTGAAGGTTTTAAAAAGCATAGTTGTTTCATAATAATTTTTTTCTCAGGCTTTTAGCAGTTTTGAGAAAATCTTGTAAGAAAACATAAAGAATAAGCTCACACAAGGACAGTTTAGAGCTTAGGTTGCATTGCGTCCTCCTGCTTGCTATACGTTTGAGGTAATGGCTAGCATATTGCCACAAACTCATAACTAGCCACGTTTTCCAGGAATCTGATCTATCCATGTATTTGCATGACCTTCGTCACTTGAATACTTGAAAACTTTGCAAATTGTTGTGTCTTGTCATATAACTTTCCTGTGAAGCACAAAAAAGTATTTTATAATTTTAAAGGCTGTAAAACTGTTGTAAGGGGTAAATAAAATCAGAGGAAGTCTGTGGTTGCATGACAGCAGAAGGTGGATCACCTGAATACCAGTTCAACGTCCTGCCTCCGAGATCACCCTTGCTCTACACATAAAATAAAACCGCATCTTACTGAGAGACTGGTATTATAATTAACATATTTCTTAAAGCTGCATCCAGCATACTATCGCATTTCTTCAAATGCCTCATTTCTTCAAAGTACTATGTCTTTGGCATCTTCTGTTGAGTAAGTAAGCTGGAAATAAATGTTTCTGTTATTATTCCTAAAGTGTAATATCTATTATTTATTCTAAAGGGTCATGGACATAGAGATCTCACACGACTGGGGCCAGGGTTCTCCCCAGTTTCTGTTCCATCCTGTTGCAATTCATTCCCCTGACCTCAAGGACTACCTTGTAGCTTCTGCAAAGATACCCAGCTGGCCCAGCAGTGATCCCTCTGGGGTAGCTGTAACTTTCAGAAATAACAATGGAGAGCACTCAAATGAGACACCCCTCGTATGTCCCCAGAGGAAGGGGACAGCACTTTTGAAGAGTTCAGATGTTTGCCATCATGTAAATGCTGCAGTGGAAAGCCTCTCATCCAATTCCCCAGTGTCACTTCAGAGTTTGCATTTAAAGGGAGCCATTTCACAAACTACAACATACAAAAGCTGGCTAGGATCAACCCAACTCCGCTATTTAACTGAAACATGCAAGATAAAAGTGAGCAGGGGAGGTGCTTCTTTAAAGAAACCAACCCATGGGTTTTGGATAGGATTAGGCACAAATATCCTTCTGCTTTTATAAATATTGACAAAAGGAAACAGGAAGATAGGTCTGTCCATAAAGCAGAGGTCTGTTAACCATAATGCTGCTCTATTCGAGTGATAGTTTTATCTTTGTATTAAAACAAAAAGGGTAAGGCTAGATATTACTGGTTTTATACTGATAGTTCCAAACCTCATAAAATATTAGTATCTGTATCAGCTATAAAAATTAACAGCTCCAGATCCTTCGGTGTTGTGCTCTTCAATTTTATTTTACCACCAGTTTTTCAGTTGTCTGTGTGTGTACGTGTATGCGTATGTGCATGCGTGTGTGTGCACACGCACCCGTCCCTTCCTTCCGAAGCTGCTCGGCTGGTGATGGGTAGGCTTAGAATTGCCCAGTAAGGCCGTATGGTAGGGTTTGCAAGTGGCACTCCTGATTCCTTTACATCAGAGGTCACTATTGTACAGTAAGATCCTGATAGGGGATAGTGATAACACGATGGGGAAAAAAAACAAAACAAAACAAAACAGAAGAAAACTCTGGTTTTGACAGCATGGATTGTTCTCCAGTTAAATAACATTCTAGGCGCAAAACTAAAAAATTCTGTCAGGCATCTCAGTCCAAAACTGCCCTTTTTAAATGTTTGGGAGCCAATGTAAACACTAAACTCAGTATGATGTTTGCATTCACTTACTCAATCTAACTTTTATTAACAATTAATCCATCAAATTTCAATGCCTATAAAATCCCCTGAGTCACAAGCTCCTCTGGAAGCCTGTATCTCGAAAACAAAAATTGCAATTACTGGCATTATTTTTTGATGCAGAATCAAATTTAAACTGGGTTATACAAACTGAAGAATTATCTGCATTTCTACTGTCTAAAGGCATCAGATTGCCTTAAAGCTCATATACAGTGTAAATACATAGGAACTACAGGAGGCAGCCAGTACATATGGAACAGATAAAGGCCACATAGTTTATTGAACCTTGTGGCCTGCTGATGTAACAAAATAAGCTTTGCAACGAGCAGTCAGATCTTAACATCAGCTCGCTCCTTCGCTAGAGTGTAATAGATGATAGCTCTCAGAGGGCCAGATTTGGATCCCCATATTTATCAGGAGTCTTACTTCAGGCTCTGGCCCTCAGGACGCTGAATGAGGGATTTAGAAACATTCATTTGTAATATTTTCTCTTCTCTGAGCAAAGTGCGGTGAGAGGCAGCTGGAAGGTTTCATGTTCCAGCAGTTGAGGGGAAAGAGATCCTGAGACCAGCTATATGAAATCTTTTCAGTACTGATGAGTCCTTCTCTTTCAAACAGGTAAACAGCTCTTTGCTGGGGTAAAAGCAATTTGGACTGAACTCTCTCATCACTGCGATAACCCCTTGCTGAAATTTTAAACCAGCTAGAGTAGCCAAAGCAAGAAATGTGTCCCGTTGCCTTTACCTGCTAGCAGCAAGGAGTCCATTGCTCTTGAGCGAGACCCGATTTTCTTTCATTTTCTGGGCTAGCGATACCCAATTTTCTTTCATTTTCTGTGCTGCTTTTTTTTTAAACTCGGCCTTCCCAGGATTCAAAGTCTAATCACTCTGGGATCATTAGTAATGAAATCAGCCCATGAGAGTCTGGTGTAAGGAGAAAGGAGAAAGTTCTTGCACACCTTAAATCTGGTGCTAATGGAAATACCCTAAATGCTGATGTAGACCACAGCGTGGCAAGTCTTTGAGGGGAAACCTAAAGATATCTCAAGAAGCCAAAGAGCTGTTCCTGTGTGTTTGGGGACTGTCACCTCTGCAGGTGGAGTGAATTCAGCCCCCAAGGGTACAATCTCAATGCTTGTGCCCCAAGGAAATGGCCCATGTTCTCCATGTGTCTGTGCAGAGATGCTCCTGATGATAAACTGTGGCCGTGGCAGTGAGTTTTGGCTCATAAGGACTGCTTGTTTGCTGGTGGCACATCTATTATAACACAGAGAGTTTGTTGCTTGAGGAGACATTTTTTGAATGGAGATTAGGGAGCTGTGAGAAGAATGGGTGGCTATTTACTCTCCTGCGTTTCCAGCAGCTCTCCCTGCATGCTTCTCTTTCCATGTTTATTTCCATTCTTCTGTTGGGAATTAACTAATACCTTCAGTGTCTAGGAAAATTTAGGCTGGAAGGAACCTCTAGAGAAATATTATTTCATTGCAGCATCTCAGAGGCCTAGCCTGTATTCTCTCCCCATGAGCCACCTACATCCTCCCAGACATACAAAAGAGCAGGTTAATGTTGTTCTTGCTATACAATTCCTTTTACAAATGTGCATTCATCAAACATCCATCTTCTCTTCAGTGAGGAACAGAGCATATTATTCCTAACCTGTTCCTGCTCTGGAAATGCCCTTCTGGTTCTCCAGACCACACTCATAACATCCATACTGCCCACTGAAACAAAGTGACCACACCACAGGACAAATTAATTGTAAGCACATTTCATTCCATTCATAATATAGCAGATATCTACAAAGAGCACTTTCTAATGTCCTGTTTTCAGAAATTTGCAGGGAACGAGAAGTACATTTCAAGATTAGACCCAAACTGAGAGCTCTGAAAAACTTGCAAATCCTAAAATTGATGTAGATGGCTCTTGTGGGTAGGTAACACTACGAGAGAAAAGACAGCTGCTCCCTGGCAGTTGCCTCAGGTAAGCAGGGCTGAATGAAAAGGATTCCCAGTCCTGGCAGCCAAAGAAATACAATGAGTCAAACAAGATCTAATGCAGCTCAGGAGTCAAGCAGGTCAGTCTCAAGCCCAGATGAGAAAGAAGGGGGTCATGGTCACCAGTGGCATAAGCAGATAAAAAGATCCAACAACAGCATGGAGACATGCCCCCGCTGAGTAAACAGAGGAAGGTCACGCAGCTTACAGCTCTCCTGCGGCTCCCAGGAAAGCTGTCTCGCTGCCCTAGACTGGCAAAGAAACCACTGAAGCCCTGTGGAAAAGATTATTGCCTGGTGGCATTCTCCAAATTATCTCCAAAATGTTCTCTTATCCTGATAAACTGAGAAGAAAATCTGATCTTTTGCCTACAAAGACAAAAGAGGAGCAAACATTCATAATACAATAATGTGTTGATTCACAAATAATAGGAACTTGAGCTCATTTTCCACCTCCTTAATATTTTCTGCATTGTGTGGGTAGCAGTCAAGAGCCAATTGTTTCTAAGGTCATTGTATGTGTTTTGGTTTAGGAGATGAGACTTCAACACTTCTGGATCAACTATTATTTTTATTTGTTGGGGTTTTTTTTTTCCAATAATATATGACTTATGAAAATGACTTCCTAGGAACTATTGATACGCACACACAGACTGATCATAAAGCTTTCGTAAGAGCTTGTGATCTAACCACAGGGAGCATTGGTTCAGTCCTGATTACCTTTCATCTTCCAAAGGTTAATACACTTCGTTCCAATTTGCTCATTATGTTGTGGACCTCTTAAAGGAAAGTCTAAAAGCAAAGGTCCTTTGTGATTCTTGCTCCTAGAATGTAATTTTCCATGGGCAGATCTCAGCATAACTCTTCACACGGGAGAAATGAAGATTTATCCTCAGGGAACAGATACCAGGAAAAAAAAGACCTACAAGAGAATACTCAACATTCAAAGTCATACAATTATATATTTTATTTAAAAAATATCTGATCCTCCGTACAATAGTTCATACACTTTAAAATGAGGTTACATATTTGCCATAGAGCCCTGTGACGACACACTCCCTATTAAGCCTTCATTCTACATCCTGTTCTCTATTTCCACGGTTTCCTCACATTTGCATTTCAGTGATGCACTTTGGGATCCTCAAGATGAAGCATACTACTGAAACGTCAAAATAGTTTCATAGTCTTTATTTAATATGTTTTTACCATTAAAGGACAGGAATTATATGAGAAGTTTGCAGCCTAACACATAAGAAAACAATTATTTAGATAAAGGAGATCTGCACAGCTTATTTATTTCTTGTTCTTCAACCTATTACATGACATCATTTTAATATAAAAGTACTTTGTAATTATGATGCCTTTGCTGATAATTCTTTGTTGTACACCACTGGATCTTCCTTATCTGAGCCCAGGGATCTTTTTAGAGATTTTATACTCACACCTTAATGAAGTCCCACAAAAAGTCTTTCAACCTTCCCAACCCTTTGGCTTTGCTTCAGTGTGCTCAGGACAGCATTTTCTGTAGTTTCCACATTTTAAGCTTCAATCTTTGCCTAGAGGGCAGCAAAACAGCATCTCCGGAGGACTCTAATACCTAAATTTGCTTCCCTTATTCAGGACCACAGCATCTTCCTCAGTATTTCTAACGCTGTGCTGGAAGGTACAGCCAAAACGTAACCAATCCTGGCCAGCGTGGCTTGGCATGGACATGGTGCGGTTAGCCCCGTCTGTCTCCCCACTGACCTAACAAACCAAGCTGGGACCTGCCAGGAAAGAGCCTCCACTAGCCATCCCCGAAGGGTTTTGTCAAACCTGCTGCCAGCGACCCACCAGCTATGAGGTAGTGTCTCCGACTGCTGGGCTGGAGATTGCAGGACTAACTCAATTATTTAATGACGGGGGAGACATTACTGCTGAGACTAGAACTTGTAGCTCTAGTTTCTGGGCCTAAATGGGGACTGTGAAGAAATGCTGGAACCAAGACAAGCGCTCAACTGTTCAGTTGCAAAACCCAAATGTCTGTAAGATTTTCTTTCAGTGAGATATGCAGCTGAGACGCTGCTTCATGGATCAAAAGTCACCTGGCTAATGGAACGAGAACGCAGATAGGCAAGCAGTCTGGACGCTCTTTTCTTTTTAACAAAAAAACCCCCACATAAATTCAAAACCAAACAACCTCCAGAAATATCTCTCCAGATCTCTTGAAGCTCTGAGGAAAGACGTGTGCCCAGTGGGACTTACCCCTCCGTTACCCACCAAAGTATTTGAATTCCACAAGAAAATGCACTTGAAGCAGAAGTGAAGTATTTCCTAGATTAGAGCAGATAACACTGAAGTTGGAAATGTTGGAGTCAATGGGAACAGCAATGCCCCCAGCAAAGAAAAACTTCTGAATAACTGAGCAGCAGGGCTAAGAAATCTGGCTTCTCATGGCTTTGTGTGTCCTGACTGGCTCCTCTGGTGCCTCGTGAGGGCTCCTGCTGAAGTTCTATCCATTGGGGAAGGTGCGACTGCGGCTTTTCTCCTCTACCTTGCTGTCCATTTTCATAAGCCTGTATAGGTACATTTTCCCCGTGGCATCCCATTTTTTTGTCTTCTGTTAAAATTGACCAAAAGGATTAAAAGTTAGCCAGGGAAGATAAGATGGACAGAAACAGGGTATGATAATAATCTCTCCCCTCTAGAAAATGAGAAAATGTGCCAGAATAAAGTAATTACAATTTAAGTTAGCTATTTGGAGATATGAGGGCAGAACACATGCAGGAGTGTCATCTCCTCAGTATTTGGAATTACTTAATCTTGCTGGGAAACAGTAACAAAAATAATAATAATAATAAAGACTCACAGCTAGGGTCAGTCCCTAGCAGATATTTGCAAATGTTTTCAAGTGTCAGCGCAGAAGGGATAACCCCTGCTCGCAGCCAGGACAGAGTGACCACTTTCTGTCTAGCACTGCCTCTGTCCTGTTTCTTGTCGACAGGTCTGGTTATGGTGAGCCACAAAGCATTTCGGTTTTCTTTGTGGATGCTTGAACCCCCTCAAAAAGCACAGAAAGCTATCGGAGACCTCAACCAAAATTTACTGGAATTTGAAATTTGCCTGAACTGGTCCGTCCGAGTTCTCTGCTTACACCAATAGTCAAAATTCGTGGCACACTCATACCCACGCTCACAGGTTGCTCTGAATAACAAACACAACCTTCCCTTTTATCTCTGGTGAAAATAGAGAAGCCATGCAAGATGGCTTGTAAAAAGCATTTTATATGCGAGACAGATTAGAACATTAGTGGTGTAATAAAGTAAATAGGATGGCAATTGACCTGAGACATGTGGGGTTTACCCCAATTTTTTGTTTATAGTTGAAGGTCGTAAGCTATACAAACCTCTATTGATCAGAGTCCTCTTTGTTTAAACAGAACCTACTGTATTTATTTGTGCTGTTCCTCTAAAGTCAAACAAAAGGGGACAGTTTTAAGTAAATCTCTGCATGACACTGCTGCCATGTGGTTCATTCACTCAGTATACAGATGTTTTCAATCTGTACAGTTTGTCTTTCATATCCATATGAGATGAAGCAGGCTTGATTTAGGCTGGGAATGATGCCAAAGAGAGAAGATACATCATTAACCCTTAATAAACGACTTATGAAGCATCCCTGGTTTATTCATTAAAAGGACTCCATGAAGGATTACCATAACAGCTTATGAGCGGTAAGAACCCTTTACTTGTCCATAATATTATGCGACAGGTATTTATATAGAAAACAAAATGCTTGGCGTCGGAGATCCTCCCCTTTCATTCCCTTGCACACTAATATACAGGCTAAAAATAAGCATCTACCCAAACTTAGCATTCAGATAACGAACACTGTCAAGAATTAGAAGGACAGAATTTATTTGGGTTTCGCATTGCAACTGATGCACTGCGAAATCAGGACCTTGTGTCCTGGGCATCACGCAAGTCTTTACAGAGTTGGTTCTTGCTTTACCATCTTAGTACGTACTATGTGCATATACTCAATACATACTATAGGCGTTTACTCAATACATACTACATATAAGAGACAAGATGGTGCCTTTTATTACACATCTGTGGAACTGAGACAGCAGATTAAGAGACTTTCCCAAGATCACGTGAGAAGGATGTAGCAGAGCCAGGAACCGAACCAAGCTGCCCCAAAGTGCAGCCCAGGGAGTTCCTCACAAGACCAACCCTCCTATATTGTTTCCGCTCTGCTTTCCTCAACATCCCTTTCTCCTAACAAACTATTACAGCTCTTGACAAACATTAGATGTATGTTATGCACAGCATTGGGCTCGTACTGGATACAGGAATATTAGAAGCAGCTACTGGCTTGGAAGCAATTGGGGAAAAAAAGGACACAGCTTTTTCTTCAGACGGTTTACAGGGCTTTGCACGCTGAGTCTATTCTTACTGTATTATTCGGCAAACAATCTGTTGCATCACTACAAAGAAGAAACTGCTGATCTAATGCAACTAATAGACAACCTCATTCAATCAGTTTCTTCCTTTATTAAAACATGCAAACACAGTAGTGAGCTTAAACCCGCTGTGCCAATAGTAACGTCTCTTGA